>NC_134266.1:272999850-273357394 GCF_031893055.1 Leptodactylus fuscus | reverse complement strand
AACTTATACAGACCAAAGACCAGACCCCTAAACTAATACAGACCCCAGACCAGACCCCTAAACTAATACAGACCCCAGACCAGACCTCTAAACTAATACAGACCCCAGACCAGACCCCTAAACTAATACAGACCCCAGACCAGACCCGTAAACTAATACAGACCCCAGACCAGACCCCTATACTAATACAGACCCCAGACCAGACCCCTAAACTAATACAGACCCCAGACCAGACCCCTAAACTAATACAGACCCCAGACCAGACCCCTAAACTAATACAGACCCCAGACCAGACCTCTAAACTAATACAGACCCCAGACCAGACCCCTAAACTTATACAGACCAAAGACCAGACCCCTAAACTAATACAGACCCCAGACCAGACCCCTAAACTAATACAGACCCCAGACCAGACCCCTAAACTAATACAGACCCCAGACCAGACCCGTAAACTAATACAGACCCCAGACCAGACCCCTAAATTAATACAGACCCCAGACCAGACCCCTAAACTAATACAGACCCCAGACCCCTAAACTAATACAGACCCCAGACCAGACCCCTACACCAATACAGACCCCAGACCAGACTCCTAAACTAATACAGACCCCAGACCAGACCCCCAAACTAATACAGACCCCAGACCCCTAAACTAATACAGACCAAAGACCAGAGCCCTAAACTAATACAGACCCCAGACCAGACTCCTAAACTAATACAGACCCCAGACCAGACCTCTAAACTAATACAGACCCCAGAGCAGACCCCTAAACTAATACAGACCCCAGACCAGACCCCTAAACTAATACAGACCCCAGACCAGACCCCTATACTAATACAGACCCCAGACCAGACCCCTAAACTAATACAGACCCAGACCAGACCCCTAAACTAATACAGACCCCAGACCAGACCTCTAAACTAATACAGACCCCAGACCAGACCCCTAAACTAATACAGACCCCAGACCAGACCCCTAAACTTATACAGACCAAAGACCAGACCCCTAAACTAATACAGACCCCAGACCAGACCCCTAAACTAATACAGACCCCAGACCAGACCCCTAAACTAATACAGACCCCAGACCAGACCCCTAAACTAATACAGACCCCAGACCAGACCTCTAAACTAATACAGACCCCAGACCAGACCCCTAAACTAATACAGACCCCAGACCAGACCCCTAAACTAATACAGACCCCAGACCAGTCCTCTAAACTAATACAGACCCCAGACCAGACCTCTAAACTAATACAGACCCCAGACCAGACCTCTAAACTAATATAGACCCCAGACCACACCCCTAAACTAATACAGACCCCAGACCAGACCTCTAAACTAATACAGACCCCAGACCAGACCTCTAAACTAATACAGACCCCAGACCCTATGTGTAGCCCTGGCCTAACACTGATTCCTCCCGGCTTCTGTTCATTCTGCACATCACTGTCTGTAATGTCTTGGTTCTGAATTTATTTGCAAGGGATATCTCTTTAAGATAAAGAATGCAAACAGAGCAGGAGAGAGACAGAGACAGAGTCTGAAGCTAAAGCTACTAAATATACAGCATAACAGAGGTGCGGTATTTTCATGGGTACAAGCCAGTGCTTCTCTGTATATGTCCTGCATAATAATGAGTTGCGCTGAGTGTGTGCAGAGCTCTACTACATGCAGAAATCGGACCAGAATGGAGACTGCTGTGGACCGATCTTAGACTCCGCCTCCTCCGGCAGAACCAAAGTTGATTGGTCGAATGCTGTACTCTGTATGGTATTCGGCCAATCGACGCTGGTCAATGCATTCCTATGAGAAAAAGTCAGCTCCATCATATCACAAGCTGGCAGGGATCCCGATGAGATAGTGGTGTAATACAGGTACTTGGGCTTGTTAGATGCCCCCAGACATGCTTCCCCTGCTGTCCCAGTTGCATTGCAGAGGTGTTGGCATCAGTTCCTGGGGTGTGATAGTGGACTTGGTGACTCTCCTGAGTCGAAGTGCGGCTTCCCCTGAAACAAAGCATTTTTCCCCATAGACTATAATGGGGTTCGATATTCCTTTGAATAGTCGAATATTGAGGGGCTATTCTAAATGAATATTGAATTTCAAATATTTCACTGTTCGCTCGTCTCTAATAGGGACCAGATATATGTTACTCATACACACTGGACTATAGCATTGGATACGTACAGTATATCTACTGACTTGTATGAGAGTGTTGTGGGCATGCTCTGTGACATGCAGGGAGCAGGAGCTAAGCCGGCTCCATCACCTATTGTCAGCTGAAGATCCTGTGTCATCTGCCTCTAGATTTAGATTGGAGGCATTAATATGCATTGTAACCCCATGCTAGGGTCACACTATGACGGACCCCATAATGGAATCCATCAGGGGTGTGCCCTTACAGGGGTTGTCCAGGAATTGGACAAACTCTGGAGGGACCTGGGGTAGGTGTAACATAAGTCAGCTGCTTGAGAGTGATTGGTGACGTACGCGAGTGATGTCACCAGTAACTTTCCAGCTGATTTGTCTCAATGGTCACGTGGGGTTCCCAACTACTGTGTACCATGATATGGCAAGTGACCAGACAGACTGCAGCTACAGACAGCGGAGCCCTGGGGACAGGGATGTTTTTCATTTTTTTAACGTTACACCTGCCCCGGGCCCCTCCATAATGTGTCCAATACCTGAGTAACAAAAATGTTGAGGTTGCGCTCCCGAAGCCGCTCTCCTACATTCCAGTTGACAAATATGACCCATTATGAGGGTTAATGTTTAAAAACTTGATGCCAACAAGAGGTTTTCGGACAGACTCCCCTTAAAAATTAAAGGGATGATTTTTGGGATCATGGCCCTTTAAGAATGGTCAACTGGGAGTTTTTGTATATACTGTATCAACTGGAAGTGTCCTATATGCTGGACCATTGGGTTACCTTGTCCAAAGAATCCAGATACGGGACTGTCCACCCCATTGAAGGGGGTTTACCGAATCGGACCCCCATGATATTTATGCTGTAAATGTGATGATAGAGTATATAATATATATGTATAATATGATAGTAAGATAATACAGATGATATTTCACACTGACCGTGCATGTTTCATCTTTATTATACATTTATAGAATTTACAGTTCACATTACAGTTTGTATCATAAAGTGGTTACAATATTCCATCTTCCTTCATCGTAAGAGGTGGACGCGGGACTCTGCGGGAGGGTCAGATACACCCCCACTCCATATAAATAATCCTTATCATACATCATCACTTCTGGCCATGATGCGCCCTGTAGCGTATGCTGTGCCCATACATCCCTATAGGGTTTCCTTGTAGCAATCATTGAACCCATATGTGGGGCAACAAAATCTCCCTACAGGGACAGCATAGTGATAGTGGACCCTTCCAGATGAGGGGACCAGGCGAGACAACATTGATGTCCATATCGCCTTATGTGTAGCGGGGGTAGGGTTTGACCCCATAGCCATCCCTTTTTTGTTACTATATAATATCTGCCTAGTAGGGGTTTATAGAATAAAACGCCTCGGGTTACGCGGTGCTGTCTAACAAATACTCAGCGCTGTGTAATATTACAAAGGTCTGCAGTGATAGAGAATATCTACCTGGAGGTTGTGTAGTCCAGTGCTAGGCCGCTTCTTGTGTTGGACCCGATGGTAGTGTCACAGCCTATATTGTCTATATACATCTATATATTATTACGTATGCATTATCTCCTACTATATACATCTGTACAATATAGAATTCATGTATTATAACGTTATAATTTACAGACAACAATCACTGTACAATCACTTACTGTCACATTATAGGATAGAAGGTAACACAATGTACATTATAGAAGGTGCACAACAGAACGAACACCATAACATATACACTACATAATGTACACAAGAGATTACACAAAGTGTATGCAAGAGAGAATACACACTATAGAATGCACATTGTGGAATGAACACTATAGAATGCATGTAGGATGTGCACAATAGAATGGGCATTATAGAACGTACACTATAGACTGTATGCAATAGAATGCACACAATATAATGTACACTATAGACTGTATGCACACAATATAATACACACTATAGACTGTATACAATAGAGTGCACACAATATAATACACACTATAGACTGTATACAATAGAGTGCACACAATATAATGTACACTATAGACTGTATGCAATAGAGTGCACACAATATAATGTACACTATAGACTGTATACAATAGAGTGCACACAATATAACGCACACTATAGACTACGCAATAGAGTGCACACAATATAATGTACACTATAGACTACGCAATAGAGTGCACACAATATAATGTACACTATAGACTGTATACAATAAAATGCGCACAATATAATGTACACTATAGACTGTATACAATAGAGTGCACACAATATAATGTACACTATAGACTGTATACAATAGAGTGCACACAATATAATGTACACTATAGACTGTATACAATAGAGTGCACACAATATAATGTACACTATAGACTGTATACAATAGAGTGCACACAATATAATGGACACCATAGACTGTATGCACACAATATAATACACACTATAGACTGTATACAATAGAGTGCACACAATATAATGTACACTATAGACTGTATGCAATAGAGTGCACACAATATAATGTACACTATAGACTGTATACAATAAAATGCACACAATATAATGTACACTATAGACTGTATACAATAAAATGCACACAATATAATGTACACTATAGACTGTATACAATAGAGTGCACACAATATAATGTACACTATAGACTGTATACAATAGAGTGCACACAATATAATGTACACTATAGACTGTATACAATAGAGTGCACACAATATAATGTACACTATAGACTGTATACAATAGAGTGCACACAATATAATGGACACCATAGACTGTATGCACACAATATAATACACACTATAGACTGTATACAATAGAGTGCACACAATATAATGTACACTATAGACTGTATGCAATAGAGTGCACACAATATAATGTACACTATAGACTGTATACAATAAAATGCACACAATATAATGTACACTATAGACTGTATACAATAAAATGCACACAATATAATGTACACTATAGACTGTATACAAGAGAATGTAAATAATACAATGTACACTATAGAATACATGCAATAAAATGTCCATCATATAATGTACAAAGTATAAAGCACAATAAGCAACAAACAAACACTAAATGGCAATAGCAGATTCTATAGGGAAACTTCTGAGCTTTCTGACCATCCTCTGCTACCCTGGCGTGACTTAGTGGCGCTCCTTCCCCCGAGCAGGGATGTTCGTAGTCCGTGTATATCAGTATATACTGAACCCCCCCAGGCTGTGCCCTATAGAACATATATTACATACCCTGCTACTGTCTCTTCTATAATACTGCACATTCACCTTCTATTATATCGGAGTTCATTGTCATTCCGTTCACATTTCTAGCTTCTATTTACATTATAGATGAGTTTTATGTACAATGTGTACAGCGCCCTTAGAAATACAACTGCAGGGCCAAGATGGTGTCCAGTCTGCGGCTACAGAGCTCTCCTGGGACAGCGAGACTCCATCCAAGACGGATTGATCTAAGTGCAGGATTCAGGTTTGGCTACGTTTCATAGTCCGCATCCTTTGCTGTTTTCTCCCCTCTTCCTCCATTCTTACCTGCTTATGGATGCTGTTATGTGATACACATGGAGGGCTCAAGGAGGCAGCATTGATGGCCATAGCTTATGTTTAGTGGTTAGGGTGAGTTTTGACCCCATAGCCATCCCCTTTTTTAGGCTTGTGTTTGTTCCCTTGGATGATGTAAATCTTATTGTACTTCTAAGATGTGAGCAAGAATAGTGTCACAATGTACAAGACGTCTTGTGTATATGGTCATGTGACCAAAGAGAGTGCGATCTATCACTAGACCATACATCACAATCTCAGGGTCTCCTGTAATTGTCATTGCTGATTGTTGATCGTTTCAGACTTCCATTTGGTGGTGACCCTCTTTACTAACAATTTGGTGCTTTGCCTAAATTTCTGCTGGGTAAAATAGAACAAGATGGGGTCCAGGACACTGTTCATACTAGCAAAGGGCCTCGTGCATTTGTATATAATAGCAAAAGTTTGCAGCATCAAACAGGGAACTCCAGCCTTGGAACGTACGACCAGATAGATGGTCTTGGTAAGATGGAAAGGAAAGAAGCTTACGGCAAAGACCATGACCACGATGATGATCATACGGACGGCTTTGTCCTTCCTCCGACGTGCCGTCACATCGGTAAGATTGTCCTTCTGGCAGAGGATTTTGGTCATGGCACAATAACAAACCAAAATGGCAATAAAAGGGATCAAGAAGCCGGTGATGGTCAATGTAATGCCATATGGAAAATAGCGAGACGATAAGGCTGGTGGGCTCAGGTCATAGCAGACTGTGCGGTTTCTCTGCGTTCCTGTAGATGCAAAGAGGAAGGTGGGGATACACTGGACAATGACAATAAACCAGACAATCCCGCAGACCACCCAGGTGAACTTTTTGCCCCTCTTTTTGTGCCAGACAGATAAGGGGTGGCAGATGCCCATGTATCTCTGAAAGCTCATACAGGTGAGGAACATGATACTTCCATGGAGGTTGGTGTAGAACTGGAACCGGACAAATCGGCAAGTGAAGTCCCCAAATGGCCAGTAGTCATGCTGAACATAATTATATATCAGAAGGGGGAGGGAGCAGACGTAGAGGAAGTCCGCCACCGCTAGATTCAGGGTGTAGATGGCGGTGCGGGTCAGCGCCTTCCTCGAAAGACACACTTGAAGAATCACGATAAAGTTGAGCGGTAGACCGAAGACCAAGACCACGGAGTAGACCACGGGAAGGAGGATTTGCTTAAACTCCTCATGGAAAGTACATGAATTCTTCCCGAAGGGAACCGACGTGACGTTGTCCATGCTGGAGGTGGAGGCGATCACATGGTGACTTCAGAATCTGGAAGAAAAAGAATACAAGACTTAAAGGAGAGGTCTTCCCAAAGTTCCAAGAAACCTCATGGATCAAAATAAGGGTCCTTGATGCCCATGCCAACCACTTGGGGTCCAATGGGCAAGAGGAAGACTTTCTCTCTTGGATTGGTGCGTTGGACAAGGTGAATCCAAAACAGTCACATTGGACACCTATTGCATACAATGGAGCATGTGATGATGGGAACCTCAAGATAATGTCTGGCATGTTGGATTTGCTCAACAGATAGCTGGAGGTCTATGGAAATTGGACGCCCCGGCCGGATATTGTCCCTTTAGTCTCCCGCATATCTAGCGCCATGATATATTGCATGTATTCTCCCTGCTCACCACTAGGTGGAGCAAGTGTCATTTGGAAAAATACAGATCTTTCATATATTTGGCCTGTAACAAAAACAGAACTTAAATACAGGAATTCATTTATTTTCATTTCCCTTTAATCGCTAGTATGGTGAACAATCCCCCGAACATCGCTGCAGAATATTCTACTGAGTGATCTGCAGATATTCCATCTATTGTATGTCATTCTGCCTAATGTATCTGTAGATGGGGAGACTAGCAGCGAGTCTAGATTTTACATTATAGTGTAGATTTGGAAACTTTTTGTGATTTCCACAATCTGATATTTGAGATTTGCAAGAATTAAAGGGGAGCTCCAGCAAAGGACATTAATAGTAAACATCACATATCTGTTCCAATTCTACAATTGTGGATCCAATGGAAGAATAGAAGTTCCCTGACCCATCATCCATATCCCTACTATGGTTAGACCCACTGTAATATCCGTAATGACTTCTAATGCCCTGACAATGACAGTGACAATGCTAGAGTGCAAAAAATCATCAAAAGCCATCTACCTGATTCTTTTCTTCTCCATAAGCCATTGGATAATCTAATACATGATCCCTCTACAAAGCTGCAACACCTCAGCCGAAGTCTTAGACTCTACCATAGAGAACACAAGAGCGCTCAGAATAAGAGAAGGAACCAGGCGCATCCCCAATAATGGCTCACACTTCCCCTGTTCACAAGGCTTTAAAGACTCATAAAAACCACAGATATTATTCATTTCTCTAACATAGCACCAACGTAGTACACAGGGCTGAACAGATGTTGTCACTCACTGTCCCAATCTAAGGTCACCACCATCAGTAACATGGAGAAAATAGTAATGACTTGTTCAGCGGCTCTAAGCAGATAATCAGATTTACATACAACATGTACAAGAATATAACTACTATAATACTGCTCCTATGTACAAGAATATAACTACTATAATACTGCTCCTATGTACAAGAATATAACTACTATAATACTACTCCTATGTACAAGAATATAACTACTATAATACTACTATGTACAAGAATATAACTACTATAATACTACTCCTATGTACAAGAATATAACTACTATAATACTACTCCTATGTACAAGAATATAACTACTATAATACTACTCCTATGTACAAGAATATAACTACTATAATACTACTCCTATGTACAAGAATATAACTACTATAATACTACTATGTACAAGAATATAACTACTATAATACTACTCCTATGTACAAGAATATAACTACTATAATACTGCTCCTATGTACAAGAATATAACTACTATAATACTGCTCCTATGTACAAGAATATAACTACTATAATACTGCTCCTATGTACAAGAATATAACTACTATAATACTACTCCTATGTACAAGAATATAACTACTATAATACTACTCCTATGTACAAGAATATAACTACTATAATACTACTCCTATGTACAAGAATATAACTACTATAATACTACTATGTACAAGAATATAACTACTATAATACTACTCCTATGTACAAGAATATAACTACTATAATACTGCTCCTATGTACAAGAATATAACTACTATAATACTGCTCCTATGTACAAGAATATAACTACTATAATACTGCTCCTATGTACAAGAATATAACTACTATAATACTACTCCTATGTACAAGAATATAACTACTATAATACTGCTCCTATGTACAAGAATATAACTACTATAATACTGCTCCTATGTACAAGAATATAACTACTATAATACTACTCCTATGTACAAGAATATAACTACTATAATACTACCTCCTATGTACAAGAATATAACTACTATAATACTACTCCTATGTACAAGAATATAACTACTATAATACTACTCCTATGTACAAGAATATAACTACTATAATACTACTCCTATGTACAAGAATATAACTACTATAATACTACTCCTATGTACAAGAATATAACTACTATAATACTACTCCTATGTACAAGAATATAACTACTATAATACTACTCCTATGTACAAGAATATAACTACTATAATACTACTCCTATGTACAAGAATATAACTACTATAATACTACTCCTATGTACAAGAATATAACTACTATAATACTACCTCCTATGTACAAGAATATAACTACTATAATACTACTCCTATGTACAAGAATATAACTACTATAATACTACTCCTATGTACAAGAATATAACTACTATAATACTACTCCTATGTACAAGAATATAACTACTATAATACTGCTCCTATGTACAAGAATATAACTACTATAATACTACCTCCTATGTACAAGAATATAACTACTATAATACTACTCCTATGTACAAGAATATAACTACTATAATACTGCTCCTATGTACAAGAATATAACTACTATAATACTGCTCCTATGTACAAGAATATAACTACTATAATACTGCCCCCTATGTACAAGAATATAACTACTATAATACTACTCCTATGTACAAGAATATAACTACTATAATACTACTCCTATGTACAAGAATATAACTACTATAATACTACTCCTATGTACAAGAATATAACTACTATAATACTACTCCTATGTACAAGAATATAACTACTATAATACTACCTCCTATGTACAAGAATATAACTACTATAATACTGCTCCTATGTACAAGAATATAACTACTATAATACTACCTTCTATGTACAAGAATATAACTACTATAATACTACTCCTATGTACAAGAATATAACTACTATAATACTACTCCTATATACAAGAATATAACTACTATAATACTACCTCCTATGTACAAGAATATAACTACTATAATACTACTCCTATGTACAAGAATATAACTACTATAATACTACTCCTATATACAAGAATATAACTACTATAATACTACTCCTATGTACAAGAATATAACTACTATAATACTACTCCTATGTACAAGAATATAACTACTATAATACTACTCCTATGTACAAGAATATAACTACTATAATACTGCTCCTATGTACAAGAATATAACTACTATAATACTACCTCCTATGTACAAGAATATAACTACTATAATACTGCTCCTATGTACAAGAATATAACTACTATAATACTGCTCCTATGTACAAGAATATAACTACTATAATACTACTCCTATGTACAAGAATATAACTACTATAATACTACTCCTATGTACAAGAATATAACTACTATAATACTACCTCCTATGTACAAGAATATAACTACTATAATACTACTCCTATGTACAAGAATATAACTACTATAATACTACTCCTATGTACAAGAATATAACTACTATAATACTACTCCTATGTACAAGAATATAACTACTATAATACTGCTCCTATGTACAAGAATATAACTACTATAATACTACCTCCTATGTACAAGAATATAACTACTATAATAC
The DNA here is from genome assembly GCF_031893055.1 of Leptodactylus fuscus. NCBI lineage: Eukaryota > Metazoa > Chordata > Amphibia > Anura > Leptodactylidae > Leptodactylus > Leptodactylus fuscus. The sequence continues at coordinate 273,346,605 of NC_134266.1, read as the reverse complement.
TACTCCTATGTACAAGAATATAACTACTATAATACTGCTCCTATGTACAAGAATATAACTACTATAATACTGCTCCTATGTACAAGAATATAACTACTATAATACTGCCCCCTATGTACAAGAATATAACTACTATAATACTACTCCTATGTACAAGAATATAACTACTATAATACTACTCCTATGTACAAGAATATAACTACTATAATACTGCTCCTATGTACAAGAATATAACTACTATAATACTGCTCCTATGTACAAGAATATAACTACTATAATACTACTATGTACAAGAATATAACTACTATAATACTACTCCTATGTACAAGAATATAACTACTATAATACTACTCCTATGTACAAGAATATAACTACTATAATACTACTCCTATGTACAAGAATATAACTACTATAATACTACCTCCTATGTACAAGAATATAACTACTATAATACTGCTCCTATGTACAAGAATATAACTACTATAATACTACCTTCTATGTACAAGAATATAACTACTATAATACTACTCCTATGTACAAGAATATAACTACTATAATACTACTCCTATATACAAGAATATAACTACTATAATACTACCTCCTATGTACAAGAATATAACTACTATAATACTACTCCTATGTACAAGAATATAACTACTATAATACTACTCCTATATACAAGAATATAACTACTATAATACTACTCCTATGTACAAGAATATAACTACTATAATACTACTCCTATGTACAAGAATATAACTACTATAATACTACTCCTATGTACAAGAATATAACTACTATAATACTGCTCCTATGTACAAGAATATAACTACTATAATACTACCTCCTATGTACAAGAATATAACTACTATAATACTGCTCCTATGTACAAGAATATAACTACTATAATACTGCTCCTATGTACAAGAATATAACTACTATAATACTACTCCTATGTACAAGAATATAACTACTATAATACTACTCCTATGTACAAGAATATAACTACTATAATACTACTCCTATGTACAAGAATATAACTACTATAATACTGCTCCTATGTACAAGAATATAACTACTATAATACTACTCCTATGTACAAGAATATAACTACTATAATACTACCTCCTATGTACAAGAATATAACTACTATAATACTACTCCTATGTACAAGAATATAACTACTATAATACTACTCCTATGTACAAGAATATAACTACTATAATACTACTCCTATGTACAAGAATATAACTACTATAATACTGCTCCTATGTACAAGAATATAACTACTATAATACTACCTCCTATGTACAAGAATATAACTACTATAATACTACTCCTATGTACAAGAATATAACTACTATAATACTGCTCCTATGTACAAGAATATAACTACTATAATACTGCTCCTATGTACAAGAATATAACTACTATAATACTGCCCCCTATGTACAAGAATATAACTACTATAATACTACTCCTATGTACAAGAATATAACTACTATAATACTACTCCTATGTACAAGAATATAACTACTATAATACTGCTCCTATGTACAAGAATATAACTACTATAATACTGCTCCTATGTACAAGAATATAACTACTATAATACTACTATGTACAAGAATATAACTACTATAATACTACTCCTATGTACAAGAATATAACTACTATAATACTACTCCTATGTACAAGAATATAACTACTATAATACTACTCCTATGTACAAGAATATAACTACTATAATACTACCTCCTATGTACAAGAATATAACTACTATAATACTGCTCCTATGTACAAGAATATAACTACTATAATACTACCTTCTATGTACAAGAATATAACTACTATAATACTACTCCTATGTACAAGAATATAACTACTATAATACTACTCCTATATACAAGAATATAACTACTATAATACTACCTCCTATGTACAAGAATATAACTACTATAATACTACTCCTATGTACAAGAATATAACTACTATAATACTACTCCTATATACAAGAATATAACTACTATAATACTACTCCTATGTACAAGAATATAACTACTATAATACTACTCCTATGTACAAGAATATAACTACTATAATACTACTCCTATGTACAAGAATATAACTACTATAATACTACTCCTATGTACAAGAATATAACTACTATAATACTGCTCCTATGTACAAGAATATAACTACTATAATACTACCTCCTATGTACAAGAATATAACTACTATAATACTGCTCCTATGTACAAGAATATAACTACTATAATACTGCTCCTATGTACAAGAATATAACTACTATAATACTACTATGTACAAGAATATAACTACTATAATACTACTCCTATGTACAAGAATATAACTACTATAATACTACTCCTATGTACAAGAATATAACTACTATAATACTACCTCCTATGTACAAGAATATAACTACTATAATACTGCTCCTATGTACAAGAATATAACTACTATAATACTACCTTCTATGTACAAGAATATAACTACTATAATACTACTCCTATGTACAAGAATATAACTACTATAATACTGCTCCTATGTACAAGAATATAACTACTATAATACTACCTTCTATGTACAAGAATATAACTACTATAATACTACTCCTATGTACAAGAATATAACTACTATAATACTACCTCCTATGTACAAGAATATAACTACTATAATACTACCTCCTATGTACAAGAATATAACTACTATAATACTGCTCCTATGTACAAGAATATAACTACTATAATACTACCTCCTAGCTGTGAGGACGTGTTTTTGTAGCTCTCCTGAGGCTCCTGATGTCTGGAGATAGCCCAGGGCGGGGCCGCCCTGGGTGGGGAAGTTCCCCTGCCAAGGCCCAGGCTCCAAGGCCTTCTCTGGGAAGCAATTCCCAGACAACTAAAAAAATGGATGGAAATCCTAAAGTCCCCAGTAATGGGAATCGTGTCCAGTGTGTCAGCAGTCCTAGTGCAGCAAGCCAAGATGGGAAGAAAGTTGTAAAGGAAGAAGTAACGGAAGCAAGCAGTAGTACGGTGCAACAACCAAGCAAAATGGTTGAATGTAAGGAGCAAACTTTGCAGCCTGTGCAGACTCCATTGCAGGTTGCAGGTGTCCAGTCCACCCCACCCTCCTGCAGACAGAGGAGAACATCCCTGGAGAAGCAGACCATGCAGGAGAACATGCAGCAGTCTGTATTGGTACGGTCTGAGCGGACAAGATCTGGAAGCGGTATCTACAAAAATGTAGTGAAGGCAGTGGAGGAGATCAAAGGGAGACCAGCGGGGAAGCTTCAAGGTACCAGCAGTACAGTCACTGGAAATAAACTGGGACATAGTCCCCAGTCTGGACATTGTGGGCCCATGGCAGTGACAACAGCCGTAGCATGTCAGAAATCACAGGCTACACCAACCAGAAGCCATACTGGGGGTAACCAACCTGCAAAGCTTTCCAACAATGCACAGACTGTCACAGCTACTGAGCGAGCACCAGAACTGCGCCTGGCAGACGAGATCCCAGCACTGGTCAAGCGACTGGAGACATTGAAGGCCAGTAAAATATATCTGCAGAGACAGATTGAATGTGCGTATAATCTAAAAAAGTCTGCATGCCCTGAGAAACTGGTGTTACTGGACAGGAAGCTGAGCGCACTGGCGAAAGAGCTCGCCGAGAACGTACGGGAGACCGAGACTGTACTGGAGCAAATGGGACCGGTGGGAGAATCATACAGAAACCAGCAGCGGTTCCAGGAATACCAGAAGTCACCATCACCTTGTGCTAAAGCTGGGTCTGAACCCTCTCAAGGTGGCAGCCAGCAGTCCCATGTAAAACCAGTTCTGCAGCCAGCAAGTTTCCCTTTTAAGGAAGGGAATTTGTACGGGAAAGCGACCAGTGTTCAGCAACAGCAAAAACCTGCAGCAATTCTCAGCAAGGCACCACAAGTCCCAGCAACCAGCACTTTGCAACCAGGTCATGGACCCCTGCCTAATGGTAATGAAGTAGCAGCTGTGCAGACACCACAAGTCCCAGGAGACAAGTCATTGCAGCAGGACTATGGACTCTTACCTGAAGGTACTGGGGGAGTAACATATTTGGGGTTACAGGTTGTGGACTCTGTTGTGCAGGACTCTGCTGCCGCTGACTGTAGTGGTAATATGGACTCTGCTATGCAGGACTCTGCTGCCGCTGACTATAATACTAATATGGACTCTGCTGTGCAGGACTCTGCTGCCGCTGATTGTCTGACTAATGTGCCTGATATTATGGATATTCCTGTATGTGATAACGGCCCAGCAGGGGAAGGTGTTTCTGGGGGGGATCCTTCACTATCTATGGCGTCAGACCCCTCTGCAGTCCAGTCTCTGGAGTCTGGTGATATTGCAGACATAGAGGTTGATGGTGGGGCGGACACAGGACAGTCCAGTGTGCAGGACTTTCCCCCTCTAGATACTCGCACAGTAGCAGAACCACATGGTACAGGTGCTCAGCAGCCCACACAGCGCCCACAAACATGCCAAGATGGCGGATCTGGCCGTACCTCCTCAGGGAATGCCTGGAGCCGCGGTGCTCCATCTTTTGCATCAAACTCCAGTTATACAGGCCAGGCTTTCAGGAGGAGGAATGTAGTCAGGTTTAGGCACGGAGGTGCCAAGGAGGATCTGCCGGATAGGAGGTTTGTGGTCCGAGAGCTCCTATGTACCCAGATGGGCTTTGTGCCGACTGATATCCTGGCCGTCATAAACCTTCCTGACCGCCAGGGGTATGATGTTAGTTTTAAGCTGATGTCTGATCTGGACCGGTTCTGGGCCAATCTCACCAGGTTGAGAGATACGGAAGGTTGGGATAAGTTCAGTTTCATCCCCATCTCTAGGCCAGATACAGCCTCTGTCACAATTGTATTTTGGAATGAAGCCGTTCCCCCTCAGGACATAGTCATCTGGCTCAGGAGGCATTGTGACCTCATGTCTGATCTTAGTAAGAACAGGGATGAAGACGGGGTCTGGACCGGTGGGTGGAGGGTCCTGGTGAAGTTGCGTCAGCAGAACAACATAACCCAACATCTGCCCAATTCGTTCTTTATAGGCCGAGAAAAAGGGATCTGCTTCTATGCGGGTCAGCCTCGCCGGTGCTTCAAGTGTGGGAAGGCCGGCCATGTGGCCAGTGTATGCTCCATGGTAAAGTGTAGCCTATGTAATGAAATGGGCCACGTGAGTGCCACATGCCAAAGCATTAGGTGTAACCTGTGCGGTAGGATCGGTCACCCCCACAGAGATTGTCCTGATGCCTGGCATAACATCTGTAAGGATAGCCCTGATGAGGACTTGCTGGCAGCGGCTGATGACATACAGGAGGAGGAGGAGGCGCTATTGTCAGGGTCAGTAGTCACGGAGGCGGAGCCTCAACCACATACAGGTGATACCACCCAAGACCAGGCCGAGTCAGGTCCCATTGAGACGACCATGGAGGTTGTCGAGCAGGTTGTACAACCCTCAGTGGTCGTCTCTTCTCCTGCCCGATCATCCAACAATAATAAAAGGAGGAAGAAGGATAAAGCCAGCCGTAAGCCTGAGGGTGAGTGGACCACGGTAGGAAAGCCTACAAAGATGAGAGTAAGTAGTGCAGGCGAGGTCACTGCAACGGGGAATAGATTTAGTGTCCTATCAGAGTCAGACGGAGAAGCAGAACTAGACAGAGAACTCTCACGAATGATGGCGGAGTATGAGGATGAACCAGAGGGCGATCCTCCCAATAAGAGGAGACCCCACCAAGATGAGGGGCAGTCCGAATCAGACATGGAAACAGCTGGTCACCAGGACACCTCTGACTCTGATCTATGACAATGGGGCCCATCTCTCTGTTTCTCATATTCCTAGTTGTTCTGATGGCAGGTTTCTATCTTAAAGTTATCTCTAGTAATGTGAATAGCATCCGAGCAAGGAGGACAAGACACGCAGTGTATGAACATCTGAGATATCTTGATGCCGATGTCTATTTCTTACAAGAAACCCGTTTAAATACTTTAGGACTAATACGAGAAGCAGAGAGAGAATGGAAATCTGGCCCGTTCTTCTGGTCTCTGGCTGTGGAACCTTATGCCGGGGTTTCTATACTGTTTAACACCCCTGATGTCACCATACACAGATTCACTGAGGTTTTGATGGGGAGGTGCCTGGTTTTAGAAGTTACCATCCGAGGCAGAAGGCTCCGACTCATTAATATCTATGGTCCACCGCAGTCGGTGATGGAAAGGGCACGTCTGTTTGATGAAGTCAAGCAGTACTTGTTTACATCTGTTCCGGTAGTCATGGCAGGGGACTTCAATGCCACCATGTCATCCAGTGACAGACCTACTGGTCGGCCTCTCACCAGGGACTGCAAGGTCTTAAGCAGAATTATTTCACAGGCTGGTCTGTCTGATGTGTTTACTGAGGGTGGTAGGAAACCAAAATTCACTTACTCCTGCGCTGGTAGATGCAGTCGGATAGACTTAGCTCTGGTCAGTCCCGCTGAGCATGTTAGTGAGAAAAGTGAAAAGACAGTCCCTTATTCTGACCATCTGGCTTTGTATTTTTGCTTGGGCTCCACAAAACGCCCTGATATTGGGAGAGGCCTATGGAAGCTCAATTCCAGCCTCTTGGACGATGACTGTGTCCGGAGTTGTGTCCACTCTCTATTTCAGAACCAGCTTGAGAGAGTGGTGTTTTATGACAACATGGCAGACTGGTGGGAGGATGTCAAGGAGGAGATCAGATCCCTCTTAAGGAGACTGTCAGTTAAGAAGGGGAAGAGTAAATATAGCCAGTATCTCAGGCTGCGGAAAGAATTAGAGTCACTCTATTCGGCGGGCGGGGATAACCAACAGAAGATTGACCGGCTGAAATCTGAGATCAGTCAGTATCAGTACCGCAGGTATACATCCCTGGTTCTTGAACGGGATTATGGGTCCTTAGGGGCTCCGGATCCTTTTGAGAATTGCAGGGAGCGGGTGGCAAATAAATCGGTCACAGGTCTCACTGACTCCCAGGGTGTTTTACAGGAGTCTCGGGAGGGTATCCTGGGGGTGGTGAGAACTTACTATGCTGACTTGTTTCAGAAGAAGGTTTTGGATAGAGAGAAGGTGGCTCAATTCTTGGAGGCAACTCCAGGTCCTGATACTAATGATTTGGACTTTTCTCCTTTGACAGCAGAGTTAACAGTGGAGGAGGTGAAAGAGGCCATAGATAAGTTACATCTGAAGAAGGCACCAGGTCCAGATGGGATTACAGCTGAGTTCTATAAGAAATTCCGAGACCTCTTGGCACCAATTCTCGTGGATGTATACAAAACTAGTCTAGAAAACCACCTGATGCCTCCATCCATGAGAGTGTCCTCCCTGATCCTGCTGTCTAAAGGTAAAGAGCCTAGTGACATCAAGAACTGGAGGCCGATTGCCCTCTTGAATGTCGATAGGAAGATTCTTGCAAAAATTCTGTTCTCTAGATTAGTTTGTTTGTCCCCGGCACTGTTGGCAGGCTCTCAGTTTGGCACAGTTAAAGGGCGGAACATCTCTGGAGCAGTTATCTCGATAAGGGAGATGTTTGAGAGATGTAAAGCTCTGAGGTGTGGGAGATATGTTGTGAGTCTTGACCAGGCTAAGGCCTTTGACAGAGTAGACCATGAGTATCTATGGGCGACTTTGACAAAGTACGGTATTCCGGGACAATTTGTGGATTGGCTGAGAACTTTGTACCGTGAGGCGGAGAGCTTTCCTCTGATTAATGGTTGGCAGGGTGATGCTTTCAGGGTTGAGGCAGGGGTGAGACAAGGTTGCCCACTGAGTCCATTACTGTATGTGTTTGCCATAGACCCGTTTCTCAGGTCACTGCAGGAGTGTGATTTTCAGGGGGCGCCGGTCCCCCACTGCTTGCCCCTGAGAGTTGTTGCCTACGCGGATGATGTGACTGTGGTGATATCTGAGCCTCGTGAGGTGGAGATGTTGTCTGCAGCCATCAGAAGTTACTCAGAGGCCTCCGGGTCTCTTGTCAACCTTGAGAAGAGTCAAGCTCTCTGGACGGGTCATACTGGTCCTACATTTGATCTGCCGCAGTTTGCCCAGGCCTCCTCCTATATTAAGATCCTTGGGGTGAAATTCGGGAGGGATGATAATTGCAGACTAAATTGGGAAGAAAAGTTGGAATCCGGAAATGCAAAGGTTCAGCGATGGAAGAACTGGAGGCTGACCTATAGAGAGAGGGTTAAAATGTTGAAGACTTACCTGGTCCCTGTCTTCTTGTACGTCTCTGTTGTCTTTCCTTTGCCAGAATCTTTCTCCACTAGGCTCTTTAGCCTGTTCTTCCAACTTTTGTGGGGGAACAGGTTGAACCCAGTAAAAAGAGGGATAACCTACCTACAGAGGAGAGAGGGTGGGCTGGATATGTTAAATCCAAGGGTGTTTTTTGACTCCATGTTTCTAAAAGTAAATTTTGGTTGCCTGGACTCAGATAACAGCTCCCTGTGGGTAAATAGTATCAGGGACTGGATATTGCCTTTTGCAGAATCCTGGGTGCGAGGCGGCAGCCTTAAGAGGGGTCGATCGACTCGTGACTACCTCCCCCAGTATCTGGACTATGGCATAAGGTGCCTGAAAAAATGGGGTATTGAAAAGACCTATCTGGTGAGTAAGACCAGGAGAGATCTATACACCAGGGTATGTAAGACCTTCTATTGTCTCCAGCCGGCATTGAGGGACTGCACATCTACAACCCTGCAGGATAGTCTGAGGCTCCTCACTGGTCTGAGGCTCCCTGCAAAGTTCTTTGACATTGCCTGGCTATCTCTGCATGGGAAACTTTTTGTAAGAGGCAACCTAAAACATCTCAGTGTGACAGATCGGGCATGTCCATTAGGTTGTCAGCAGGAGGAGACCATGGCACATTTTATATCAGAGTGCGGGGGAGGGCGAAAGATCTGGCAGGAAATATCCCGGAGGCTGAAAATTCCCCAATTACAGTCTCTCAAATACCCCGAAATCATATATGGCATCCCAACTAATATAGGTGACATTAACCGGGAGACCCTGTATATTATTATTACTGTCATCAAACATTATCACTGGCATACGAGGACCCAGGAGTCCCTACACAGAGAGCCCTTCCGTCATATGACCGCTGTCACATATATCATGTCTGAACTGAGGTGGATAAAGTCTCTGGAGGTCAGAAAAAAGTCTGATAATGTAAAATTGTGGAGAAATGTATATATCGATTGCTGAATACTCTGATAACACTGCAAATAAGTCTGTTCATTTATTTATGGATTTATTTTTTTTTTCCCCCTCTTTATCCTGCCAGCAATGGACTCTTAAGTTAAAGTGATTCTCATTTTTGTTATCTGACAGACATGTCTGATTTATGTTATATTATTATTATTATTAGTTATTAATTCTGCTGGAATGTAATGTATTTTTGTTTTGTTTTTACTAATAAAAATTACCTCCTATGTACAAGAATATAACTACTATAATACTACTCCTATGTACAAGAATATAACTACTATAATACTACTCCTATGTACAAGAATATAACTACTATAATACTACTCCTATGTACAAGAATATAACTACTATAATACTACTCCTATGTACAAGAATATAACTACTATAATACTACCTCCTATGTACAAGAATATAACTACTATAATACTACTCCTATGTACAAGAATATAACTACAGTATTGGCCAAAAGTATTGACACCCAAAAAAGTATTTGCAATCACAAATTCTTTGGTATTATCTTCATTTAATTTGTCTTCAATGGAAAACCACAAAATGAATTGTCAAAACGCCAAATTGGATATAAATCCACACCAAACATAAAAAAAGGGGGTGACAAAAAAATCATGTGATGCTTCTCTAATTTGTGTAATTAACAGCACCTGTTACTTCCCTGAGGCACCTAACAGGTGGTGGCAATAACTAAATCACACTTGCAGCCGGTTGAAATGGATTAAAGTTGACTCCACCTCTGTCCTGTGTCCTTGTGTGACCACATTGAGCATGGAGAAAAGAAAGAAGACCAAAGAACTGTCTGAGGACTTGAGAAGTAAAATTGTGAGGAAGCATGAGTAATCTCAAGGCTACAAGTCCATTTCCAAAGACCTGAATGTTCCTGTGTCTACCGTGCGCAGTGTCATCAAGAAGTGTAAAGCCCATGGCCCTGTGGCTAACCTCCCTAGATGTGGACGCAAAAGACAAATTGACGAGAAATTTCAACACAAGATTGTGCGGATGGCGGATAAAGAACCTCGACTAACATCCAAACAAGTCCAAGCTGCCCTGCAGTCCGAGGGTACAACAGTGTCACCCCGTACTATCCAGTGTCAGCGTCTGAATGAGAAGGGACTGTATGGTAGGAGACCCAGGAAGACCCCACTTCTTACCCACAGACAGAAGCCAGGCTGGAGTTTGCCAAAACTTACCTGAGAAAGCCAAAACCGTTCTGGAAGAATGTTCTCTGGTCAGAGGAGACAAAAGTAGGAAAAGGCCTCAACATAGAGATTACAGGGAAAAAGAGGCCTCCAAAGAGAAGAAGACGCCCCCTACAGTCAGACATGGCGGAGGTCCCTGATGGTTTGGGGTTGCTTTGCTGCCTCTGGCACTGGACTGCTTGACCGTGTGCATGGCATTATGGTTGTGCTACCAAGTATTAGGCTGAGGGCGCCAATACTTCTGTCCGCACCATTTTTGGAGTTTTGTGTAAAATGATCAATGATTTGACTTTTTTTCATTCTCTTTTGTGTTTTTTCATTGTAAGCAAAATAAATGAAGATATTACCAAAGAGTTTGTGCTTGCAATCATTACTGGAAGACAACGAGGATTATCTGACAGAATTGCAGGGGGGCCAATACTTTTGGCCAACACTGTACTACCTCCTATGTATATTGATTTTTAGGTTCATCCCATTCATCTTTCTACATGCTGAATGTTACCTGGGGACAGATAGTGGGCAGTATTACTGCAGGTTCTAACTATATTATCACATATATCTGCTTACAAGAATATTTGTACGGGATACTATCTGTAATGCCGCCTCATGTTTCTTCTTGCGGTTGTTCTCGCTCGTGTAGACTTCACTTTCTCAGTACATTTTGCAGGGATCACAAGTTCTATTTCCTCATTTCTTCAGGGTGTTTTTCTGTGACTTCGCTGATACACAGTAACAGTTCCTCTCTCACTATAGTCCTGCACAGGGTCCATGAGCTTATAATGTGGCGTCTCGATATGTGTGACATATAAGTGCTGTATATATAGGGGCGGCGACTGCAGACACATGTATGGAGCAGCCAGGGTGCTAAGCCTGAGTTTTATCATTGACGTTGATCTCTTTGGAGCTCGGTAGATGGTATGGACGGTATATTGGGGTAGGGGTATCTCTAGCACACCTGGACACCCACCACGTACTGCTTATTTAAGCACATCTGTTGTTCAGGGCTATAGAAAAGCTGGGTGACAACCAAGCTGGCAGCCTTGTTTGTTTAATACCCAGCTTTCCCAGAAGAGGGAACTCAATGATTCCTATTTCCTGGACACTCTCCATTCTAGTTGGGGGTAAATGCCCTTTAGGCCCGGACGTGTCATCGCTTTATTACCTATGGATTGTGGTGTTACTGTCTCTTTAAAAGCCACCGCCTCTTCCAGCAGGTCTGTATTCATCGATTCCTCGCAGGCGGTTTATGTCGGACCCGTGTGGACTTTTCATCGCAGTCAGAGACAAAGATCGCATCAACAACACATGGAAGCGGTAAATTCCCCCCAAATTGTCCGAACCACCCCAGGTAAACACCCGAGAGCTCGCTATTACTTCTAGAGTTCTTATGTAAGGAGAAAGTTGATACATTGTTACATAGTCATTGCAAGTGTAGCTAAAAGAGAGGAAGATAACAGGGGTCTGTAGTGTGAGATAAGTAAGTACCCCCCCCCCCCCATCCCCCGCACTTTTCTGTACAGGAGATGATGTGTATCAGTGTCCTCCGCTCTGGATATAAGTCAGCTCAAAGATAACCAGTTGTCTGTTCTGTATCCGCTCACTACAACTTTCCTCCCATCTCTCGTCCGACTCCTTCTCGGATCCGTTACAATCTGTGTCCGACTCTGCTGAAAGCCCGAACCAAAGTCACTCATTGTCCTACTTCTGCCACAGTCCAACCAGACCACTCTACTCTCCTCCTTCAAGATGTCTCATCTGCCTTCTACTCTCCTCCATTCTTCTGCTTTTTCTTCTGTTTTTCTTGCACTGCATTGACCTGGTTATGTTGGTGAAATACTTTATTAGTCTACAGCAGGGGGGTCTTATAGATGGCAGCCCTATAGGGGGGTTTGCTCATCTGTTACTATTGATCCAGGTATATTCTGTGTTCTCCTAGGATTCCATTCACTGCACTGATTCTATCGGGGGTGGGAGCTGAGAGAGACAAGAGTACAACTCCAGTTCATGTGCTCTATTACAGTATACTGATCTCATAGACAGGGGGCATACTGTACATGGACGCCCAAATATTTAAAGCGATTCTACCATTAAAAACCAATTTTTTCTCATTAAGATGTCTCCTACCTTTAGAAGTCGTCTCTGGCCTGTCGTTCGGTAGAAATACCATTTTTTACCAGTATGCAAATGAGTTCTCTCGCAGCACTGGGGGGCGGGCCACAGCGCTGAAACAGCACTGGGAACTCTCTCCAGCAACGCCTCCATCTACAACAACAACTGCGTCTTCTTCCAGCTGGGGTCACTCCCCGCTCTTGCGCGCATGTGCAGTACGCTCCTGTAGTTCTACGGAGAACTACAGGAACATACTGTGCATGCGCGCAAGAACGGCCTCCAAAAAATGGCCACCAACCGGCATGCACACTCGGCTCTGCTTGCATCTCAAGGGCAGAGCCGACTGCGCAGGCGTCGGAGTGTGACCCCAGCCGGAAGAAGACAACAGAAGAGGCGGTTGCTGTTGAAGATGCCCCCAGTGCTGTTTGAGCTCTGGGGCCCACCCCCAGTGCTGCGAGAGAACTCATTTGCATACTGGTAAAATCCGGTATTTCTACCGAACGGCGGGACGGAGATGACTTTTAACCCCTTCCCGCCGATGGCATTTTTTGATTTTCGTTTTTGACTCCCCTCCTTCTAAACCCCATAACTTTTTTTTTTCTCCGCTCCCAGAGCCATATAAGGTCTTAATTTTTGCGGGACAAATTTTTCTTCATGATGCCATCATTAATTATTCTATATAATGTACTGGGAAGCAGGAAAAAATTCAGAATGGGGAGGATTTGAAGAAAAAATGCATTTCTGCGACTTTCTTACGGGCTTTGGTTTTACAGCGTTCACTGTGCAGCCAAAATGACATGTCCCCTGTATTCTGTGTTTCGGTACGGTTCCAGGGATACCAAATTTATATGGTTTTATTTACATTTTGACCCCTTAAAAAAATCCAAAACTGTGTTAAATTTTTTTTTTTTTTTTTCTGACCCCCTTCGAAAAGAATCTCACATCCTCTTCCACTGAGGTCAGGAAACTGTCTGTTTGTAAAAAATTGCTGACTTACACACACAAGATCTCAAAACCTTCCTACCTTAGTTCTTGGGAAGCTGACATGAAAATTACACTGACTGACCAAGAGACGACTTCCATTCTCTCACATTCCCATGGCTTTTCTACTTGTGTCAGAATGCAGGAATCCCATTTCAAAATATTATCAAGATGGTACAGGACCCCTTCGTGGCTATTTAATAGAGGTCTCTCAGACACAGACACATGTTGGAGATGTAAGAAAAGTCAAGGTTCAATCTTCCATATATGGTGGGAATGTGAAGAAATACAAAAATACTGGAAGGACGTCTTGGAACAGATTACCCTAATAGTGGGTAAGAGAGTTTCTCTGGGCCCAGACTCTATCCTCTTGTCTAGACCCACGCATGGTTACACGCCCTCCAAAAAGAACATCCTCACACATCTACTTGAAATTGCAAAGTCTCTAATACCAATTCAATGGCTGCAAACAACACCCCCATCTCTCCAAATGTGGTTAGATAAAACTCACCAAGTTGCTAGATTTGAGGAACTAGTTAGCTGGAAAGAGAGGACGCACGATAGATATGACAAGATTTGGTCCCCTTGGTGGTCATATTGCTCAAAAGATTCACAGAAACAGACATCTACCTGAAGGTGTAACATATCCGCAAAACAGGCAATGTTTCTGGTCCTCACTTCCTCCCCCCCCCCAGTTTACTGCCCCCTTCCCCCCCCCCATCCCTGAGCCCAACCCAAACGCAGACTGAGAAAGGTTGTGCCCTCATGAGTTACCTCAATAATTGTTCTCATTTATATTAATCTTTCTATGTTTTCTCTCTTTTACTAATCTCAACATAAAAAACATTGTCGTTCAAATACTATGTTTTGGAATAGTATGTTCTTCATGTTCATAGAGCAATCCATTTGTGAATGCCAAATGCCATTGTAGATTGATTGCTGTTTCTTGACAAATGCTTTTGTTTCAAAAATATTTTTTTTGTGAACTTTAATTGTAAAAATCAATAAACTCAGAATAAAAAAAATAATAATTTTTTTTTTTTTTTCTAAAAGTCGCCATATTCCAACAGCCGTAACTTTTTTATACGTAAGTGTACGGGGATGCATAGGAGGGCGTCTTTTTTTGCGGGGTCGGGTGTTCTTTATATTTCTATCATTTTCGGGAAATGTTATTGCTTTGATCACTTTTTATTCAAATTTTTATCAGAATCAAAACAGTGAAAAAACAGCGGTTTGGCACTTTTGACTATTTTTCCCGCTACGGCGTTTACCGAACAGGAAAAATATTTTTATAGATTTGTAGAGCGGGCGATTTCGGACATGGGGAGACCTAACATGTATATGTTTCACAGTTTTTGGGTGCATTCACACTGAGTAAACGCTAGCTTATTCTGAACGTAAAACACGTTCAGAATAAGCGGCGTCTAAAGCAGCTCCATTCATTTCTATGGGAGCGGGGATACGAGCGCTCCCCATAGAAATGAATGGGCTGCTTCTTTCACTCCGTGCAGTCCCATTGAAGTGAATGGGGAGTGCCGGCGTATACGGCAAGCTCTGCTCATGCTGGAGCGTACACGCCGGCACTCCCCATTCACTTCAATGGGACTGCACGGAGTGAAAGAAGCAGCCCATTCATTTCTATGGGGAGCGCTCGTATCCCCGCTCCCATAGAAATGAATGGAGCTGCTTTAGACGCCGCTTATTCTGAACGTGTTTTACGTTCAGAATAAGCTAGCGTTTACTCAGTGTGAATGCACCCTTTAACTACTTTTATATTTGTTCTAGGGAAAGGGGGGTGATTTGAACTTTTAATATTTTTTTATATTTTTTTTTACTTTTTTTTTTTTTTTTTTTTTGCATTTATTAGACCCCCTAGGGGTGTTGAACCCCAGGGGGTCTGATCACTAATGCAATGCATTACAATGCTAATGCATTGCAATGCATTGCAAAAAATCATCCTCTCTTTTTCAGGCTGCATAGACCAGCCTGCAAAAGAGAGAATTTGCAGACAAGCCTGGGAGCCTTGTACAGGCTCCCGGCTGTCATGGCAACATGACGTCGGCCCTGGAGCATGCTCCAGGAGCCGGCGATCCCGGGCAAAATGGCGGCGCCTTTGACTGCGGCCCCGGAGGGGTTAATGCCTCCGATCGGTCCGGGGACCGATCGGAGGCATTAGAGCCGGTTGTCTACTGCTTAAAGTAGTAGACACCCGGCGGCTATGACGGCCGCCCGGTTCCCGGGCGGTCGCCATAGTTATAGACCCGACATGCGCCGTACTATTATGGCGCATGTCGGGAAGGGGTTAAAGGTAGTAGACGAATAGCCTTTCTTAAGGCTATTCTGACGGTTTAATGAGAAGAAAAATGATTTTTTTTTAATGGTAGAATCCCTTTAAATGGTTGCACCTTTGCTTTGCCAACTTATTAGTAACCAGTCTAAAGGGCTGTCTCTGACAGAACACATTTTACTGGATTACGAGGTTTATAAGCTTCTACAACCAGACCCAGGGGATGGCAATGGGTACGAACATCACCCCAGAGTTATCAGGAATGGAAGTAAATATGTCCCTATGATTACAAGGCTATATGCTATCAGGCTATACGCACACTATCTGACTATATATCCGGGTACTGTATGGCGTCATTACTAGGGCTCTGCGTGGCATTATCTTTCCATGTTTTTTGTGCAGACTTCGTGGAGGATGACTAGAGTGGAAGTGACAGCAGACATTACAGTATCTTCTATCCTCGGCGCAGCCGCAGACCTACTTTCTATCCTCTGCGCGGTCCGCTGTAGCCCCTTAACCTCACCAGACATTGATTCATTCCTTCATATACACAAACACAACACTGGACGTTTTCCCTCTGGATGGAGAGATTACTTTATAGAAACCTAGTGGAAAATCTATAATATGAAACACCAAAAATATTGTGAAGCCTCGCAGATCCATTAGCAAAAATGGATTCCATCCAAGTCCTCTCTCAGCATCCGGTGCCTGAGCCGATGCCAGGATTCCAGCACTTAATGTAGAAGTAAAGTAACGGTGGGAGTCAGAAGGTCAGGATAGTCGTCTACATTAACTGAAACAGGAAGTTGTAACGATTGTCGGCCATGTTGGAGGCTTGAGGTTGTGGTCTTTGGTCACCCAGTCACCCTCCTGAATACAACTGTCTAACATCTCCCTCGCCCTATTTTTTGTCTGGACATGCCCCTCGGACCATGTCCTCTACGTAGATGGCCCTATAAAAATCCTAAGCTATAATTGGGAGAAGTGCGACACAGACTCATTTCTATTTCCTGCAAATTTCCCTAATCTTAGAAATTCTTACAATCCAAATTCCATTTCCTTTCAAAAATAATTTCCTAATTCTATTACTCCAGACTTCAATGAGATTAGTTCACGGACATCATCGTCTTGTTGTTGAGTCTCGAAATGAAGATAAATCTCCACACGCCCGGGGGTTTGGCAATCTGGATCCAAGTCTGTCCTCCATGTCCAGGGACGGATCCAGCCGCAGATCATTTCCTCCAGAAATCCTAAACCAGCTGTAGGAGCGTAAGGGGATCTGGGACGTGGTAAACAAGAGGCAGCCTCCATAGTCAGTATATCATTTGTCATGTCTGCTAAGACTCGTAGCTTAGGAGACCTCATTCTTCAAGAGGTAATGCTGCCTAAGATTAGATTCTAAAGTTTGTTACTCGCCTCTCTCCAGACCAGTCATTGACGTTCCTCTCTCAGCCTCGGGTTCTGTTAGGTCTTCGACAACCATATGTGCTACAGAGTTGTATGGTCTTCGTGCATTACCCTACAGATTCGGCCAAACCCTGACAATTCCCCTGACAATATAATAGCTGACCCTCGGGGTCGGAGAGGTGAAATGTTTGTAGCTACTTCATCCAAGGTCACCGGGTGGAGATAGTTTGACCTTCTATTCATGTAGGTGGGAACCGTTCTACGGTATGTCTGCAGAAACGTACGATGGAATGGTGGAAAGGAAGACCGAACATAGACTCCTGTCATCTCCATCTCACAATGGATTACACACATGTAGAAACTTCCTTCCTTCTCGGATTCTACATACAGGAAAAATTCTTAGGAAGCTTCAACGCTATAAGCAGATGGGGTCATTACGGGGTCACGTTTGTTGTAAGAGGTTGCAGATAATGGAATATTAGTGTCCATAGAAGTTGTCATCTGTCAAGGTCAAAACTGGAGGTCAAGCTGGATTGGAACAAACCAGAGTCATCCTGAATTTTCCAAAAAGTTCAGATTCTACCTAAATCTGAAACGTGAAGGGTTCATCAGCCTTGAACCAATACTGTTTTTGGGATTTTTTCTGTCCCACAGTATAATAAGTGGTGACCTCTGTTGGAAAATACTTAAGAAGTCTCAAAGTTAGAACCGGAATGGGGTGTTTATGGGGTCACGTTCGGTGTTCGGCACTCTCTCTCCACCTACTTGGTAACATCAAGCCTGTGATTAGGCCTCAACGATTGCATGGGCATGCCAAGTGTGACCACTGGTGGCCAATCACATCGGGCACATGACGTCACCAGGAGAGTGCCAGACTATGTGAGTATGAATGTTTTTGATTTTTTTCACCTCTACTCCAATGGGATCACAACCAATCCTGAGAAAAGGGGAAGTCTTACCCCCGTTGTGAATGTAGCAGCAGGGGATACAGTCACCCCCCACTTCCATTAAAGAGGACCTTTCAACACCTCCATGAACTCCAACTCACCGTCTATATCAAAAGATGACCCTCCACTGAGTCTGGAACAGTGGGAATTTTTTCTCTACCCCGAACGTTCCTGTTAGTTTCAGCACAATTATTCTCTCTACTGTCAAGAGGGTGGTCCTAGGGTGTAGCAGAAAGACTAAGACCGCCCACCTGACAGAGAGAGCATAATTGTGCTGAAACTAACTGCACCGATTGCTCAGAATGGCGGGGCTAGAGAAGAAATTCCCACTGCCGCATAATCAGTGGAGCAGCGTCTATACAAGGATACAAATTAGAGTTATTTGATTTGGTGAAAGGTTCTCTGTCCACGATAAATAATTATTTTAACCATAAGCCCGCCTCCGACTTTCTAAATTACATTAATTTACAATTATTACTGTGTGTGTGTAAGGGCCACTGTGGAGCATATTATACTGAGTAAGGGCCACTGTGGAGCATATTATACCATGTAAGGGCCACTGTGGAGCATATTATACTGTGTGAGGGCCACTGTGGAGCATATTATACTGTGTGAGGGTCACTGTGGAGCATATTATACTGAGTAAGGGCCACTATGGAGCATATTATACCGTGTAAGGGCCACTGTGGAGCATATTATACTGAGTAAGGGCCACTATGGAGCATATTATACCGTGTAAGGGCCACTGTGGAGCATATTATACCGTGTAAGGGTCACTGTGGAGCATATTATACTGAGTAAGGGCCACTATGGAGCATATTATACCGTGTAAGGGCCACTGTGGAGCATATTATACTGTGTGAGGGTCACTGTGGAGCATATTATACCGTGTAAGGGCCACTGTGGAGCATATTATACTGTGTGAGGGCCACTGTGGAGCATATTATACTATGTAAGGGCCACTGTGGAGCATATTATACCGTGTAAGGGTCACTGTGGAGCATATTATACTGAGTAAGGGCCACTATGGAGCATATTATACCGTGTAAGGGCCACTGTGGAGCATATTATACTGTGTGAGGGTCACTGTGGAGCATATTATACTGTGTAAGGGCCACTGTGGAGCATATTATACTGTGTGAGGGCCACTGTGGAGCATATTATACCATGTAAGGGCCACTGTGGAGCATATTATACCGTGTAAGGGTCACTGTGGAGCATATTATACTGTGTAAGGGCCACTATGGAGCATATTATACCGTGTAAGGGCCACTGTGGAACACATTATACTGTGAAAGGGCCACTGTGGAGCATATTATACTGTGTGAGGGCCACTGTGGAGCATATTATACTGTGTAAGGGCCACTGTGGAGCATATTATACTGTGTAAGGGCCACTGTGGAGCATATTATACCATGTAAGTGCCACTGTGGAGCATATTATACCGTGTAAGGGTCACTATGGAGCATATTATACTGAGTAAGGGCCACTATGGAGCATATTATACTGTGTAAGGGCCACTGTGGAACACATTATACTGTGAAAGGGTCACTGTGGAGCATATTATACTGTGTGAGGGCCACTGTGGAGCATATTATACTGTGTGAGGGCCACTGTGGAGCATATTATACTATGTAAGGGCCACTGTGGAGCATATTATACCGTGTAAGGGTCACTATGGAGCATATTATACTGAGTAAGGGCCACTATGGAGCATATTATACCGTGTAAGGGCCACTGTGGAGCATATTATACCGTGTGAGGGTCACTGTGGAGCATATTATACTGTGTAAGGGCCACTGTGGAGCATATTATACTGTGTGAGGGCCACTGTGGAGCATATTATACTATGTAAGGGCCACTGTGGAGCATATTATACCGTGTAAGGGTCACTGTGGAGCATATTATACTGAGTAAGGGCCACTATGGAGCATATTATACCGTGTAAGGGCCACTGTGGAACACATTATACTGTGAAAGGGCCACTGTGGAGCATATTATACTGTGTGAGGGCCACTGTGGAGCATATTATACTGTGTAAGGGCCACTGTGGAGCATATTATACTGTGTAAGGGCCACTGTGGAGCATATTATACTGAGTAAGGGCCACTATGGAGCATATTATACCGTGTAAGGGCCACTGTGGAGCATATTATACTGTGTGAGGGTCACTGTGGAGCATATTATACTGTGTAAGGGCCACTGTGGAGCATATTATACTGTGTGAGGGCCACTGTGGAGCATATTATACTATGTAAGGGCCACTGTGGAGCATATTATACCGTGTAAGGGTCACTGTGGAGCATATTATACTGTGTAAGGGCCACTATGGAGCATATTATACCGTGTAAGGGCCACTGTGGAACACATTATACTGTGAAAGGGCCACTGTGGAGCATATTATACTGTGTGAGGGCCACTGTGGAGCATATTATACTGTGTAAGGGCCACTGTGGAGCATATTATACTGTGTAAGGGCCACTGTGGAGCATATTATACCATGTAAGTGCCACTGTGGAGCATATTATACCATGTAAGGGTCACTGTGGAGCATATTATACTGTGTGAGGGCCACTGTGGAGCATATTATACTGTGTGAGGGCCACTGTGGAGCATATTATACTATGTAAGGGCCACTGTGGAGCATATTATACCGTGTAAGGGTCACTATGGAGCATATTATACTGAGTAAGGGCCACTATGGAGCATATTATACCGTGTAAGGGCCACTGTGGAGCATATTATACTGTGTGAGGGCCACTGTGGAGCATATTATACTGTGTGAGGGCCACTGTGGAGCATATTATACTATGTAAGGGCCACTGTGGAGCATATTATACCGTGTAAGGGTCACTGTGGAGCATATTATACTGAGTAAGGGCCACTATGGAGCATATTATACTGTGTAAGGGCCACTGTGGAACACATTATACTGTGAAAGGGCCACTGTGGAGCATATTATACTGTGTGAGGGCCACTGTGGAGCATATTATACTGTGTAAGGGCCACTGTGGAGCATATTATACTGTGTAAGGGCCACTGTGGAGCATATTATACCATGTAAGTGCCACTGTGGAGCATATTGTACCATTTAAGGGTCTCTGTGGAGCATACTATACTGTGTAAGGGCCACTTTTGAGCATATTATACTGTGTAAGGGCCACTGTGGAGAATATTATACTGAGTAAGGGCCACTGTGGAACACATTATACTGTGAAAGGGCCACTGTGGAGCATATTATACTGTGTGAGGGCCACTGTGGAGCATATTATACTGTGTAAGGGCCACTGTGGAGCATATTATACTGTGTAAGGGCCACTGTGGAACATATTATACTGTGTAAGTGCCACTGTGGAGCATATTATACCATGTAAGGGTCTCTGTGGAGCATATTATACTGTGTAAGGGCCACTGTGGAGCATATTATACTGTGTAAGGGCCACTGTGGAGCATGTTATACCATGTAAGGGTCACTGTGGAGCATATTATACCGTGTAAGGACTACTGTGGAGCATATTATACCATGTAAGGGTCACTGTGGAGCATATTATACTGTGTGAGGGCCACTGTGGAGCATATTATACTGTGTAAGGGCCACTGTGGAGCATATTATACTGTGTAAGGGCCACTGTGGAGCATATTATACCATGTAAGTGCCACTGTGGAGCATATTATACCATGTAAGGGTCACTGTGGAGCATATTATACTGTGTGAGGGCCACTGTGGAGCATATTATACTGTGTGAGGGCCACTGTGGAGCATATTATACTATGTAAGGGCCACTGTGGAGCATATTATACCGTGTAAGGGTCACTATGGAGCATATTATACTGAGTAAGGGCCACTATGGAGCATATTATACCGTGTAAGGGCCACTGTGGAGCATATTATACTGTGTGAGGGTCACTGTGGAGCATATTATACTGTGTAAGGGCCACTGTGGAGCATATTATACTGTGTGAGGGCCACTGTGGAGCATATTATACTATGTAAGGGCCACTGTGGAGCATATTATACCGTGTAAGGGTCACTGTGGAGCATATTATACCGAGTAAGGGCCACTATGGAGCATATTATACTGTGTAAGGGCCACTGTGGAACACATTATACTGTGAAAGGGCCACTGTGGAGCATATTATACTGTGTGAGGGCCACTGTGGAGCATATTATACTGTGTAAGGGCCACTGTGGAGCATATTATACTGTGTAAGGGCCACTGTGGAGCATATTATACCATGTAAGTGCCACTGTGGAGCATATTGTACCATTTAAGGGTCTCTGTGGAGCATACTATACTGTGTAAGGGCCACTTTTGAGCATATTATACTGTGTAAGGGCCACTGTGGAGAATATTATACTGAGTAAGGGCCACTGTGGAACACATTATACTGTGAAAGGGCCACTGTGGAGCATATTATACTGTGTGAGGGCCACTGTGGAGCATATTATACTGTGTAAGGGCCACTGTGGAGCATATTATACTGTGTAAGGGCCACTGTGGAACATATTATACCGTGTAAGTGCCACTGTGGAGCATATTATACCATGTAAGGGTCTCTGTGGAGCATATTATACTGTGTAAGGGCCACTGTGGAGCATATTATACTGTGTAAGGGCCACTGTGGAGCATGTTACACTGTGTAAGGGTCACTGTGGAGCATATTATACCGTGTAAGGACTACTGTGGAGCATATTATACCATGTAAGGGTCACTGTGGAGCATATTATACTGTGTGAAGGCCACTGTGGAGCATATTAGACCATGTAAGGGCCACTGTGGAGCATATTAGACTGTGTAAGGGCCACTGTGGAGCATATTATACCGTGTAAGTGCCACTGTGGAGCATATTATACCGTGTAAGGGTCACTGTGGAGCATATTATACTTTGTAAGGGCCACTGTGGAGCATATTATACTGTGTAAGGGCCACTGTGGAGCATATTACACTGTGTAAGGGCCACTGTGGAGCAGATTATACTGTGTAAGGGCCACTGTGGAGCAGATTATACTGTGTAAGGGCCACTGTGGAGCATATTGCAAACAAATGCAGAGGATTCCAGGAGCATACAGGTATTTGCCTTTATTAACCTAGTAAAAGCACTAACAGACCTTTTTTGAAACTTAATTTATTGCCTGGAAAATCCCTTTAAGTATAGCAAAGATGGTTGGATGGAGTTATGCATGGATTGGTAATTGTGGATTTGGATAGGGAAGGGGTGGAGGAGGGATGTGTGGCCGCAGAATGCTGCAGTAAATGTGCATTCCCTGTCGTCATACTAGTAGCACAATGTGGGGTATTTCTGCCCCTATGTGCTGGTAGGACAGGTGGAATTTTGTAATCAGCAATTAATTAATATGCATGACTAGGTCCTATAAGAGGGCACAGAGACCTCCTGCCTCCGTGTGTTTTTTTCTGCCCTGTGATGGTGGGACAGGTGGTAGAGGCCTCTTGGCCTCCTGTATGGTTTGGAAGGAGGTCTGTAAACCTTCTTCTTTTCCTTTTTCTTTCTTTCTGAGAGAAAAATGTAGGTTTATATTGCAGTCTTTTGTCTTACCTGCTTTGCAGGGTGTTACTTACATATTTTCAGCTGTTGCAGTTTGATGCATTGCCCAGCAGTAAGGTAAGATGAATCCTCTTTCAGCTTCTCCTTTGTTTTAGTGCAGAAACTAAAAGTACTAATATCTATTATTGTGGTTGTTCTGTTAACTCCCTTATTGTTGTGTTTGTCAGTGCTTGTGCATTTACCAGGGCTGCAGTCACAGCTGGGGGTGAGGGGAGTTTTTGTTCCCTCATCAGGCTCTGTGGTCTCGCTCGGCTGTTAGACTGAGCCTCTGCCACTGCCTTAAATCACAGAGTTTGAGGATCGCTGATTTCCAGCAACTCTCACAGCCCCAGGTGAGGTATGCTGAAGGTGCTCCAAGACTACTCTTGATAGTGAGTATGTCCCTTGGGAAAAAAAAAAAAAAAAACTATTTAACCCTTTCCCGCCAATGGCATTTTTTTATTTTCGTTTTTGACTCACCTCCTTCTAAACCCCATAACTTTTTTATTTCTCCGCTCTCAGAGCCATAAGAGGTCTTAATCTTTGTGGGACACGTTTTTCTTCGTGATGCCACCATTAATTATTCTATATAATGTACTGGAAAGCTGGAAAATAATTCAGAATGGGGGGGATTTGAAGAAAAAATGCATTTCTGCGACTTTCTTACGGGCTTCGGTTTTACGGCGTTCACTGTGCAGCCAAAATGCCATGTCCCATGTATTCTGTGTTTCGGTACGGTTCCAGGGATACCAAATTTATATGGTTTTATTTACATTTTGACCCTTTAAAAAAATTCCAAAACTGTGTTAATTTTTTTTTCTAAAAGTCGCCATATTCCGACAGCTGTAACTTTTTTATATGTAAGTGTACGGGGATGCATAGGAGGGCGTCTTTTTTTGCGGGGCCGGGTGTACTTTTTAGTTCTACCATTTTCGGGAAATGTTATTGCTTTGATCACTTTTTATTCAAATTTTTATCAGAATCAAAACAGTGAAAATAACGCCGGTTTGGCACTTTTGACTATTTTTCCCGCTACGGCGTTTACCGTACAGGCAAAATATTTTTATAGATTTGTAGAGCGGGCGATTTCGGACACGGGGATACCTAACATGTATGTGTGTCACAGTATTTAACTACTTTTATATGTGTTCTAGGGAAAGGGGGGTGATTTGAACTTTTAATACTATTTATATTTTTTTAAAATTTTTATTTTTTGCATTTATTAGACCCCCTAGGGGTGTTGAACCCCAGGGGGTCTGATCACTAATGCAATGCATTACAATGCATTGTAATGCAAAGCAAAAAATCATCCTTTCTTTTGCAGGCTGCATAGACCAGCCTGCAAAAGATAGAGATTGCAGACCGGCCGGGGAGCCTTGTAAAGGCTCCCGACTGTCATGGCAACATGACGTCGGTCCTGGAGCATGCTCCAGGAGCCGGCGATCACCGGCAAAATGGCGGCGTCCATGCGCCACCGGGAAAATGGCGCCTCCGGCGCCAGAGGGATAATGCCTCCGATTGGTCCGGGGACCGATCAGAGACATTAGAGCCGGTTGTTTACTGCGTAAAGCAGTAGACACCCAGCGGCTATGGTGGCTACCCGGCTCCGGGGCGGTCGCCATAGTTACACACCCAACATGCGCCGTACTATTGCGGTGGATGTCGGGAAGGGGTTAAGCTCCCTTAAAGGTGAGCGGTGGTTTCTTTTACCACCATCATTAAAACCCTCTGGGGAGGGTTTGTTTTTAAGTTTGAGGGCCTGATGCAGCAGCAGGCCACGCCCCTCCGGCCCTATTTAAAGGGCAGTTTGCGCTGGAAGCATTGCCTTACTAGTTTCCAGTGGGGCTACCTAGTCTTTTCTCTAGGTTGGGTACCTGTAACTGGCTGTAGCTTTCAGACGTATCTGGAAAACTGCATTTGTAACCCCCGCTGGTGGTGAGAATTGGTTCCTGTGTATTCTCACAGAAGTATATTAGCGCTGAAGTGCCTCAGTCCCGTAAGTATAGAAGGTCTTGGTTTACCTGTGGTCCGGTGGTTAAATGTCTTTTTTCCAGAGTTGAGTGGGCTAGCGACTTCATGGAAATCGTCTACCCCTCCTCCGGGTGACCACAGAAGACGGGTGTTTTCCTCCAAGAGGAGGCATATGGCTGCGCTGTCTGCGAAGTATCTCTCCCTGTCGGTAGGATGAGTACACTTTAGCCTGATATTCAGAAAAAAAAACAAAACGTATGGGGTTTTTATATCCGCATTGATCCCGCTGCCACTCCTGTAGAGGCTCTCCTCCTGAGGTAAAAGAATTCATGGAGGAGTCTCAAGGATATAGGGGTTCTACATCGTATATCGCAGAAATAAAAATAGAAAATTGTGCATGGATAGGCATGGGAGGCCTCTGGTAGAGGGTGTGGCTCCACTTGCCCCAGTTCCCAGTCATGGAGGTGCAAAATTTCCCCAAGAGGCCCTGGATGTGGATGCCCTTATAAGGATCCAAGGAAGAAATCTAATTTTTTGATGGAGTCTCGCTCCCTGTGACCGGAGTCCCTGTAGGGGGTCGACTCTCCCATTTCCTGACCGTGTGGTGTGCTCTTATTCAAGATCCTTGGTGCAAGTAGTAAAACGAGGCTACCTTGTCAAGTTTTCCCATCCTCCGCTCGACCGTCTTGTTACAATTCGTCCTCTGCCTGTTGCTCACATAAGATAAGATAATCCTTTAATAGTCCCACATTGGGGAAATTTCAGCGTGTTACAGCAGCATAGTAATACAGATACAGGATAATACAGAGTAATATATTACAGACGTAGACACAGATAAGCTGAGAAGAGAAGATATACTAGGAGTCCATGGCAGCTAAGGAAAAACAGAAGAGAAAGAGGAAGACCTCATGGTCATCCTCATAATCATTAGTTCTCTGTGCGGAGAGCTCTTCACTTGGTCTGATGTAGATTATACAGCCTGGGCGCGGTTGGAAGGAAGGACCTGCGATAGCGCTCCTTCTCACACTTGGGGTGAAGCAGACGGTCACTTACAGTGCTGCCAAGTCCCATCAAGGTCCCATACATGGGGTGGGATTTGTTCTCCCGCATGGAGGTCACCACGGACAGTATCCTTCTGTCACCCACCACCTGTACTGGGTCCAAGGGGCTCCCCAGGACAGAGCTGGCCCTCCTGATCAGCCTGTCAAGTCTATTTCTGTCCCTGGTTGATGGACTGCTCCCCCAGCAGGCCACACCGAAAAAGATGGCTGAGGCAACCACAGAGTTGAAGAAGGCCCTAAGAAGTGTCCCCTGGACTCTGAAGGCCCTCAGCCTCCTGAGCAGGTAGAGTCTGCTGTGGCCCTTTCTGTGCAGCGCCTCCAGGTGATCAGCCCAGTCTAGTTTATTGTTGAGGAGCACGCCCAGGTACTTATAGGTCCTGACTATCTCAATACATGTTCCTTGGATCTCCACCGGGGTCGGAGCACCTTTCTCTTTACTAAAGTCCACCACCATCTCCTTGGTCTTCCCAGCATTAATCCTGAGCTGGTTCTGCTGGCACCATTCAACAAAATCCCGGTTTAAGTCTCTGTATTCCCTATCGTCGCCATCAGTGATAAGGCCGACTATAGCAGAGTCATCGGAGTACTTCTGTAAGTAACAGCTGGAGGAGTTGTGCCTAAAGTCAGCAGTGTACAGTGTGAAGAGGAATGGGGCAAGAACTGTACCTTGTGGTGCCCCCGTACTACAGATCACAGTGTCAGACACACAGTCCTGGGCTCTCACATACTGAGGGCGGGTTATCAGGTAGTCTAGGATCCTGTAGGACAGGTGATGGTCCACACCACCAAGGTTCAGCTTCTCCCTCAGTAGCCCTGGCTGAATGGTGTTGAAAGCACTAGAGAAATCAAAGAACAATATTCTCACAGTGTTCCCGGGTTTCTCCAGGTGAGAGAGAGCTCTATGAAGAAGGTGGATGATGGCATCATCTACTCCAATGCCTGGCCGGTAGGCAAACTGGAGGGGGTCCAGAGAGGAGCTCACTAGGGGGCGTAGGTGTGTCAGGACCAGTCTCTCTAGGACCTTCATCAGGTGGGATGTCAGTGCTACTGGTCGGTAGCACTGATCATTCCATCCTGGAGAGCTCCATCCTCGACTATATCCAGAAAGGATCCTTGGAGAGAGTTCCTCCTTCAGTAGGATTCGGAGACTGGGGAATGATCATAGACTTAGGATATCTGAATTGCTTTATAAGGGGAAAAGC
Organism: Leptodactylus fuscus; assembly: GCF_031893055.1. Lineage (NCBI taxonomy): Eukaryota > Metazoa > Chordata > Amphibia > Anura > Leptodactylidae > Leptodactylus > Leptodactylus fuscus. The sequence goes on along the minus strand of NC_134266.1, from coordinate 273,318,611 downwards.
ATTTCAGGGTGGAGTCTATCGAATCAGTAATGTCCTTTCTCCAACGAGTCGAGGTCATAGTAACACTAGACCTGAATGTCGCATACTTGCACGTACCCATCTTTCGGCCACACAGAAAATACCTCAGGATTGCCATCCAAGTTTGCGGTCACAGAGGCATTACCAGTTTGCCACCCTACCCTTCGGCATCTCTTCCGCTCCTCACACCTTCACCAAGGTGGTGGCTCCCGTCACTGCCGCCTTCAGACTTCAAGGTCTGTTCATAGTTCCCTATTTAGACAACTGGCTCATAAAAGTTCAGTCAGCTCCAGTCCTCCAATAACATCCACACATAGCCATCTCCTTCCTTCAGAGGCTAGGCTGGCTTATCAATTGGGAAAAATCTGAGGTGATACCATCCACCCAGAGGAAAGTTCTAGGGTTTTTGTTTGGACTCAGTGGCTCTTCAGATCTCATTATCCGCCCCAAGGAGGCTGAGAATAGAGGCGGCTGCCCATTTTCTATACAAAACGCAGCATGTATCCATCAGAACCGCCAGGAGAGTCCTAGGCCTAATGTCATCCTCAGCAATGGCGATCCCTTAGGCTTTATGACATTCCCATCCGCCAAGTCCAAAGCTTTCCTGAAAGAAACGAATCTGGCCCGAGAAGAATCTGTCCCATTTATCTGCTGTTCACATCAAGGGCTCCCTGAACAAAGTGGCGGATCAGTTGAGTCGAGGTATTACCATATCAGGAGAATGGTCCCTCAATCCAGAGGTGTTCCAACAAATTGTCCAGAAATGGGGCTTTCCAGAAGTAGGCCTCATGGCAACCCGACTCAAAGCCAAGGAAGAGAAGTTCTGCTCTCTATATCAGGAGGACGATCCCTTGTCAGTGGATGCCCTGTCCATCCCTTGGAGGTTCAGGCTGGTATACATATTCCCTCCAATTCCCATCATACCCAAGGTATTGATGAAAATAAGACAGGACCAAGTCTAGGCGATTGCCATAATCCCGTTCTGGCTGAAATGGACTTGGTTCGCCCAGCTCATACAGATGAGTCAAGGTGTATAATGGAGGCTTCCCCCCTCCCAGAACCTGGTCACTCAAGGAGGACAGACGTGCCAAGATCTGGTGAGATTCAACCTGACAGCATGGAGGTTGACCAGTCCCTATTACTGTATAGTGGACTGTCAGTTTTTTTTATAACCCCTCGGTCGGGACGGTGTTGGATTTCCTACAGGACGGCCTAGACAAAGGGTTATATCCTTCTGAAGGTACATGTTGCCACCTTGTCTGCCTATCTGAGGAGGCGTTTGACTTCACACCTTTTGGTCAGTGGTTTCTTAAAGGGTGCAACGAGGATTAGACCCTCCGATACAGCAGTGGGATCTTGGTACGGTCCTGTCAGGACTCTGCGACTCCCCATTTGAGCCGCTAGAAGAAGTGGACCTAAAGTTTTTGACCTATAAAACAACTTTCCTTTTTGCCATCACTTTGGCCACAAGAGTGGGGGAGCTTCAGGCTCTGTCTTCGGAAGAACCTTACATCTCCTTCATTGATGATAGGATGCGTTTCCTACCAGAGTTTAGGCCTAAAATGCCTTCCCTGGCAAACCTAAATCAGCTGATTTCATTGCCAGTCTTCTCTCCTGCTCCCTCCTCGGAGGAGGAAGTAAGCCTTCATACGCTGGACTTAGGTAGATGTCTGCGAATCTATCTGGAGCGTATGAGATCTCTCAGAAGAACTGACAGTCTTCTGATTAACTTGGCTGGAAGGTTTAGACGCCAAAAAGCCTCTAAAGCATCTATTTTGGTGGGACAGGGAAGCCATTAAGGAGTCTTTTTCTTCACAAGGTTTTTCTCCTCCAGCTTGCCTTAGGGCGAGGGCAGTCTCAACTTCATGGCGGAGATGAGGGCAGTGCCGTTGGAACAAATCTGTGTGGCAGCTTCTTGGTCCTCTCATATCACGTTTATGAAGCACTACAGACTGATCTCTTATGTTTCGGACACTACGGCCTTCGGGAAGTCGGTCTTGAGCTCTGTAAGTCGAGTAAACCCTCCCTAAGGAGATTACTTGGCATCTCCCCACATTGTGCTGCTGGTAAGACAACAGGGAATGGTGGATTATGTAGATAATCTGTTTTCCCATAGTCATAACAGCAGCACAAGGCTCCCTCCCTATTGTATTATAGGGCCTAGTCATGCATATTAATTAATTGCTGATTAAAAATTTTGCCTGTCCTAGCAGCACGCAGGGGAAGAAATACTGCAAATTGTGATGCTGTTACGACTAAGGGAAAACAGATTATCTACATAATCTGAAGACCGGACCCCAAAATTGTCTGCCGCACATAGTGTGCACCTCTGACGTTCTTTCAACAACAAGTCTAAAGAAGTTCTTTATAGAGTCTGGACAGATTTTTGGTTTACTCATAATAACGCTCAAGGAACACGTCACCCTCCCAAAATACATCAAACAGGCAACAAAATCAGCCAAATCTTAGTACTTCGGAATGAGATGAGAATCTTTATACAACAGTCAGGAATCTCTAAGTCAACAAGATAAAAGGAAAAAATACAGAGAGAAAAAAACCCATCAAGACGTCTGATTATACTGAGGATGATGAACGGGGTGACAAGTGTTCTGTTATATCAAATCTCAAGGAATTGTCTATGATAAAGTAATTAGCAAAGAAAACACAAGGCGCAAAAATAAAACAGAAACAATGTATCCATGAGGAATATCCAGGAAGGTCACTCAAGGTCGAGATTACTTGAGCATAACAAATATACAGCAGTGCGGGGCTCTAGTGCTACTAATATACAGCAGTGCGGGGCTCTAGTACTACTAATATACAGCAGTGCGGGGCTCTAGTACTACTAATATACAGCAGTGCGGGGCTCTAGTACTACTAATATACAGCAGTGCAGGGCTCTAGTACTACTAATATACATTAGTGCCGGGCTCTAGTACTACTAATATACAGCAGTGCCGGGCTCTAGTACTACTAATATACAGCAGTGCCGGGCTCTAGTACTACTAATATACAGCAGTGCGGGGCTCTAGTACTACTAATATACAGCAGTGCCGGGCTCTAGTACTACTAATATACAGCAGTGCCGGGCTCTAGTACTACTAATATACATTAGTGCCGGGCTCTAGTACTACTAATATACATTAGTGCGGGGCTCTAGTGCTACTAATATACAGCAGTGCCGGGCTCTAGTACTACTAATATACAGCAGTGCGGGGCTCTAGTACTACTAATATACATTAGTGCCGGGCTCTAGTACTACTAATATACAGCAGTGCGGGCTCTAGTACTACTAATATACAGCAGTACGGGGCTCTAGTACTACTAATATACAGCAGTGCGGGGCTCTAGTACTACTAATATACAGCAGTGCGGGGCTCTAGTACTACTAATATACAGCAGTGCGGGGCTCTAGTACTACTAATATACAGCAGTGCGGGGCTCTAGTACTACTAATATACAGCAGTGCGGGGCTCTAGTACTACTAATATACAGCAGTGCGGGGCTCTAGTACTACTAATATACAGCAGTGCCGGGCTCTAGTGCTACTAATATACAGCAGTGCCGGGCTCTAGTACTACTAATATACAGCAGTGCGGGGCTCTAGTACTACTAATATACAGCAGTGCGGGGCTCTAGTACTACTAATATACATTAGTGCCGGGCTCTAGTACTACTAATATACAGCAGTGCGGGCTCTAGTACTACTAATATACAGCAGTACGGGGCTCTAGTACTACTAATATACAGCAGTGCGGGGCTCTAGTACTACTAATATACAGCAGTGCGGGGCTCTAGTACTACTAATATACAGCAGTGCGGGGCTCTAGTACTACTAATATACAGCAGTGCGGGGCTCTAGTACTACTAATATACAGCAGTGCGGGGCTCTAGTGCTACTAATATACAGCAGTGCTGGGCTCTAGTACTACTAATATACAGCAGTGCGGGGCTCTAGTACTACTAATATACTGCAGTGCCGGGCTCTAGTACTACTAATATACATTAGTGCCGGGCTCTAGTACTACTAATATACAGCAGTGCCGGGCTCTAGTACTACTAATATACAGCAGTGCGGGGCCCTAGTACTACTAATATACAGCAGTGCGGGGCCCTAGTACTACTAATATACAGCAGTGCGGGGCCCTAGTACTACTAATATACAGCAGTGCAGGGCTCTAGTACTACTAATATACAGCAGTGCCGGGCTCTAGTGCTACTAATATACAGCAGTGCGGGGCTCTAGTGCTACTAATATACAGCAGTGCCGGGCTCTAGTGCTACTAATATACAGCAGTGCGGGGCCCTAGTACTACTAATATACAGCAGTGCGGGGCCCTAGTACTACTAATATACAGCAGTGCGGGGCTCTAGTACTACTAATATACAGCAGTGCGGGGCTCTAGTACTACTAATATACAGCAGTGCGGGGCTCTAGTACTACTAATATACAGCAGTGCGGGGCTCTAGTACTACTAATATACAGCAGTGCGGGGCTCTAGTACTACTAATATACAGCAGTGCGGGGCTCTAATACTACTAATATACAGCAGTGCGGGGCTCTAGTACTACTAATATACAGCAGTGCGGGGCTCTAATACTACTAATATACAGCAGTGCCGGGCTCTAGTACTACTAATATACAGCAGTGCGGGGCCCTAGTACTACTAATATACAGCAGTGCCGGGCTCTAGTACTACTAATATACAGCAGTGCCGGGCTCTAGTACTACTAATATACAGCAGTGCGGGCTCTAGTACTACAAATATACAGCAGTGCCGGGCTCTAGTGCTACTAATATACAGCAGTGCGGGGCTCTAGTACTACTAATATACAGCAGTGCGGGGCTCTAGTACTACTAATATACAGCAGTGCGGGGCTCTAGTGCTACTAATATACAGCAGTGCAGAGCTCTAGTACTACTAATATACAGCAGTGCCGGGCTCTAGTACTACTAATATACAGCAGTGCAGGGCTCTAGTACTACTAATATACAGCAGTGCCGGGCTCTAGTACTACTAATATACAGCAGTGCAGAGCTCTAGTACTACTAATATACAGCAGTGCCGGGCTCTAGTACTACTAATATACATTAGTGCGGGGCTCTAGTACTACTAATATACAGCAGTGCGGGCTCTAGTACTACTAATACACAGCAGTGCGGGGCTCTAGTACTACTAATATACAGCAGTGCCGGGCTCTAGTACTACTAATATACAGCAGTGCCGGGCTCTAGTACTACTAATATACAGCAGTGCGGGGCTCTAGTACTACTAATATACAGCAGTGCGGGGCTCTAGTACTACTAATATACAGCAGTGCGGGGCTCTAGTACTACTAATATACAGCATGGGCTCTAGTACTACTAATATACAGCAGTGCGGGGCTCTAGTACTACTAATATACAGCAGGGGCTCTAGTACTACTAATATACAGCAGTGCGGGGCTCTAGTACTACTAATATACAGCAGTGCCGGGCTCTAGTACTACTAATATACAGCAGTGCGAGACTCTAGTACTACTAATATACAGCAGTGCGGGGCTCTAGTACTACTAATATACAGCAGTGCGGGGCTCTAGTACTACTAATATACATTAGTGCCGGGCTCTAGTACTACTAATATACAGCAGGGGCTCTAGTACTACTAATATACAGCAGGGGCTCTAGTACTACTAATATACTGCAGTGCGGGGCTCTAGTACTACTAATATATAGCAGTGCCGGGCTCTAGTACTACTAATATACAGCAGTGCGGGGCTCTAGTACTACTAATATACAGCAGTGCGGGGCTCTAGTACTACTAATATACAGCAGTGCAGGGCTCTAGTACTACTAATATACTGCAGTGCGGGGCTCTAGTACTACTAATATACAGCAGTGCCGGGCTCTAGTACTACTAATATACAGCAGTGCGGGGCTCTAGTACTACTAATATACAGCAGTGCAGAGCTCTAGTACTACTAATATATAGCAGTGCCGGGCTCTAGTACTACTAATATACAGCAGTGCGGGGCTCTAGTACTACTAATATACAGCAGTGCGGGGCTCTAGTACTACTAATATACAGCAGTGCAGGGCTCTAGTACTACTAATATACAGCAGGGGCTCTAGTACTACTAATATACAGCAGGGGCTCTAGTACTACTAATATACAGCAGTGCCGGGCTCTAGTACTACTAATATACATTAGTGCCGGGCTCTAGTACTACTAATATACAGCAGTGCGGGGCTCTAATACTACTAATATACAGCAGGGGCTCTAGTACTACTAATATACAGCAGTGCGGGGCTCTAATACTACTAATATACAGCAGTGCGGGGCTCTAGTACTACTAATATACAGCAGTGCGGGGCTCTAATACTACTAATATACAGCAGGGGCTCTAGTACTACTAATATACAGCAGTGCGGGGCTCTAATACTACTAATATACAGCAGTGCGGGGCTCTAGTACTACTAATATACAGCAGTGCGGGGCTCTAGTACTACTAATATACAGCAGTGCAGGGCTCTAGTACTACTAATATACAGCAGTGCGGGGCTCTAGTACTACTAATATACAGCAGTGCGGGGCTCTAGTACTACTAATATACAGCAGTGCGGGGCTCTAGTACTACTAATATACAGCAGTGCGGGGCTCTAGTACTACTAATATACAGCAGTGCGGGGCTCTAGTACTACTAATATACAGCAGTGCGGGGCTCTAATACTACTAATATACAGCAGTGCGGGGCTCTAGTACTACTAATATACAGCAGTGCGGGGCTCTAGTACTACTAATATACAGCAGGGGCTCTAGTACTACTAATATACTGCAGTGCCGGGCTCTAGTACTACTAATATACAGCAGTGCGGGGCTCTAGTACTACTAATATACAGCAGTGCGGGGCTCTAGTACTACTAATATACAGCAGTGCGAGGCTCTAGTACTACTAATATACAGCAGTGCGAGTCTCTAGTACTACTAATATACAGCAGTGCGGGGCTCTAGTACTACTAATATACAGCAGTGCGAGGCTCTAGTACTACTAATATACAGCAGTGCGGGGCTCTAGTACTACTAATATACAGCAGTGCGGGGCCCTAGTACTACTAATATACAGCAGTGCGGGGCTCTAGTACTACTAATATACAGCAGTGCGGGGCTCTAGTACTACTAATATACAGCAGTGCGGGGCTCTAGTACTACTAATATACAGCAGTGCGGGGCTCTAGTACTACTAATATACAGCAGGGGCTCTAGTACTACTAATATACAGCAGTGCAGGGCTCTAGTACTACTAATATACAGCAGTGCGGGGCTCTAGTACTACGAATATACAGCAGTGCGAGGCTCTAGTACTACTAATATACAGCAGGGGCTCTAGTACTACTAATATACAGCAGTGCAGGGCTCTAGTACTACTAATATACAGCAGTGCGGAGCTCTAGTACTACTAATATACAGCAGTGCGGGGCTCTAGTACTACTAATATACAGCAGTGCGAGGCTCTAGTACTACTAATATACAGCAGTGCAGGGCTCTAGTACTACTAATATACAGCAGTGCGGGGCTCTAGTACTACTAATATACAGCAGTGCGGGGCTCTAGTACTACTAATATACAGCAGTGCCGGGCTCTAGTACTACTAATATACAGCAGTGCGGGGCTCTAGTACTACTAATATACAGCAGTGCGGGGCTCTAGTACTACTAATATACAGCAGTGCGAGACTCTAGTACTACTAATATACAGCAGTGCGGGGCTCTAGTACTACTAATATACAGCAGTGCGGGGCTCTAGTACTACTAATATACAGCAGTGCGGGGCTCTAGTACTACTAATATACAGCAGTGCGGGGCCCTAGTACTACTAATATACAGCAGTGCGGGGCCCTAGTACTACTAATATACAGCAGTGCGGGGCTCTAGTACTACTAATATACAGCAGTGCGGGGCTCTAGTACTACTAATATACAGCAGTGCGGGGCTCTAGTACTACTAATATACAGCAGTGCGGGGCTCTAATACTACTAATATACAGCAGTGCGGGGCTCTAGTACTACTAATATACATTAGTGCCGGGCTCTAGTACTACTAATATACAGCAGTGCGGGGCTCTAGTACTACTAATATACAGCAGTGCAGGGCTCTAGTACTACTAATATACAGCAGTGCGGGGCTCTAGTACTACTAATATACAGCAGTGCGGGGCTCTAGTACTACTAATATACAGCAGTGCGGGGCTCTAGTACTACTAATATACAGCAGTGCGAGGCTCTAGTACTACTAATATACAGCAGTGCGGGGCTCTAGTACTACTAATATACTGCAGTGCGAGGCTCTAATACTACTAATATACAGCAGTGCGGGGCTCTAGTACTACTAATATACAGCAGTGCGGGGCTCTAGTACTACTAATATACAGCAGTGCGAGGCTCTAGTACTACTAATATACAGCAGTGCGGGGCTCTAGTACTACTAATATACTGCAGTGCGAGGCTCTAATACTACTAATATACAGCAGTGCCGGGCTCTAGTACTACTAATATACAGCAGTGCCGGGCTCTAGTACTACTAATATACAGCAGTACGGGGCTCTAGTACTACTAATATACAGCAGTGCGGGGCTCTAGTACTACTAATATACATTAGTGCCGGGCTCTAGTACTACTAATATACAGCAGTGCGGGGCTCTAGTACTACTAATATACAGCAGGGGCTCTAGTACTACTAATATACTGCAGTGCCGGGCTCTAGTACTACTAATATACAGCAGTGCGGGGCTCTAGTACTACTAATATACAGCAGTGCGGGGCTCTAGTACTACTAATATACAGCAGTGCGAGGCTCTAGTACTACTAATATACAGCAGTGCGGGGCTCTAGTACTACTAATATACAGCAGTGCGGGGCTCTAGTACTACTAATATACAGCAGTGCCGGGCTCTAGTACTACTAATATACAGCAGTGCGGGGCTCTAGTACTACTAATATACAGCAGTGCGGGGCTCTAGTACTACTAATATACAGCAGTGCGAGACTCTAGTACTACTAATATACAGCAGTGCGGGGCTCTAGTACTACTAATATACAGCAGTGCGGGGCTCTAGTACTACTAATATACAGCAGTGCGGGGCTCTAGTACTACTAATATACAGCAGTGCGGGGCTCTAATACTACTAATATACAGCAGTGCGGGGCTCTAGTACTACTAATATACATTAGTGCCGGGCTCTAGTACTACTAATATACAGCAGGGGCTCTAGTACTACTAATATACAGCAGGGGCTCTAGTACTATTAATATACAGCAGGGTCTAGTACTACTTATATACAGCAGTGCGGGGCTCCAGTGCTACTAATATACAGCAGTGCGGGGCTCTAGTACTACTAATATACAGCAGGGGCTCTAGTACTACTAATATACTGCAGTGCGGGGCTCTAGTACTACTAATATACTGCAGTGCGGGGCTCTAGTGCTACTAATATACAGCAGTGCGGGGCTCTAGTACTACTAATATACAGCAGTGCGGGGCTCTAGTACTACTAATATACAGCAGTGCGGGGCTCTAGTACTACTAATATACAGCAGGGGCTCTAGTACTACTAATATACAGCAGTGCGGGGCTCTAGTACTACTAATATACAGCAGTGCGGGGCTCTAATACTACTAATATACAGCAGTGCGGGGCTCTAGTACTACTAATATACAGCAGGGGCTCTAGTACTACTAATATACAGCAGTGCGGGGCTCTAGTACTACTAATATACAGCAGTGCGGGGCTCTAGTACTACTAATATACAGCAGTGCGAGTCTCTAGTACTACTAATATACAGCAGTGCGGGGCTCTAGTACTACTAATATACAGCAGTGCGGGGCTCTAGTACTACTAATATACAGCAGTGCGGGGCTCTAGTACTACTAATATACAGCAGGGGCTCTAGTACTACTAATATACAGCAGTGCCGGGCTCTAGTACTACTAATATACAGCAGTGCGGGGCTCTAGTACTACTAATATACAGCAGTGCGGGGCTCTAGTACTACTAATATACAGCAGTGCGGGGCTCTAGTACTACTAATATACAGCAGTGCGGGGCTCTAGTACTACTAATATACAGCAGTGCGGGGCTCTAATACTACTAATATACAGCAGTGCGGGGCTCTAGTACTACTAATATACAGCAGTGCGGGGCTCTAGTACTACTAATATACAGCAGTGCGAGGCTCTAGTACTACTAATATACAGCAGTGCAGGGCTCTAGTACTACTAATATACAGCAGTGCGGGGCTCTAGTACTACTAATATACAGCAGGGGCTCTAGTACTACTAATATACTGCAGTGCCGGGCTCTAGTACTACTAATATACAGCAGAGCGGGGCTCTAGTACTACTAATATACAGCAGTGCGGGGCTCTAGTACTACTAATATACAGCAGTGCGGGGCTCTAGTACTACTAATATACAGCAGTGCGGGGCTCTAGTACTACTAATATACAGCAGTGCGGGGCTCTAGTACTACTAATATACAGCAGTGCGAGGCTCTAGTACTACTAATATACAGCAGTGCGGGCTCTAGTACTACTAATATACAGCAGTGCAGGGCTCTAGTACTACTAATATACAGCAGTGCGGGGCTCTAGTACTACTAATATACAGCAGTGCGAGTCTCTAGTACTACTAATATACAGCAGTGCGGGGCTCTAGTACTACTAATATACAGCAGTGCGGGGCTCTAGTACTACTAATATACAGCAGTGCGAGGCTCTAGTACTACTAATATACAGCAGTGCGGGGCTCTAGTACTACTAATATACAGCAGGGGCTCTAGTACTACTAATATACTGCAGTGCCGGGCTCTAGTACTACTAATATACAGCAGTGCGAGGCTCTAGTACTACTAATATACAGCAGTGCGGGGCTCTAGTACTACTAATATACAGCAGTGTGGGGCTCTAGTACTACTAATATACAGCAGTGCGGGGCTCTAGTACTACTAATATACAGCAGTGCAGGGCTCTAGTACTACTAATATACAGCAGTGCGGGGCTCTAGTACTACTAATATACAGCAGTGCGGGGCCCTAGTACTACTAATATACAGCAGTGCGGGGCTCTAGTACTACTAATATACAGCAGTGCGAGGCTCTAGTACTACTAATATACAGCAGTGCGGGGCCCTAGTACTACTAATATACAGCAGTGCGGGGCCCTAGTACTACTAATATACAGCAGTGCGGGGCTCTAGTACTACTAATATACAGCAGTGCGGGGCTCTAGTACTACTAATATACAGCAGTGCGGGGCTCTAGTACTACTAATATACAGCAGTGCGGGGCTCTAGTACTACTAATATACAGCAGTGCGGGCTCTAGTACTACTAATATACAGCAGTGCGGGGCCCTAGTACTACTAATATACAGCAGTGCGGGGCTCTAGTACTACTAATATACAGCAGTGCGGGGCTCTAGTACTACTAATATACAGCAGTGCGGGGCTCTAGTACTACTAATATACAGCAGTGCGGGGCTCTAGTACTACTAATATACAGCAGTGCGGGGCTCTAGTACTACTAATATACAACAGTGCGGGGCTCTAGTACTACTAATATACAGCAGTGCGAGGCTCTAGTACTACTAATATACAGCAGTGCGGGGCTCTAGTACTACTAATATACAGCAGTGCGAGGCTCTAGTACTACTAATATACTGCAGTGCCGGGCTCTAGTACTACTAATATACAGCAGTGCGGGGCTCTAATACTACTAATATACAGCAGTGCGGGGCCCTAGTACTACTAATATACAGCAGTGCGGGGCTCTAATACTACTAATATACAGCAGTGCGGGGCCCTAGTACTACTAATATACAGCAGTGCGGGGCTCTAGTACTACTAATATACAGCAGTGCGAGGCTCTAGTACTACTAATATACAGCAGTGCGGGGCCCTAGTACTACTAATATACAGCAGTGCGGGGCTCTAGTACTACTAATATACAGCAGTGCGGGGCTCTAGTACTACTAATATACTGCAGTGCCGGGGCTCTAGTACTACTAATATACAGCAGTGCGGGGCTCTAGTACTACTAATATACAGCAGTGCGGGGCTCTAATACTACTAATATACAGCAGTGCGGGGCTCTAGTACTACTAATATACAGCAGGGGCTCTAGTACTACTAATATACAGCAGTGCGGGGCTCTAGTACTACTAATATACAGCAGTGCGGGGCTCTAGTACTACTAATATACAGCAGTGCGAGTCTCTAGTACTACTAATATACAGCAGTGCGAGTCTCTAGTACTACTAATATACAGCAGTGCGGGGCTCTAGTACTACTAATATACAGCAGTGCGGGGCTCTAGTACTACTAATATACAGCAGGGGCTCTAGTACTACTAATATACAGCAGTGCCGGGCTCTAGTACTACTAATATACAGCAGTGCGGGGCTCTAGTACTACTAATATACAGCAGTGCGGGGCTCTAGTACTACTAATATACAGCAGTGCGGGGCTCTAGTACTACTAATATACAGCAGTGCGGGGCTCTAGTACTACTAATATACAGCAGTGCGGGGCTCTAGTACTACTAATATACAGCAGTGCGGGGCTCTAATACTACTAATATACAGCAGTGCGGGGCTCTAGTACTACTAATATACAGCATGGGCTCTAGTACTACTAATATACAGCAGTGCGGGGCTCTAGTACTACTAATATACAGCAGTGCGGGGCTCTAGTACTACTAATATACAGCAGTGCGGGGCTCTAGTACTACTAATATACAGCAGTGCGAGGCTCTAGTACTACTAATATACAGCAGGGGCTCTAGTACTACTAATATACAGCAGTGCGGGGCTCTAGTACTACTAATATACAGCAGTGCGGGGCTCTAGTACTACTAATATACAGCAGGGGCTCTAGTACTACTAATATACAGCAGTGCCGGGCTCTAGTACTACTAATATACAGCAGTGCCGGGCTCTAGTACTACTAATATACAGCAGTGCGGGGCCCTAGTACTACTAATATACAGCAGTGCGGGGCTCTAGTACTACTAATATACAGCAGTGCAGGGCTCTAGTACTACTAATATACAGCAGTGCGGGGCTCTAGTACTACTAATATACAGCAGTGCGGGGCTCTAGTACTACTAATATACAGCAGTGCGGGGCTCTAGTACTACTAATATACAGCAGTGCGGGGCTCTAGTACTACTAATATACAGCAGTGCGGGGCTCTAGTACTACTAATATACAGCAGTGCGGGGCTCTAATACTACTAATATACAGCAGTGCGGGGCTCTAGTACTACTAATATACAGCAGTGCGGGGCTCTAGTACTACTAATATACAGCAGTGCGGGGCTCTAGTACTACTAATATACAGCAGTGCGGGGCTCTAGTACTACTAATATACAGCAGTGCGAGGCTCTAGTACTACTAATATACAGCAGTGCAGGGCTCTAGTACTACTAATATACAGCAGTGCGGGGCTCTAGTACTACTAATATACAGCAGGGGCTCTAGTACTACTAATATACTGCAGTGCCGGGCTCTAGTACTACTAATATACAGCAGTGCGGGGCTCTAGTACTACTAATATACAGCAGTGCGGGGCTCTAGTACTACTAATATACAGCAGTGCGGGGCTCTAGTACTACTAATATACAGCAGTGCAGGGCTCTAGTACTACTAATATACAGCAGGGGCTCTAGTACTACTAATATACAGCAGGGGCTCTAGTACTACTAATATACTGCAGTGCCGGGCTCTAGTACTACTAATATACAGCAGTGCGGGGCTCTAGTACTACTAATATACAGCAGTGCGGGGCTCTAGTACTACTAATATACAGCAGTGCGAGGCTCTAGTACTACTAATATACAGCAGTGCGGGGCTCTAGTACTACTAATATACAGCAGTGCGGGGCTCTAGTACTACTAATATACAGCAGTGCGGGGCCCTAGTACTACTAATATACAGCAGTGCGGGGCTCTAGTACTACTAATATACAGCAGTGCGAGGCTCTAGTACTACTAATATACAGCAGTGCGGGGCTCTAGTGCTACTAATATACAGCAGTGCCGGGCTCTAGTACTACTAATATACAGCAGTGCCGGGCTCTAGTACTACTAATATACAGCAGTGCGGGCTCTAGTACTACTAATATACAGCAGTGCCGGGCTCTAGTACTACTAATATACAGCAGTGCGGGGCTCTAGTACTACTAATATACAGCAGTGCGGGGCTCTAGTACTACTAATATACAGCAGTGCGGGGCTCTAGTACTACTAATATACAGCAGGGGCTCTAGTACTACTAATATACAGCAGTGCGGGGCTCTAGTACTACTAATATACAGCAGTGCGAGGCTCTAGTACTACTAATATACAGCAGTGCGGGGCTCTAGTACTACTAATATACAGCAGTGCGGGCTCTAGTACTACTAATATACAGCAGTGCCGGGCTCTAGTACTACTAATATACAGCAGTGCGGGGCTCTAGTACTACTAATATACAGCAGTGCGGGGCTCTAGTACTACTAATATACAGCAGTGCGGGGCTCTAGTACTACTAATATACAGCAGGGGCTCTAGTACTACTAATATACAGCAGTGCGGGGCTCTAGTACTACTAATATACAGCAGTGCGGGGCTCTAGTACTACTAATATACAGCAGTGCGGGGCTCTAGTACTACTAATATACAGCAGTGCGGGGCTCTAGTACTACTAATATACAGCAGTGCGGGGCTCTAGTACTACTAATATACAGCAGTGCGAGGCTCTAGTACTACTAATATACAGCAGTGCGAGGCTCTAGTACTACTAATATACAGCAGTGCCGGGCTCTAGTGCTACTAATATACAGCAGTGCGGGGCTCTAGTACTACTAATATACAGCAGTGCCGGGCTCTAGTACTACTAATATACAGCAGTGCGGGGCTCTAGTACTACTAATATACAGCAGGGGCTCTAGTACTACTAATATACAGCAGTGCGAGGCTCTAGTACTACTAATATACAGCAGTGCGAGGCTCTAGTACTACTAATATACAGCAGTGCCGGGCTCTAGTACTACTAATATACAGCAGTGCAGGGCTCTAGTACTACTAATATACAGCAGTGCGGGGCTCTAGTACTACTAATATACAGTAGTGCGAGGCTCTAGTACTACTAATATACAGCAGTGCAGGGCTCTAGTACTACTAATATACAGCAGTGCGGGGCTCTAGTACTACTAATATACAGCAGGGGCTCTAGTACTACTAATATACTGCAGTGCCGGGCTCTAGTACTACTAATATACAGCAGTGCGGGCTCTAGTACTACTAATATACAGCAGTGCAGGGCTCTAGTACTACTAATATACAGCAGTGCGGGGCCCTAGTACTACTAATATACAGCAGTGCGGGGCTCTAGTACTACTAATATACAGCAGTGCGAGGCTCTAGTACTACTAATATACAGCAGTGCGGGGCCCTAGTACTACTAATATACAGCAGTGCGGGGCCCTAGTACTACTAATATACAGCAGTGCGGGGCTCTAGTACTACTAATATACAGCAGTGCGGGGCTCTAGTACTACTAATATACAGCAGTGCGGGGCTCTAGTACTACTAATATACAGCAGTGCGGGGCTCTAGTACTACTAATATACAGCAGTGCGGGGCTCTAGTACTACTAATATACATTAGTGCCGGGCTCTAGTACTACTAATATACAGCAGTGCGAGGCTCTAGTACTACTAATATACAGCAGTGCCGGGCTCTAGTACTACTAATATACAGCAGTGCGGGGCTCTAGTACTACTAATATACAGCAGTGCGGGGCTCTAGTACTACTAATATACAGCAGTGCGGGGCTCTAGTACTACTAATATACAGCAGTGCGGGGCCCTAGTACTACTAATATACAGCAGTGCGGGGCCCTAGTACTACTAATATACAGCAGTGCGGGGCCCTAGTACTACTAATATACAGCAGTGCGGGGCTCTAGTACTACTAATATACAGCAGTGCGGGGCTCTAGTACTACTAATATACAGCAGTGCGGGGCTCTAGTACTACTAATATACAGCAGGGGCTCTAGTACTACTAATATACAGCAGTGCGGGGCTCTAGTACTACTAATATACAGCAGTGCGGGGCTCTAGTACTACTAATATACAGCAGGGGCCCTAGTACTACTAATATACAGCAGTGCAGAGCTCTAGTACTACTAATATACAGCAGTGCGGGGCTCTAGTAGTACTAATATACAGCAGGGGCTCTAGTACTACTAATATACAGCAGTGCGGGGCTCTAGTAGTACTAATATACAGCAGTGCAGGGCTCTAGTACTACTAATATACAGCAGGGGCTCTAGTACTACTAATATACAGCAGTGCGGGGCTCTAGTAGTACTAATATACAGCAGTGCGGGGCTCTAGTACTACTAATATACAGCAGTGCGGGGCTCTAGTACTACTAATATACAGCAGTGCGGGGCTCTAGTACTACTAATATACAGCAGTGCAGGGCTCTAGTACTACTAATATACAGCAGTGCAGGGCTCTAGTACTACTAATATACAGCAGTGCAGGGCTCTAGTACTGTACAGTACAGACTCCAGACTCCCTATACACAGTGCCCAGGTCAGATCCCCTGAAATAAAGACGACCTCAGAGTAGACCTTTCAGAATCTTCCAGATATTCCTGAGGAGTTGTCAGATACACACTGAACAAAATGGCTGCCTGTCAGACCTCAGATCCATAAATTTACTGTACAGGAGGAGACAGAATTTAGGCAAATTCTCCCAGGAGAGGTGAGGTAAGAGGAAGAACCTACAGACTCATCACATAGCAGAACATCTGACGGTAGAAAGTACAGAAAACAAAGAATATTCCCAGGAGAAAAGAGCAGAATATTCCAGGAACGGAAATATTGATATTATTCCTAGAAAACCATCAGACTACAGAGCAACTCTACAGATATACAACTGTATGAGCAGTATTATAGTAGTTATATACTTGTACATAGGAGGTAGTATTATAGTAGTTATATTCTTGTACATAGGGGGGCAGTATTATAGTAGTTATATTCTTATACATAGGAGTAGTATTATAGTAGTTATATTCTTGTACATAGGAGGTAGTATTATAGTAGTTATATTCTTGTACATAGGGGGGCAGTATTATAGTAGTTATATTCTTATACATAGGAGTAGTATTATAGTAGTTATATTCTTATACATAGGAGCAGTATTATAGTAGTTATATTCTTGTACATAGGAGTAGTATTATAGTAGTTATATTCTTATACATAGGAGCAGTATTATAGTAGTTATATTCTTGTACATAGGAGCAGTATTATAGTAGTTATATTCTTGTACGTAGGAGGTAGTATTATAGTAGTTATATTCTTGTACATAGGAGCAGTATTATAGTAGTTATATTCTTGTACATAGGAGGCAGTATTATAGTAGTTATAATCTTGTACATAGGAGGCAGTATTATAGTAGTTATATTCTTGTACATAGGTGTAGTATTATAGTAGTTATATTCTTGTACATAGGAGGCAGTATTATAGTAGTTATATTCTTGTACATAGGAGTAGTATTATGGTAGTTATATTCTTGTACATAGGAGCAGTATTATAGTAGTTATATTCTTCTACATAGGGGCAGTATTATAGTAGTTATATTCTTGTATATAGGAGCAGTAGTATAGTAGTTATATTCTTGTACATAGGGGCAGTATTATAGTAGTTATATTCTTGTACATAGGAGTAGTATTATAGTAGTTATATTCTTGTATATAGGAGTAGTATTATAGTAGTTATATTCTTGTACATAGGAGTAGTATTATTGTAGTTATATTCTTGTACATAGGAGTAGTATTATAGAAGTTATATTCTTGTACATAGGAGTAGTATTATAGAAGTTATATTCTTGTACATAGGAGTAGTATTATAGTAGTTATATTCTTGTACATAGGAGCAGTATTATAGTAGTTATATTCTTGTACATAGGAGCAGTATTATAGTAGTTATATTCTTGTATATAGGAGCAGTATTATAGTAGTTATATTCTTGTACATAGGGGCAGTATTATAATAGTTATATTCTTGTACATAGGGGTAGTATTATAATAGTTATTTTCTTGTACATAGGAGCAGTATTATTGTAGTTATATTCTTGTACATAGGAGCAGTATTATAGTAGTTATATTCTTGTACGTAGGAGGTAGTATTATAGTAGTTATATTCTTGTACATAGGAGCAGTATTATAGTAGTTATATTCTTGTACATAGGAGGCAGTATTATAGTAGTTATAATCTTGTACATAGGAGGCAGTATTATAGTAGTTATATTCTTGTACATAGGTGTAGTATTATAGTAGTTATATTCTTGTACATAGGAGGCAGTATTATAGTAGTTATATTCTTGTACATAGGAGTAGTATTATAGTAGTTATATTCTTGTACATAGGAGCAGTATTATAGTAGTTATATTCTTGTACATAGGAGCAGTATTATAGTAGTTATATTCTTGTACATAGGAGTAGTATTGTAGTAGTTATATTCTTGTACATAGGAGTAGTATTATAGTAGTTATATTCTTGTACATAGGAGTAGTATTATAGTAGTTATATTCTGGTACATAGGAGTAGTATTATGGTAGTTATATTCTTGTACATAGGAGCAGTATTATGGTAGTTATATTCTTGTACATAGGAGGTAGTATTATAGTAGTTATATTCTTGTACATAGGAGCAGTATTATAGTAGTTATATTCTTGTACATAGGAGCAGTATTATAGTAGTTATATTCTTGTACATAGGAGTAGTATTATAGTAGTTATATTCTTGTACATAGGAGCAGTATTATGGTAGTTATATTCTGGTACATAGGAGTAGTATTATGGTAGTTATATTCTTCTACATAGGAGCAGTATTATAGTAGTTATATTCTTGTACATAGGAGTAGTATTATAGTAGTTATATTCTTGTACATAGGAGCAGTATTATGGTAGTTATATTCTTGTACATAGGAGTAGTATTATGGTAGTTATATTCTTGTACATAGGAGCAGTATTATAGTAGTTATATTCTTGTACATAGGAGTAGTATTATAGTAGTTATATTCTTGTACATAGGAGCAGTATTATAGTAGTTATATTCTGGTACATAGGAGTAGTATTATGGTAGTTATATTCTTGTACATAGGAGCAGTATTATAGTAGTTATATTCTTGTACATAGGAGTAGTATTATAGTAGTTATATCCTTGTACATAGGGGCAGTATTATAGTAGTTATATTCTTGTACATAGGAGTAGTATTATAGTAGTTATATTCTTGTACATAGGAGTAGTATTATGGTAGTTATATTCTTGTACATAGGAGTAGTATTATAGTAGTTATATTCTTGTACATAGGAGTAGTATTATAGTAGTTATATCCTTGTACATAGGAGTAGTATTATAGTAGTTATATTCTTGTACATAGTAGTATTATAGTAGTTATGTTCTTGTACATAGGAGCAGTATTATAGTAGTTATATTCTTGTACATAGGAGTAGTATTATAGTAGTTATATTCTTGTACATAGGAGGCAGTATTATAGTAGTTATATTCTTGTACATAGGAGTAGTATTATAGTAGTTATATTCTTGTACATAGGAGTAGTATTATAGTAGTTATATTCTTGTACATAGGAGTAGTATTATAGTAGTTATATCCTTGTACATAGGAGTAGTATTATAGTAGTTATATTCTTGTACATAGGAGGTAGTATTATAGTAGTTATATCCTTGTACATAGGGGCAGTATTATAGTAGTTATATTCTTGTACATAGGAGGTAATTTTTATTAGTAAAAACAAAACAAAAATACATTACATTCCAGCAGAATTAATAACTAATAATAATAATAATAATAATATAACATAAATCAGACATGTCTGTCAGATAACAAAAATGAGAATCACTTTAACTTAAGAGTCCATTGCTGGCAGGATAAAGAGGGGGAAAAAAAATAAATCCATAAATAAATGAACAGACTTATTTGCAGTGTTATCAGAATATTCAGCAATCGATATATACATTTCTCCACAATTTTACATTATCAGACTTTTTTCTGACCTCCAGAGACTTTATCCACCTCAGTTCAGACATGATATACGTGACAGCGGTCATATGACGGAAGGGCTCTCTGTGTAGGGACACCTGGGTCCTCGTATGCCAGTGATAATATTTGATGACAGTAATAATAATATACAGGGTCTCCCGGTTAATGTCACCTATATTAGTTGGGATGCCATATATGATTTCGGGGTATTTGAGTGATTGTAATCGGGGAATTTTCAGCCTCCGGGATATTTCCTGCCAGATCTTTCGCCCTCCCCCGCACTCTGATATAAAATGTGCCATGGTCTCCTCCTGCTGACAACCTAATGGACATGCCCGATCTGTCACACTGAGATGCTTTAAGTTGCCTCTTACAAAAAGTTTCCCATGCAGAGATAGCCAGGCAATGTCAAAGAACTTTGCAGGGAGCCTCAGACCAGTGAGGAGCCTCAGACTATCCTGCAGGGTTGTAGATGTGCAGTCCCTCAATGCCGGCTGGAGACAATAGAAGGTCTTACATACCCTGGTGTATAGATCTCTCCTGGTCTTACTCACCAGATAGGTCTTTTCAATACCCCATTTTTTCAGGCACCTTATGCCATAGTCCAGATACTGGGGGAGGTAGTCACGAGTCGATCGACCCCTCTTAAGGCTGCCGCCTCGCACCCAGGATTCTGCAAAAGGCAATATCCAGTCCCTGATACTATTTACCCACAGGGAGCTGTTATCTGAGTCCAGGCAACCAAAATTTACTTTTAGAAACATGGAGTCAAAAAACACCCTTGGATTTAACATATCCAGCCCACCCTCTCTCCTCTGTAGGTAGGTTATCCCTCTTTTTACTGGGTTCAACCTGTTCCCCCACAAAAGTTGGAAGAACAGGCTAAAGAGCCTAGCGGAGAAAGATTCTGGCAAAGGAAAGACAACAGAGACGTACAAGAAGACAGGGACCAGGTAAGTCTTCAACATTTTAACCCTTTCTCTATAGGTCAGCCTCCAGTTCTTCCATCGCTGAACCTTTGCATTTCCGGATTCCAACTTTTCTTCCCAATTTAGTCTGCAATTATCATCCCTCCCGAATTTCACCCCAAGGATCTTAATATAGGAGGAGGCCTGGGCAAACTGCGGCAGATCAAATGTAGGACCAGTATGACCCGTCCAGAGAGCTTGACTCTTCTCAAGGTTGACAAGAGACCCGGAGGCCTCTGAGTAACTTCTGATGGCTGCAGACAACATCTCCACCTCACGAGGCTCAGATATCACCACAGTCACATCATCCGCGTAGGCAACAACTCTCAGGGGCAAGCAGTGGGGGACCGGCGCCCCCTGAAAATCACACTCCTGCAGTGACCTAAGAAACGGGTCTATGGCAAACACATACAGTAATGGACTCAGTGGGCAACCTTGTCTCACCCCTGCCTCAACCCTGAAAGTATCACCCTGCCAACCATTAATCAGAGGAAAGCTCTCCGCCTCACGGTACAAAGTTCTCAGCCAATCCACAAATTGTCCCGGAATACCGTACTTTGTCAAAGTCGCCCATAGATACTCATGGTCTACTCTGTCAAAGGCCTTAGCCTGGTCAAGACTCACAACATATCTCCCACACCTCAGAGCTTTACATCTCTCAAACATCTCCCTTATCGAGATAACTGCTCCAGAGATGTTCCGCCCTTTAACTGTGCCAAACTGTGAGCCTGCCAACAGTGCCGGGGACAAACAAACTAATCTAGAGAACAGAATTTTTGCAAGAATCTTCCTATCGACATTCAAGAGGGCAATCGGCCTCCAGTTCTTGATGTCACTAGGCTCTTTACCTTTAGACAGCAGGATCAGGGAGGACACTCTCATGGATGGAGGCATCAGGTGGTTTTCTAGACTAGTTTTGTATACATCCACGAGAATTGGTGCCAAGAGGTCTCGGAATTTCTTATAGAACTCAGCTGTAATCCCATCTGGACCTGGTGCCTTCTTCAGATGTAACTTATCTATGGCCTCTTTCACCTCCTCCACTGTTAACTCTGCTGTCAAAGGAGAAAAGTCCAAATCATTAGTATCAGGACCTGGAGTTGCCTCCAAGAATTGAGCCACCTTCTCTCTATCCAAAACCTTCTTCTGAAACAAGTCAGCATAGTAAGTTCTCACCACCCCCAGGATACCCTCCCGAGACTCCTGTAAAACACCCTGGGAGTCAGTGAGACCTGTGACCGATTTATTTGCCACCCGCTCCCTGCAATTCTCAAAAGGATCCGGAGCCCCTAAGGACCCATAATCCCGTTCAAGAACCAGGGATGTATACCTGCGGTACTGATACTGACTGATCTCAGATTTCAGCCGGTCAATCTTCTGTTGGTTATCCCCGCCCGCCGAATAGAGTGACTCTAATTCTTTCCGCAGCCTGAGATACTGGCTATATTTACTCTTCCCCTTCTTAACTGACAGTCTCCTTAAGAGGGATCTGATCTCCTCCTTGACATCCTCCCACCAGTCTGCCATGTTATCATAAAACACCACTCTCTCAAGCTGGTTCTGAAATAGAGAGTGGACACAACTCCGGACACAGTCATCGTCCAAGAGGCTGGAATTGAGCTTCCATAGGCCTCTCCCAATATCAGGGCGTTTTGTGGAGCCCAAGCAAAAATACAAAGCCAGATGGTCAGAATAAGGGACTGTCTTTTCACTTTTCTCACTAACATGCTCAGCGGGACTGACCAGAGCTAAGTCTATCCGACTGCATCTACCAGCGCAGGAGTAAGTGAATTTTGGTTTCCTACCACCCTCAGTAAACACATCAGACAGACCAGCCTGTGAAATAATTCTGCTTAAGACCTTGCAGTCCCTGGTGAGAGGCCTACCAGTAGGTCTGTCACTGGATGACATGGTGGCATTGAAGTCCCCTGCCATGACTACCGGAACAGATGTAAACAAGTACTGCTTGACTTCATCAAACAGACGTGCCCTTTCAATCACCGACTGCGGTGGACCATAGATATTAATGAGTCGGAGCCTTCTGCCTCGGATGGTAACTTCTAAAACCAGGCACCTCCCCATCAGAACCTCAGTTAGTCTGTGTATGGTGACATCAGGGGTGTTAAACAGTATAGAAACCCCGGCATAAGGTTCCACAGCCAGAGACCAGAAGGACGGGCCAGATTTCCATTCTCTCTCTGCTTCTCGTATTAGTCCTAAAGTATTTAAACGGGTTTCTTGTAAGAAATAGACATCGGCATCAAGATATCTCAGATGTTCATACACTGCGTGTCTTGTCCTCCTTGCTCGGATGCTATTCACATTACTAGAGATAACTTTAAGATAGAAACCTGCCATCAGAACAACTAGGAATATGAGAAACAGAGAGATGGGCCCCATTGTCATAGATCAGAGTCAGAGGTGTCCTGGTGACCAGCTGTTTCCATGTCTGATTCGGACTGCCCCTCATCTCGGTGGGGTCTCCTCTTATTGGGAGGATCGCCCTCTGGTTCATCCTCATACTCCGCCATCATTCGTGAGAGTTCTCTGTCTAGTTCTGCTTCTCCGTCTGACTCTGATAGGACACTAAATCTATTCCCCGTTGCAGTGACCTCGCCTGCACTACTTACTCTCATCTTTGTAGGCTTTTCTACCGTGGTCCACTCACCCTCAGGCTTACGGCTGGCTTTATCCTTCTTCCTCCTTTTATTATTGTTGGATGACCGGGCAGGAGAAGAGACGACCACTGAGGGTTGTACAACCTGCTCGACAACCTCCATGGTCGTCTCAATGGGACCTGACTCGGCCTGGTCTTGGGTGGTATCACCTGTATGTGGTTGAGGCTCCGCCTCCGTGACTACTGACCCTGACAATAGCGCCTCCTCCTCCTCCTGTATGTCATCAGCCGCTGCCAGCAAGTCCTCATCAGGGCTATCCTTACAGATGTTATGCCAGGCATCAGGACAATCTCTGTGGGGGTGACCGATCCGACCGCACAGGTTACACCTAATGCTTTGGCATGTGGCACTCACGTGGCCCATTTCATTACATAGGCTACACTTTACCATGGAGCATACACTGGCCACATGGCCGGCCTTCCCACACTTGAAGCACCGGCGAGGCTGACCCGCATAGAAGCAGATCCCTTTTTCTCGGCCTATAAAGAACGAATTGGGCAGATGTTGGGTTATGTTGTTCTGCTGACGCAACTTCACCAGGACCCTCCACCCACCGGTCCAGACCCCGTCTTCATCCCTGTTCTTACTAAGATCGGACATGAGGTCACAATGCCTCCTGAGCCAGATGACTATGTCCTGAGGGGGAACGGCTTCATTCCAAAATACAATTGTGACAGAGGCTGTATCTGGCCTAGAGATGGGGATGAAACTGAACTTATCCCAACCTTCCGTATCTCTCAACCTGGTGAGATTGGCCCAGAACCGGTCCAGATCAGACATCAGCTTAAAACTAACATCATACCCCTGGCGGTCAGGAAGGTTTATGACGGCCAGGATATCAGTCGGCACAAAGCCCATCTGGGTACATAGGAGCTCTCGGACCACAAACCTCCTATCCGGCAGATCCTCCTTGGCACCTCCGTGCCTAAACCTGACTACATTCCTCCTCCTGAAAGCCTGGCCTGTATAATTGGAGTTTGATGCAAAAGATGGAGCACCGCGGCTCCAGGCATTCCCTGAGGAGGTACGGCCGGATCCGCCATCTTGGCGTGTTTGTGGGCGCTGTGTGGGCTGCTGAGCACCTGTACCATGTGGTTCTGCTACTGTGCGAGTATCCAGAGGGGGAAAGTCCTGCACACTGGACTGTCCTGTGTCCGCCCCACCATCAACCTCTATGTCTGCAATATCACCAGACTCCAGAGACTGGACTGCAGAGGGGTCTGACGCCATAGATAGTGAAGGATCCCCCCCAGAAACACCTTCCCCTGCTGGGCCGTTATCACATACAGGAATATCCATAATATCAGGCACATTAGTCAGACAATCAGCGGCAGCAGAGTCCTGCACAGCAGAGTCCATATTAGTATTATAGTCAGCGGCAGCAGAGTCCTGCATAGCAGAGTCCATATTACCACTACAGTCAGCGGCAGCAGAGTCCTGCACAACAGAGTCCACAACCTGTAACCCCAAATATGTTACTCCCCCAGTACCTTCAGGTAAGAGTCCATAGTCCTGCTGCAATGACTTGTCTCCTGGGACTTGTGGTGTCTGCACAGCTGCTACTTCATTACCATTAGGCAGGGGTCCATGACCTGGTTGCAAAGTGCTGGTTGCTGGGACTTGTGGTGCCTTGCTGAGAACTGCTGCAGGTTTTTGCTGTTGCTGAACACTGGTCGCTTTCCCGTACAAATTCCCTTCCTTAAAAGGGAAACTTGCTGGCTGCAGAACTGGTTTTACATGGGACTGCTGGCTGCCACCTTGAGAGGGTTCAGACCCAGCTTTAGCACAAGGTGATGGTGACTTCTGGTATTCCTGGAACCGCTGCTGGTTTCTGTACGATTCTCCCACCGGTCCCATTTGCTCCAGTACAGTCTCGGTCTCCCGTACGTTCTCGGCGAGCTCTTTCGCCAGTGCGCTCAGCTTCCTGTCCAGTAACACCAGTTTCTCAGGGCATGCAGACTTTTTTAGATTATACGCACATTCAATCTGTCTCTGCAGATATATTTTACTGGCCTTCAATGTCTCCAGTCGCTTGACCAGTGCTGGTATCTCATCTGCCAGGCGCAGTTCTGGTGCTCGCTCAGTAGCTGTGACAGTCTGTGCATTGTTGGAAAGCTTTGCAGGTTGGTTACCCCCAGTATGGCTTCTGGTTGGTGTAGCCTGTGATTTCTGACATGCTACGGCTGTTGTCACTGCCATGGGCCCACAATGTCCAGACTGGGGACTATGTCCCAGTTTATTTCCAGTGACTGTACTGCTGGTACCTTGAAGCTTCCCCGCTGGTCTCCCTTTGATCTCCTCCACTGCCTTCACTACATTTTTGTAGTTACCGCTTCCAGATCTTGTCCGCTCAGACCGTACCAAAACAGACTGCTGCATGTTCTCCTGCATGGTCTGCTTCTCCAGGGATGTTCTCCTCTGTCTGCAGGAGGGTGGGGTGGACTGGACACCTGCAACCTGCAATGGAGTCTGCACAGGCTGCAAAGTTTGCTCCTTACATTCAACCATTTTGCTTGGTTGTTGCACCGTACTACTGCTTGCTTCCGTTACTTCTTCCTTTACAACTTTCTTCCCATCTTGGCTTGCTGCACTAGGACTGCTGACACACTGGACACGATTCCCATTACTGGGGACTTTAGGATTTCCATCCATTTTTTTAGTTGTCTGGGAATTGCTTCCCAGAGAAGGCCTTGGAGCCTGGGCCTTGGCAGGGGAACTTCCCCACCCAGGGCGGCCCCGCCCTGGGCTATCTCCAGACATCAGGAGCCTCAGGAGAGCTACAAAAACACGTCCTCACAGCTAGGAGGTAGTATTATAGTAGTTATATTCTTGTACATAGGAGCAGTATTATAGTAGTTATATTCTTGTACATAGGAGGTAGTATTATAGTAGTTATATCCTTGTACATAGGGGTAGTATTATAGTAGTTATATTCTTGTACATAGGAGTAGTATTATAGTAGTTATATTCTTGTACGTAGGAGGTAGTATTATAGTAGTTATATTCTTGTACATAGGAGTAGTATTATAGTAGTTATATTCTTGTACATAGGAGGTAGTATTATAGTAGTTATATTCTTGTACATAGGAGTAGTATTATAGTAGTTATATTCTTGTACATAGGAGTAGTATTATAGTAGTTATATTCTTGTACATAGGAGTAGTATTATAGTAGTTATATTCTTGTACATAGGGGTAGTATTATAGTAGTTATATTCTTGTACATAGGGGGCAGTATTATAGTAGTTATATTCTTGTACATAGGAGTAGTATTATAGTAGTTACATTCTTGTACATAGGAGTAGTATTATAGTAGTTATATTCTTGTACATAGGAGCAGTATTATAGTAGTTATATTCTTGTACATAGGTGGCAGTATTATAGTAGTTATACTCCTGTACATTTGTGAGAATATGATATCTTTTTTTTATTATTTCTGGTCAAATTACAATTTATAAATAATTTCTGATAAATAATATTAAATAATAATTTTTAGTTTTTCACCACTTGGTATCTTCCGCTTTGCTCTCCTTAATCAGTCCGTTGTATGTGACATTGTCTTGTGATCTTGAAGACTCTCTGCAGGAGATTTATCACATTGAGGATTTTGCTGTCTTCCCCTTCGCTGTATTTTGGACCTTATTTTTCCGTTTCTATCTTCTCACTTTTGTTTCATTGTCACATCTTTTTCTCCTCTTCTCCCCTGTGTTGTGTCTCGGTCTCCCCTGTACTGTATCTTGGACTTTACTTATGACTTGATATAAAATTCCCTTTTGCAACCATATAAATAGAATAAACCCGCTCTCCCCCTTGAGTTGTTCCCCTCTATGGCCGGTTCTCTCTGTACCTTGTGCTGGGTCCTATTTGTCTCTCTTGTGTACAGGACATTTTGGGTCTGACACTTGTAATCCGTGTTGAATCGCTGCAGCCGCTTTACAAATCTCTTCTGTAAGTGACTACCAGAGCAGAAAACCTAAAACCCATCATATCAGCGGCCACAGCTGCTTCCTGTCAGAGGGCGTCTGTCCATGACTGAATGCAGACTGCTAACATGTCAGTGCAATGAATATTTCCTAATTTCCTTATTACATGGAATACAGCAGATCTGAACCCAAGACGATGGGGTAGAAGGGGGTGGTAGGTTGGGGGGGGGGGGACGTGTTCTGGTGAATATGGGAGAATATATTCACTACATACCGGCTGCTGCCACTAGGGGGAGCTTGGTCTGGTAGTAAGACATACCGTATATAAGGGGCACTCTGCTGGTTCTTATTATGGGGTCCCTTTGCAATGGTAATGGTGTCATTGTACCGAATATCTGTTCTTTGACTGTTACCTTCTAGATAACAGACCCTTTAAGCAAACGCAGATCTACAGACTCCCTAAATACAACCCCCCCCCAGGAAGGACCCCTAAATACAGACCACTAGACTGGACTTTTAAATAGAGCACCCCCTTCCCTAAAATCAGAGACCCAGACTACAAACCTAAATAGAAAGCCCCCTTACTAAACAACCTCTAAATACAGATTCCTCCAGGCAATAACCTCTAAATATACATACCTCCCAACCGTCCCGGATTTCGCGGGACATTCACAGATTCAGTGTCCTGTCCCGCAGTAACGGCCCGGCAGGAGGTATTGAGGGGGGGGGGGGGGGGGACATGAAACTGGGGGCAGAGATGGGGGAACATGGAGCTGGGGGGAGAGATGGGGGAACATGGAACTGGGGGCAGAGATGGAGGGGGGGACATGAAACTGGGGGCAGAGATGGAGGGGGGAACATGAAACTGGGGGCAGAGATGGGGGGGCATGAAACTGGGGGCAGAGATGGAGGGGACATAAATCTGGGGGCAGAGATGGGGTGACATGAAACTGGGGGCAGAGATGGAGAGGACATGAAACTGGGGGCAGAGATGGAGAGGACATGAAACTGGGGGCAGAGATGGAGAGGACATCAAACTGGGGGCAGAGATGGAGAGGACATGAAACTGGGGGCAGAGATGGAGGGGGGGACATGAAACTGGGGGCAGAGATGTGGGACATGAAACTGGGGGCAGAGATGGAGAGGACATGAATCTGGGGGCAGAGATGGAGTGGACATGAATCTGGGGGCAGAGATGGAGGGACATGAAACTGGGGGCAGAGATGGGGGACATGAATCTGGGGGCAGAGATGGGGGGACATGAATCTGGGGGCAGATATGGAGGGGACATGAAACTGGGGGCAGAGATGGGGGGACATGAATCTGGGGCAGAGATGGGGGGACATGAATCTGGGGGCAGATATGGAGGGGACATGAAACTGGGGGCAGAGATGGGGGACATGAAACTGGGGGCAGAGATGGGGGGACATGAATCTGGGGGCAGATATGGAGGGGACATGAAACTGGGGGCAGAGATGGGGGGACATGAATCTGGGGCAGAGATGGGGGGACATGAATCTGGGGGCAGATATGGAGGGGACATGAAACTGGGGGAAGAGATGGGGGGACATGAAACTGGGGGCAGAGATTGGGGGACATGAAACTGGGGGCAGAGATGGGGGGACATGAATCTGGGGGCAGATATGGAGGGGACATGAAACTGGGGGCAGAGATGGGGGGACATGAATCTGGGGCAGAGATGGGGGGACATGAATCTGGGGGCAGATATGGAGGGGACATGAAACTGGGGGCAGAGATTGGGGGACATGAAACTGGGGGTAGAGATGGGGGGACATGAAACTGGGGGCAGAGATGGAGGGGACATGAAACTGGGGGCAGATATGGAGGGGACATGAAACTGGGGGCAGAGATGGGGGGACATGAAACTGGGGGCAGAGATGGAGGGACATGAATCTGGGGGCAGAGATGGGGGAGACATGAATCTGGGGGCAGAGATGGAGGGACATGAAACTGGGGGCAGAAATGGGGGGACATGAATCTGGTGACAGAGATGGGGGGACATGAAACTGGGAGCAGATGAAGGGTGATATGAAACTGGGGGAGAGATAGAGGGGGGACATATAATTTATGGGTGCGTGTTGGAGGATTATACTGTGTGGGGGCACATGAAAATTGAATGAGAATGGGCGGAGTCAACATAAAAGTGGGTGGAGCTAAATTTGCCACCGCGAGCTGCACATTTTGTCCCTCTTTCTGTTCTTCAAAAGTTGGAAGGTAATATATAGACCCCCAGACAAAACCCCTTAATACAAATATAACCCTTATAACCCCCAAAAGAGAATGCCTAGATATAGACCCCCTCAAGTAATACCCCCTAAATTCAGACTACCAAGAAAGTTCCCTTACAGGAAGTGCAGACCCCAGACTCTTACATAGCAGGTCACATTCTCCTCCTTGGCTGCAGGACCTACAAATACCAAGTCATGTGACCGTGTCTATGTAGGTGCATGGTCTCCCAGCAGCACAGAGTATTTCTGGGGAGCAGTGTGCTGATTTTATGGGAAGTCACATGACAAGAGATATATAGTGGAGGGAATGGGGTCTCCCAGCAACACAGAGTATTTCAGGAGAGGAGTGCGCTGATCTTGTAGGAGGTATATATATATACTACCCTGATGCTAATGCCAGTTCTCTGCGGTCCCAGCCTCTGCACTTTGTCTGACTTTATACGCCACACGCAGGAGATGACGCAGAATTGCAAATAATATTAATGACAACAGAAAACAAAGAAAGTTCTAGACACAGAACCTGCTGGATTTACACAGCTGAGCAAACTGCGCACAGTCTTAAAGGGGACAAGATGTGATGTGTATACTGTATACAGACACCGGGGTATATATGTACTAATACTGTCTAAAAGCTACCTTAGATTAGGTAATCCTATACTACACCAGATTTATCACAGTGTCTGAGGCTGCTTCATAAATCTGTGATATTCTTATTAGTTGGTTTAAAAGTTCTTGGAGCATTATCATCTATCTATCTATCTATCTATCTATCTATCTATCTATCTATCTATCTATCTATCTCCTATCTATCTATCTATCTATCTATCTATCTATCTATCTATCTATCTCCTATCTATCTATCTATCTATCTATCTATCTCCTATCTATCTATCTATATATCTATCTATCTATCTATCTATCTATCTTCTATTTATCTATCTATCTATCTATCTCCTATCTATCTATCTATCTATCTATCTATCTATCTATCTATCTATCTATCTCCTATCTATCTATCTATCTCCTATCTATCTATCTATCTATCTAT
Organism: Leptodactylus fuscus; assembly: GCF_031893055.1. Taxonomy (NCBI): domain Eukaryota; kingdom Metazoa; phylum Chordata; class Amphibia; order Anura; family Leptodactylidae; genus Leptodactylus; species Leptodactylus fuscus. Next base: position 273,287,643 of record NC_134266.1, on the reverse strand, counting down.
CTATCTCCTATCTATCTATCTATCTATCTATCTATCTATCTCCTATCTATCTATCTATCTATCTATCTATCATCTATCTATCTATCTATCTATCTATCTATCTATCTCCTATCTATCTATCTATCTATCTATCTATCTATCTATCTATCTCCTATCTATCTATCTATCTATCTATCTATCTATCTATCTATCTATCTCCTATCTATCTATCTATCTATCTATCTATCTATCTATCTTCTATCTATCTATCTATCATCTATCTATCTCTCTCCTATCTATCTATCTATCTATCTATCTATCTATCTATCTATCTATCTCCTATCTATCTATCTATCTATCTATCTATCTATCTATCTATCTATCTATCTCCTATCTATCTATCTATCTATCTATCTCCTATCTATCTATCTCCTATCTATCTATCTATCTATCTATCTATCTATCTATCTCCTATCTATCTATCTCCTATCTATCTATCTATCTATCTATCTATCTATCTATCTATCTATCTATCTTCTATCTATCTCCTATCTATCTATCTATCTATCTATCTATCTATCTATCTATCTATCTCCTATCTATTTATCTATCTCCTATCTATCTATCTATCTATCTATCTATCTATCTATCTCCTATCTATCTATCTATCTATCTATCTATCTCCTATCTATCTATCTATCTATCTATCTTCTATCTATCTATCTATCTATCTATCTATCTATCATCTATCTATCTCCTATCTATCTATCTATCTATCTATCTATCTATCTATCTCCTATCTATCTATCTATCTATCTATCTATCTATCTATCTCCTATCTATCTATCTATCTATCTATCTATCTATCTATCTATCTCCTATCTATCTATCTATCTATCTATCTATCTATCTATCTATCTATCTATCTCCTATCTATCTATCTATCTATCTATCTATCTATCTATCTCCTATCTATCTATCTCCTATCTATCTATCTATCTATCTATCTATCTATCTCCTATCTATCTATCTATCTATCTATCTATCTATCTATCTCCTATCTATCTATCTATCTATCTATCTTCTATCTATCTCCTATCTATCTATCTATCTATCTATCTATCTATCTATCTATCTATCTATCTCCTATCTATCTATCTCCTATCTATCTATCTATCTATCTATCTATCTCCTATCTATCTATCTATCTATCTATCTATCTATCTCCTATCTATCTATCTATCTATCTATCTATCTATCTCCTATCTATCTATCTATCTATCTATCTCCTATCTATCTATCTATATATCTATCTATCTATCTATCTATCTATCTATCTATCTTCTATTTATCTATCTATCTATCTATCTCCTATCTATCTATCTATCTATCTATCTATCTATCTATCTATCTCCTATCTATCTATCTATCTCCTATCTATCTATCTATCTATCTATCTATCTATCTATCTCCTATCTATCTATCTATCTATCTATCTATCTATCTATCTATCTCCTATCTATCTATCTCCTATCTATCTATCTATCTATCTATCTATCTATCTATCTATCTCCTATCTATCTATCTATCTATCTATCTATCTATCTATCTATCTATCTCCTATCTATCTATCTCCTATCTATCTATCTATCTATCTATCTCCTATCTATCTATCTCCTATCTATCTATCTATCTATCTATCTATCTATCTCCTATCTATCTATCTATCTATCTATCTATCTATCTATCTATCTCCTATCTATCTATCTATCTATCTCCTATCTATCTATCTATCTATCTATCTATCTATCTATCTCCTATCTATCTATCTATCTATCTATCTATCTATCTATCTATCTTCTATCTATCTATCTATCTATCATCTATCTATCTCTCTCCTATCTATCTATCTATCTATCTATCTATCTATCTATCTATCTATCTCCTATCTATCTATCTATCTATCTATCTATCTCCTATCTATCTATCTATCTATCTATCTATCTATCTATCTCCTATCTATCTATCTCCTATCTATCTATCTATCTATCTATCTATCTCCTATCTATCTATCTATCTATCTATCTATCTTCTATCTATCTCCTATCTATCTATCTATCTATCTATCTATCTATCTATCTATCTATCTATCTCCTATCTATTTATCTATCTCCTATCTATCTATCTATCTATCTATCTATCTATCTCCTATCTATCTATCTATCTATCTATCTATCTCCTATCTATCTATCTATCTATCTATCTATCTATCTTCTATCTATCTATCTATCTATCATCTATCTATCTCCTATCTATCTATCTATCTATCTATCTCCTATCTATCTATCTATCTATCTATCTATCTATCTATCTATCTCCTATCTATCTATCTATCTATCTATCTATCTCCTATCTATCTATCTATCTATCTATCTATCTCCTATCTATCTATCTATCTATCTATCTATCTATCTATCTCCTATCTATCTATCTCCTATCTATCTATCTATCTATCTATCTATCTATCTCCTATCTATCTATCTATCTATCTATCTATCTATCTCCTATCTATCTATCTATCTATCTATCTATCTATCTATCTATCTTCTATCTATCTCCTATCTATCTATCTATCTATCTATCTATCTATCTCCTATCTATCTATCTCCTATCTATCTATCTATCTATCTATCTATCTATCTATCTCCTATCTATCTATCTATCTCCTATCTATCTATCTATCTATCTATCTATCTATCTATCTATCTCCTATCTTTCTATCTATCTATCTCCTATCTATCTATCTATCTCTATCTATCTTCTATCTTCTATCTTCTATCTTCTATCTATCTATCTATCTATCTATCTATCTATCTATCTATCTATATATCTATGATCCAGCAGGTACATTTCAGGTTACTTCAGACTCCATTAGATAGTCCTTATACATTACAGTCACTGATCGGTCTCCTATTAGAGCAGAGCTGCAGTGTAAAGCATGAAGACATAGCAGCAGGATAAATCTCTGGAGAGACAGGAGATACATGTCAGATTACATTGGACTCCCTAGACCAGTTATCCTTCCCATACTGGTCATAGTGCGCCCCCTTTACGTTCCTGTATACCTCTATACACAGTATATAAACAGTCACTTCTTGCTTGTTTCCCTTCTGATGGATGCCAGCGTTCCTGGAAGTGAGTTCTGGGATGTCGGAGCAGATTCGCCTCTATACCCGGCTCTCCTGAATAAGTCATGGGGAATAATTAACAAACCCAACACGGCTACATCAAATATTGATCCAGGAAGAGACCTTCTCAGAATGGACATCTCTTAAAGTGACGGCACTAGGAATGAATTCGATTTCTAGGATACAGTAATAGTCTCTACTTATGTTCATTGTCTATTAGTCCACAATAGTATGAATGTCCTGTCTCACAGGTTCATGTGGCTGGTCTGCACTACACCATGCTTTACATTGCATTACTGCTCTAGATTAGCTGAATTTTCTGTTGGAGTCTCCTATTCACCTCCTGTTCCATCACAGACTCGGCTGACCTTGCTTTACACTGCAGATCTGATCATTGTAAAGTGGCCTGAGATGAACCTCCAGTCTCACAGATCCATGTTGCTGGTTTGCCCTATGACCCCATGCTTTACACTGCAGCTTTTCTCTAATAGGACATAGCTATGATCAGTGACTCCAAATCCGCATTATCTATTGGAGCCTACACTAGGCAGACGCCATCTTGTCTGTCACCACAGGCTCAGGCTGCTGCTCTGTCTTCCCCCATGCTGTTAACGGCAGCTCATCTCCTTAAAGGACAGCTACGATCAGATATACTAACTAAGCCACAGGTTCTATTGTAGTCTGCGGCGCTTGCTATAGATTCACCTTGGAGGCTCAGGCTGCTGCTCTGTCTTCCCCCATGCTTTTACCTGCAGCTCATCTCCTTTAGGGACAGCTATGATCAGAGATACTAACTAAGCCACAGGTTCTATTGTAGTCTGTGGCACTTGCCATAGATTCACCTCGGAGGCTCAGGCTGCACGACTCCCTGCTTTACAATTCAGCCTTGCTCCATTACAGCCCAGCTGTGACTTAGTGACCCCATCATAGCTGCATTGTGCATTGGCATGTTAAGTACACCCCCATCACTGCTTGTCTGTTCCTCCACCATGCTTTACATTGCAGCTCTGCTTGTCCATATACAGTCCTATGAAAAAGTTTGGGCACCCCTATTAATCTTAATCATTTTTAGTTCTAAATATTTTGGTGTTTGCAGCAGCCATTTCAGTTTGATATATCTAATAACTGATGGACACAGTAATATTTCAGGATTGAAATGAGGTTTATTGTACTAACAGAAAATGTGCAATATGCATTAAACCAAAATTTGACTGGTGCAAAAGTATGGGCACCTCAACAGAAAAGTGACATTAATATTTAGTAGATCCTCCTTTTGCAAAGATAACAGCCTCTAGTCGCTTCCTGTAGCTTTTAATCAGTTCCTGGATCCTGGATAAAGGTATTTTGGACAAACAATTCAAGTTCAGTTAAGTTAGATGGTCGCCGAGCATGGACAGCCCGCTTCAAATCATCCCACAGATGTTCAATGATATTCAGGTCTGGGGACTGGGATGGCCATTCCAGAACATTGTCATTGTTCCTCTGCATGAATGCCTGAGGATTTGGAGCGGTGTTTTGGATCATTGTCTTGCTGAAATATCCATCCCCGGCGTAACTTCAACTTCGTCACTGATTCTTGAACATTATTCTCAAGAATCTGCTGATACTGAGTGGAATCCATGCGACCCTCAACTTTAACAAGATTCCCGATGCCGGCATTGGCCACACAGCCCCAAAGCATGATGGAACCTCCACCAAATTTTACAGTGGGTAGCAAGTGTTTTTCTTGGAATGCTGTTTCTTTTTGGACGCCATGCATAACGCCTTTTTTTTATAACCAAACAACTCAATTTTTGTTTCCAAAATGAAGCTGCCTTGTCCAAATGTGCTTTTTCATACCTCAGGCAACTCTATTTGTGGCGTACGTGCAGAAACGGCTTCTTTCTCATCACTCTCCCATACAGCTTCTATTTGTGCAAAGTGCACTGTATAGTTGACCGATGCACAGTGACACCATCTGCAGCAAGATGATGCTGCAGCTCTTTGGAGGTGGTCTGTGAATTGTCCTTGACTGTTCTCACCATTCTTCTTCTCTGCCTTTCTGATATTTTTCTTGGCCTGCCACTTCTGGGCTTAACAAGAACTGTCCCTGTGGTCTTCCATCTCCTTACTATGTTCCTCACAGTGGAAACTGACAGGTTAAATCTCTGAGACAACTTTTTGTATCCTTCCCCTGAACAACTATGTTGAACAATCTTTGTTTTCAGATCATTTGAGAGTTGTTTTGAGTAGCCCATGATGCCACTCTTCAGAGGAGATTCAAATAGGAGAACAACTTGCAATTGGCCACCTTAAATACCTTTTCTTATGATTGGATACATCTGGCTATGAAGGTCAAAGCTCACTGAGGTTACAAAACCAATTTTGTGCTTCAGTAAGTCAGTAAAAAGTAGTTAGGGGAATTCAAATCAATAAAATGATAAGGGTGCCCATACTTTCGCACCGGTCAAATTTTGGTTTAATGCATATTGCACATTTTCTGTTAGTACAATAAACCTCATTTCAATCCTGAAATATTACTGTGTCCATCAGTTATTAGATATATCAAACTGAAATGGCTGTTGCAAACACCAAAATATTTAGAACAAAAAATGATTAAGATTAATAGGGGTGCCCAAACTTTTTCATAGGACTGTAAATATAAGATCAGCAGGCAGTAAGTACATGGGGAGGTGATGTCTGGTTCAGTAAGGACGGAATATTATAAACCTGGAATCCAGACACAATTCTATGGAGCTTGTGTTCCTTATCCCATGACTTGTCCTCACTGGGGTTATAAATGTCACTTTCTTGTTTTTCTGTGCACGGTCGACTTGTGTCTCCATTTTCAAGGAAAAATGACTTCACGCAGACTCAGCAAAGTCTCCTCGAAGCAGCTGAATATCTGTGATCTGCTTCCAGCAATGACATTGAAATGACCTACACCGGTCATTGGGGGGAGTCACAGTCACATATAGTATACCGCTGGTTATAACGTCCCGTAGCCCAAGTTTGGACTATTTTCGCAATATTTCCTAAAAAGAGGACCTTTTACCACGACTCAAGTTCCATTAATCCATTGACAGTCACCGCTCTCCTGATTCTAGGGCAGTTGGGATTTTTTCTCTAGCTCCTATCGTTCCCGAGCAATTGGTGCAGATAGTTTTGGTGCTTGATATCTGAACTAGACTCTCTAATAGCAAGTGGGTGGTGTGAGGCAGGAGCAGGCAAGGGGCGTGACTCAGAGCTCTGGCAATGCCTGCCTCTGATTGGAGCTCTTGGTCACGCCCCCTTGCTAATCCTCCCTCTCACCACCCACTTGATATTAGAGAGTCTAGTTCAGCTATCAAGCGCCAAAACTATCTGAACCAATTGCTCGGGAACGATAGGGGCTAGAGACAAAATTCCAGCTGTGCCAGAATCAGTGGAGCATGACTCCTCTTATGTCATCAAACTGAAACAGAAAGTCAGCAGAATTATGTATGCAGCTCTGGGAGGAACTAGAGTATAACGTCGGCCAAAACATTGGAGTGGTGATGGGTAACAGTGATCGGACAGTAGCAGTGGCTGCCAGATAAGCGGTGCCAGATATGCCTGGCAGCCACTTTCTCACCCGTGCCAAGTCATAAGGGTATGTTTATGGGAGAGTCTATTTTATGACAGGATGTAAGATCGGTACAAGATAAGAAAAGCAAATTATTTACAAAGTGACTCAACATGACCCGTAAATATAACCCCCATTAAATGTTGTTTAAGGGTGGAGTTACCCTTTAAATTTTGGGAATATTTTACTGAAACAGAAGTACACGGGTCAGGAATAGAGGTCAGGCTCTCCCAGGTGGCTGTGGACTGTTCTTTCCAGATATGTCTCCTCTTCATACCCCCCCCATAAGACCCCTTCCTGAACTCTGGACCCGCTCCCTAACCGCAGTCGGATGTTATAAGCCCCCTAAGGGTCATTACATACAGAGGGGGGCTCGGGGCCTCACTGCTCTGGAAGACGCTGTGTCATTTTTGGCCATGTAATGACCCCATGTGTTGATGGTTTGAGCGTTTCCCAATCTCCACAGGAGAACAATCGAGGTTCTGTAATTCGAGGATTTGCACAGCGAAGCCCCTGACACAAGAATTTGGTTGCTATGGACGTATTAATCCTCATTAACATCACCTAGATTGGAATGTGCCCGATACAATGACTGCTACGCGCGGCTTCAGGTGGCTGGCGCAGTGACACGTATGGCGGCAGCATCAGCTCCAGACTCATAGGGGGCGTTAACACAATATACGGGTATAACGGTGACATCAGCACAGGACAGTTACATCCTGATAGAACTATAAGAGACGTCAGACTGGTAATCACCGGACAATAGAGATTAATATTTACGTAGAGATATTGTATAATGTGATATATTCCATGTGTAGTCTATGTCAGCAATCTGGAGAATAATATTCCCGAAAACTAACACAGTAGTCAGCGCTGTCACCCGTCTGTAGATACAGTGATGGTACCAGCATATGTTCTATACTGGTGGTCCAAACACAAAATACTGGCCCAGATTTACTATTGTGGTGAAGACTAGACACTGGTGTAAACATAGTTCATCTATCGTGCAATGTGGTGAATCTAGCTTGGGTTAAAATTTTGCTAGATATGTGGGTGTGGTTTCTCAGAAAAGGGGCATGGCTTACATGCACTATGATTTTAGAAAAATGATTGTGCCAAAAAATTCTGGCTCAAAATAAACCAACTAAAAGGTGGTATAAACATAAACTAGGTAGTGTAAAGAAAAGGAAGATATGTCATCTAGTATTAGTCACTGTGATAAATCTGGTGTAGTATCAGACTCATAATCAGTCACTGTGATAAATCTGGTGTAGTTAGACTTATAATTACAGATGGGCAAATAGTAAACTACGTTTTATAGATAGGTTCCTAGGAGCCCTGACAGCGTTATACACTATGTATTATAGATAGGTTCCTAGGAGTCCTGACAGTGTCATACACTATGTATTATAGATAGGTTCCTAGGAGCCCTGACAGTGTCATACGCTATGTATTATAGATAGGTTCCTAGGAGCCCTGACAGTGTTATACACTGTGTATTATAGATAGGTTCCTAGGAGCCCTGACAGTGTTATACACTATGTATTATAGATAGGTTCCTAAGAGTCCTGACAGTGTTATACACTATGTATTATAGAAAGGTTCCTAGGAGCCCTGGCAGTGTTATACACTATGTTTTATAGATAGGTTCCTAGGAGCCCTGACAGTGTCATACACTATGTATTATAGATAGGTTCCTAGGAGCCCTGACAGTGTTATACGCTATGTATTATAGATAGGTTCCTAGGAGCCCTGACAGTGTCATACACTATGTATTATAGATAGGCTCCTAGGAGCCCTGACAGTGTCATACACTATGTATTATAGATAGGTTCATCAGGCTTAAGTAGATCAGCCTAGACTGTAAATACCCTGCTTTATCAATGGAGTGCAGGGGACATCAATCTCTATGCTCCACCCCATCACTTTATTGTCTTCTGCTACTTGTTTAACAAAGGCGGAGTCTCTTCCTTACTGGGATTTGTTTTGTTTACTGTCTTAATATTTATCAAAGGCAAAAATGCATCACTAGCAGCCCTGGGAGTGCCAAACATGGAGCCCCTGCTGTGAAAATGCAGCATTACATGGCAGGTGAATGATAGTTCAAAGCTTATGTCTTCTCAGGTCTCCCATATATAATAAAAGAGTATACATATATATACATGGGTATCATTATATATATTGGAGAAATAGTGCAGCTTTGTGATCCTCCTGAAAGACTCTGTGCTGCAGAAACACCTACATGTAATGATAGCAAGAAGGTCAGCAGAGTAACACAAGTCGGTTTGCAGCATTATCTTCCATACACAGAAGCAATAGAAAAATTGGTTGCAAAAATATCCACTCTTTTTACATTCTTGAAACTGAGACAATCTGAATCCAATAGAACATAATCCCCCACTTGGTGTGTACAGTGCCCGGCTCAGCTGTATTGTACTCTGCTAAATGAGCGCAGTGTTTGGTTCTTTGGCTCAGCACAAACCATTACACAAGCTCTGGCTCATGTGCAAAGTGAACTGCTCGCAACTCATAGAAGGTAAACAGACATTGATGTCATGAACGAAGTAATGTCCTTTATGAGATGTCGCTCACCAGGACTTTCCTGCTCCTTACACTTTTGTCATTTATTCTTCACGCTTTTATGCTTTTCCTGAATAGAGTTTTACTCTCTCAACACATTCCTGGCAAATATCACCAGCATGGGAAAGTATTCCCGAGAAAGTGTCGTCAAATGAAGGAGCGGTAGAAACTGGCAAAGAAACACATAGACTAACATGGGACAAGTGCTATAATACTGCCTCTAAGTACAAGAATATAACTACTATAATACTGCTCCTATGTACAAGAATATAACTACTATAATACTACTACTATGTACAAAAATATAACTCCTATAATACTGCCCCCTATGTACAAGAATATAACTGCTATAATACTGCTCCTATGTACAAGAATATAATTACTATAATACTATTCCTATGTACAAGAATATAACTACTATAATACTACTCCTATGTACAAGAATATAACTAGTATAATACTACTCCTATGTACAAGAATATAACTACTATAATACTACCCCTATGTACAAGAATATAACTGCTATAATACTACTCCTATGTACAAGAATATAACTGCTATAATACTGCTCCTATGTACAAGAATATAACTACTATAATACTGCTCCTATGTACAAGAATATAACTGCTATAATACTGCTCCTATGTACAAGAATATAACTACTATAATACTGCTCCTATGTACAAGAATATAACTACTATAATACTATTCCTATGTACAAGAATATAACTGCTATAATACTACCTCCTATATACAAGAATATAACTACTATAATACTACTCCTATGTACAAGAATATAACTACTATAATACTACTCCTATGTACAAGAATATAACTGCTATAATACTGCTCCTATGTACAAGAATATAACTACTATAATACTGCTCCTATGTACAAGAATATAACTGCTATAATACTGCTCCTATGTACAAGAATATAACTACTATAATACTGCTCCTATGTACAAGAATATAACTACTATAATACTGCTCCTATGTACAAGAATATAACTACTATAATACTATTCCTATGTACAAGAATATAACTGCTATAATACTACCTCCTATATACAAGAATATAACTACTATAATACTACTCCTATGTACAAGAATATAACTGCTATAATACTGCCCTATGTACAAGAATATAACTACTATAATACTACTCCTATGTATAAGAATATAACTACTATAATACTACTCCTATGTACAAGAATATAACTACTATAATACTACCTCCTATGTACAAGAATATAACTGCTATAATACTACCTCCTATGTACAAGAATATAATTACTATAATACTGCTCCTATGTACAAGAATATAATTACTATAATACTATTCCTATGTACAAGAATATAACTACTATAATACTACTCCTATGTACAAGAATATAACTAGTATAATACTACTCCTATGTACAAGAATATAACTACTATAATACTACTCCTATGTACAAGAATATAACTGCTATAATACTGCCCTATGTACAAGAATATAACTACTATAATACTACTCCTATGTATAAGAATATAACTACTATAATACTACTCCTATGTACAAGAATATAACTACTATAATACTACCTCCTATGTACAAGAATATAACTGCTATAATACTACCTCCTATGTACAAGAATATAACTGCTATAATACTACTCCTATGTACAAGAATATAACTACTATAATACTGCTCCTATGTACAAGAATATAACTACTATAATACTACTCCTATGTACAAGAATATAACTACTATAATACTACTCCTATGTACAAGAATATAACTACTATAATACTACTCCTATGTACAAGAATATAACTGCTATAATACTGCTCCTATGTACAAGAATATAATTACTATAATACTATTCCTATGTACAAGAATATAACTGCTATAATACTACCTCCTATATACAAGAATATAACTACTATAATACTACTCCTATGTACAAGAATATAACTGCTATAATACTGCCCTATGTACAAGAATATAACTACTATAATACTACTCCTATGTATAAGAATATAACTACTATAATACTACTCCTATGTACAAGAATATAACTACTATAATACTATTCCTATGTACAAGAATATAACTGCTATAATACTACTCCTATGTACAAGAATATAACTACTATAATACTGCTCCTATGTACAAGAATATAACTACTATAATACTGCCCTATGTACAAGAATATAACTACTATAATACTACTCCTATGTACAAGAATATAACTGCTATAATACTACCTCCTATGTACAAGAATATAATTACTATAATACTATTCCTATGTACAAGAATATAACTGCTATAATACTACTCCTATGTACAAGAATATAACTACTATAACACTACTCCTATGTACAAGAATATAACTGCTATAATACTGCCCTATGTACAAGAATATAACTGCTATAATACTACTCCTATGTACAAGAATATAACTGCTATAATACTGCCCTATGTACAAGAATATAACTACTATAATACTACTCCTATGTACAAGAATATAACTGCTATAATACTGCCCTATGTACAAGAATATAACTACTATAATACTACTCCTATGTACAAGAATATAACTACTATAATACTACTCCTATGTACAAGAATATAACTACTATAATACTACCTCCTATGTACAAGAATATAACTACTATAATACTACCTCCTATGTACAAGAATATAACTACTATAATACTACTCCTGTGTACAAGAATATAACTGCTATAATACTGCCCTATGTACAAGAATATAACTACTATAATACTACTCCTATATACAAGAATATAACTACTATAATACTACCTCCTATGTACAAGAATATAACTACTATAATACTACCTCCTATGTACAAGAATATAACTACTATAATACTACTCCTATGTACAAGAATATAACTACTATAATACTACCTCCTATGTACAAGAATATAACTACTATAATACTACCTCCTATGTACAAGTATTTATCCCCTATTATAGTATGTAGTGCAGTATAGATGTCTGTAACGTGTGATGCAGTCTTATATACCTGTGATACCCCCCCCAGTATATATAGATATATTTATAGTCACAGTCTGGGTTGTCCTGGCTCGGGATCTTCTCATATGTTCTTGGCTGGGGCTGATCTTCCGTTTCTGTGCGGGATATGATCTCATGTATCGGAGTCTCCTCCAGGCTGTTGCTGACACTCACTAGTGTTGACTATTAATAATATCTATTTATTACACTTCTATAGCAGCATTAACCCTCACTGTGCTGTGGGGTGACATATCTCTAGTTGTATTATTTAAATGAGACACCTGCCTTTCCTATTTTTGGCACGCTGAGGTTTTGGCGCAGGTCGCTGCTATTTCTGTTGTGTCTTTGCGGTTGTTTATTTCGCCTTTTTCCTGCCATTGACTTCAATCACATCACAATGAGAACTACAAGTGCCGCTTTCCTTGTGTTGTTGCCGTTTTTCTTTCTTTGCTTGCTATATGTGACTCTGTAATCTTGTTATTAGATACAGTCCTTGCTGAAATTTTTGCAGAATCTCAGTTTTATAAATTTTTGGGGTAAAAAATCCAAATTTTTTTTTTTTTTTTAAAGGGATCCTATCAGTCAGACACAAGTTTGTGTAGGTACCACGTTGGAGTAGCCTTAAGAAAGGCTATTTGTCTCCTATCTTTCATCGTCTTCTCCACGCCGCCGTTCACCTACAATTCCATTTTTTCTCGGTATGTAAATTAGCTCTCTCGCAGCACTGGGGACGTGTCCCAGCACTCAGACAGCACTGGGGGCGTCCCCACTGCTGCAAGAGAACTTTCTCCAGCACCGCCGCCTCCTCTTCTTCAGCAGCGTCATCTTTAACCTCTTCTTCCAGCAGTGGCTTGTAACTTCTAAAGCCTCGGGCCTTTCGCAGAGCAGACTGCGCATGCCCACAGGCCACGAGAAAATGGCCGCTTACAATACTGTGCAATACTTTCTCGCGTGATGTGGTAAATCTAGTTTGGGCTAAAATTTTGCTAGACATGTGGGTGTGGATTCTCAGAAGAAGGGGGCATGGCTTACATGCACTATGATTGGCAAAAACATAAACTACATAGTGTAAAGATAAGGAAGATATCTTCCAGTATTAGTCACTGTGATAAATCTGGTGTAGTATCAAACTCATAATCAGTCACTGTGATAAATCTGGTGTAGTATGGCCACTTACAATACTGTGTAAGCAGCCATTTTCTCGTGGCCTATGCTCAAGGCCCGAGGCCATAGAAGTTACAAGCCACCGCTGGAAGAAGAGGCTGAAGATGACGCTGCTGAAGAAGAGGAGGCGGCGCTGGAGAGCGTTCTCTCGCAGCATTGGGGATGCCCCCAGTGCTGTTTAAGCGCTGGGACCCGCCCCCAGTGCTGCGAGAGAGCTAATTTACATACCGAGAAAAACCAGAATTGTAGGCGAACGGCGGCGCGGAGAGGATGACAAAAGGTAGGAGAAGAATAGGCTTTCTTAAGTCTATTCCGACGTGGTACCCAGGGGTGAACCTTCCCCTTTCGCCGCCCGAGCTAACTGCAGAAAGCCGCCCCCCCCCCGCCGGAGGAGGGGGCGGATCGGGGGCGTGGCCAGGTGGATTGGGGGCGTGGTCGGGTGGATCGGGGGCGTGATCGAGTGAAGGGGCGGGGCTTAGCCCCGTTCGCCGGCAGAGAGTAGGCCCGGAGACTGCCTGCTCTCTGCCTGAGCGTGAGGGGAGGCTGCCGGAGCAGCGCTGCTTCAGTGGCCTCCCCAAACCACCGCTCGGTGATAAGCCAGTCCAGGACAGCTTGTCCTGGACTGGCTTAGGTTAGCAAAAATGCCGCCCTCCCTGAGGCCCTGGCATAGCGCCGCCTGAAGCGCTCGCTTCAGGTCGCCTCATGGGAGGTGCGGCACTGGTGGTACCTACAAAAAATTGTGTCTGACTGATAGGATCCCTTTAAATAAAATTGACAAAAAGTTCATGAAGAAACACCAAACGTGACAATGACCTTATATTGTACTGTATCAATAATGTACGGTGTTCGGGTGTTCCTGATTATTAGTCTGTGTCCCATCACACATTAGTAAGAAGATAGTTTATTCATATTTAATGATTTTTTTATTTTAATGTTTATGATTTAAAGGGATTGTTCATGTTTTTGCTTTTTCTGCTTATGGCTTCACCTTATGATAGGACATAATTATTCGATCGGTATGGAGTCATCAGGGGGTTTCACGGTTAGGGGGTGCCAAAATCGGTTGACCCCTTGCTCCATATATTGGTCAGTGCCAGAATTGTAGCTCTGTTCCAACCTTATCATAGGTATATTTCTCTGCAAAAAACACAAAGCATGGAGTGTAATACACGGGCTCTCCACTGGGGGCACAAACTCCTATCCCAGTTACTGCTGATGATTAGACTCGCTCCCGTCACACAGTTATAGGAGATGATGCCGACGCCTCCCTGACTATAGACTTAGTAAGTACATGGAGAAGGACAATTCTCCACCTGTCCCCAGCAGGCGCGGATGGCGCTGTCTCATGTCATGCTGATGCATTATGGGATTGATGACAAGGCACAGATAAAGAGAAATCCAAAAATCAATATCGTCTCTGATCGGAGCAGGCAGGAGGCCGAGATGCAGGGACAATGAGGCGAGGGGGGCAGCGATGGAGAATAGGGGCTTCACTGGAGGACTCATCAGTCTACTCGGGCCTCAGTGGCCACCATGACAAAGGAAGTTTTACAGCATAGCGATGCTTTATGGCATTACATGTCCTGGGTGTCGATCAATACACAAAATGTCAAATCTTCAACAACTGATCGTCTGTAAAAGTTCACTGAGGGGCTGCATTGAGATCTGCATATGTATTAGCACCCCCATTACGGTGCAGTGTTTGGTGCAATGTGCCATTATTGCTGCGCTAACAATCCCATAATATATTATCATCGTCACTGTATCATAATCTTCAAGATCTCTGCTACTGTCAGTGACTATAAAGAGCGGACGCTGCTGACAGCTGAGGGTCTGGTACAGCAGCAGATAAGTCTCAGATCTGATAGTTTGTTACAATGTATCAGCGCAGGGGAAACCATCAGGATAGAGTGTTACAATGTATCGGCGCAGAGGAACCCATTAGGATAGTGTTACAGTGTATCGGTGCAGAGGAACCCATTAGGATAGAGTGTTACAATGTATCAGCGCAGGGGAACCATCAGGATAGAGTGTTACAATGTATCAGCGCAGGGGAACCATCAGGAAAGAGTGTTACAATGTATCAGCGCAGGGGAACCAACAGGATAGAGCGTTACAATGTATCAGCGCAGTGAAAACCATCAGGATAGAGTGTTACAATGTATCAGCGCTGTGGAACCATCAGGATAGAGTGTTACAATGTATCAGCGCTGTGGAACCATCAGGATAGAGCGTTACAATGTATCAGCGCAGGGGAACCATCAGGATAGAGTGTTACAATGTATCAGCGCAGGGGAACCATCAGGATAGAGTGTTACAATGTATCAGCGCAGGGGAACCATCAGGATAGAGTGTTACAATGTATCAGCGCAGGGGAACCATCAGGATAGAGTGTTACAATGTATCAGCGCAGGGGAACCAACAGGATAGAGTGTTACAATGTATCAGCGCAGGGGAACCATCAGGATAGAGTGTTACAATGTATCAGCGCAGGGGAACCATCAGGATAGAGTGTTACAATGTATTAGAGCAGGGGAACCATCAGGAAAGAGTGTTACAATGTATCAGCGCAGGGGAACCAACAGGATAGAGCGTTACAATGTATCAGCGCAGTGAAAACCATCAGGATAGAGTGTTACAATATATTAGAGCAGGGGAACCATCAGGAAAGAGTGTTACAATGTATCAGCGCACGGGAACTATCAGGATAGAGCGTTACAATGTATCAGCGCAGGGGAACCATCAGGATAGAGTGTTACAATGTATCAGCACAGGGGAACCATCAGGATAGAGTGTTACAATGTATCGGCGCAGGGGAACCATCAGGATAGAGCGTTACAATGTATCAGCGCAGGGGAACCATCAGGATAGAGTGTTACAATGTATCAGTGCAAAGGAACCATCAGGATAGTGTTACAATGTATCAGCGCAGGGAAACCATCAGGAAAGAGTGTTACAATGTATCAGTGCAGGGAAACCATCAGGATAGAGTGTTACAATGTATCGGCGCAGGGGAAACCATCAGGATAGAGTGTTACAATGTATCAGCGCATGGGGAAACCATCAGGATAGAGTGTTACAATGTATCAGTGCAGGGGAACCATCAGGATAGAGTGTTACAATGTATCAGTGCAAAGGAACCATCAGGATAGAGTGTTACAATGTATTGGTACAGGAGAACCATCAGGATAGAGTGTTACAATGTATCGGTGCAGGAGAACCATCAGGATAGAGTGTTACAATGTATCGTGCAGGGGAACCATCAGGATAGAGTGTTACAATGTATCGGCGCTGTGGAACCATCAGGATAGAGTGTTACAATGTATCGGTACAGGGGAACCCATCAGGATAGAGTGTTACAATGTATTGGTACAGGGGAACCATCAGGATAGAGTGTTACAATGTATCGATGCAGGAGAACCATCAGGATAGAGTGTTACAATGTATCGGTGCAGGTCACATGTATCACTGCGAGTACAGGAGGTTTATATCACAGAGGATTGTCCGTACTGGGCACAGATGTAACAGATATCTTGAGGATGGTTAAAGGGGTTGTCCAGGATATTTTAAGTCCTAGACCCGGAGGCTGGGGAAGGTGAAACTTAGAAACAAACCTCCTACTCACCGGGGCCCCGGGACTGAAATATCCAGGACAATCCCTTTAAGTTCTTCAGTCCTTAGTCTCTAGTACTGACAGCGAGCAGAGATCTTCAAGAGGGTGAGAAAAAGAAGCAGAAAGTTCCTTAAGGCCGAGACCCCATGTGGTGGAAATGCAGCTTTTTCTGTTACAGATTTTTCTGTGTTTTTTTTTTAGCTAAATACAGAAAGGAGAAGTAGAAGAGAATCTTAGATGTTCCTTATTCCTATTCTGGTCGCTCCTTCCTTGCTGATAAATTTGCAACAACAAAAAGCAGCTTTTCCACAACGTGCAGGGTTTGGATACATAATGGATACAGAGGATCTCTCCACACAATAGGACATCAGTATCTGATCATTGGGGGCCCAACACCCACACCCATGCTGCTCTGGTCCTATTCTAGTGAATGGAGGAGGGGCTGCAGTTCCCTGGCACCATGACTACAGTGTACAGAGCCGGATGCTGTATACAGTGTATGCTGCAGGCTTTATATCTAGTATATGGCTTCAGGCAGGGGAAAGAGCTGATCAGTGCGGGGTTTGGGTATCAGATATGGATGATCTATCCTGTAAGCCTCTATTCAGATGGCAGAGACTGAGGCAGATATTCCATATCACACTGGTAGACACATTCACACACAACTGTGATATAGTGTCCACCATTACAGGGTTACAATAGCAGATAACACACTGGCCCATCCTTACTATGGCTGTATACACACCTGTAGTCTTTGTGTTCAGGCCATAGACAGAGCTGTAGATTATGGGGCAGGTTATTTCTCTACTTGTCCTTATTTTTTGGCTCTGCCCATTCATTCAGGTGTAAAGTCACAGCCGACCCCGGATACCAATCTGCAAGCCATTTGTACTGATATCACCATACATGGCAGACAATTTTGTGTAAGGGGCCAGAGCGTTACAATGTATCAGTGCAGAGATTACACATCAGGATAGAGTATAACAATGTATCAGTACAGGGGAAGCCATAAAGATAGAGGGTTACAATGTATCAGCACAAGGTAATATATCAGAATAGAATGTCACGATGTAATAGTAAAGAAGTTACACATCAGTATAGAGAATTACAATGTATCAGTACAGGGGAAACCATAAGGATAGAGTGTTACAATGCATCAGCACAGAGACAAAAACATCTATCCTGTGTTACAATGTAGCAGTGCAGAGGTTACACATGAGAATAGAGCGTTAAAACGTATCAGCGCAAGTGAACCCTTCAGAATAGAATGTTACAATGTACCAGTGCAGGGGAAAACATCAGGATAGAGTGTTACAATGTAACAGTACAGAGACAAAAAACATCTATCCTATGTTACAATGTATCAGCACAGGGATAATATATCAGAATAGAATGTTACACTGTATCAGCACAGAGGTAACATATCAGGATAGAATATTACAATGTATCAGTACAGGGGAAGCCATAAGGATAGAATGTTACAATGTATCAGCACAGAGTCAAAAACATCTATTCTGTGTTACAATGTATCAGCCAAACGTTAACACATGAGGATAGAGTGTTAAAATGTATCAGCAGAGGGGTAATATATCAGAATAGAATGTTACAATGTATCAGCACGGAGGAAACCATCAGGATAGAGTGTTACAAACTATCAGTTCAGAGACCAAAACATTTTCCCTGAGGAGCAACACGGTGACTAAGTGGTTAGCACTGTAGCCTTGCAGCACTGGAGTCCTGGGTTCGATTCCCACTAGGAACAACATCTGCAAGGAGTTTGTATGTTCTCCCCATGTTTGCGTGGATTTCCACCCATTCTACAAAAAATGTACATTGTGATCCCTATATCATATATCCCTATATAGGGGTCACAACCTACATTAATTTTTAAAAAAAGACATCAGAATAATGTTACAGTGTATTGATACAAAGTTTACACATCAGTATAGAGTGTTACAATGTTTCAATACAGGGGAAAGCATTAGTATGGAGTGTTACAATGTATCAGCGCAGAAGTAAACACATGAGCAGGACAAATCTCTCCCCAGTTCTGTCAGATTACTCCAATGTTTCGATGCCTGTGATTTGTATCAATCTGTATTATTGTCTAGACTGGATACAATTGTAACAAATCTTCAGCTATGTAAAGCATTAGGTCTTTTTGTATATATGACCCACCACTTATATATAATAGGTGAGGTATCCGGTAACGACTGCGATGCCCCCGGCCGGGGTATAGAAGGTGCAGAGTGACCACAGCCGCCACTTACCTTACAGCAGGGTCCCAGAGTGTCCTGTCAGATGTAGCAGAGTCGAGTCGTATAGATCTGCACAGCTCCAGAATAGACAAGGTCGTTACATGTAATCAGATCCCATATAGTACATGGTGACTCCTGGGCCCCGGCTCCTCCTGCTCAGTGTGGCCCCTGGAATATCCCTGTACAGGGGCTCCTGTGACTTCTATGGGCTCAGTACAGACCAGGTCTACAGCTCCCAGTGTACAAGTCCCAGACTGGAGTTTACTTCCCCCTCCCCTTTATTACACAGGAGCTGTCAATAGCTGAAGCCGCCACATGGAGGAGTGAACACTGCACAGCAGCCCTGCCAGACTTGTCAGCGCAGGATCTGGAGTGTCCTGGGGGTAAGAAACCTCCACGTCTCTATATACTGGGGCATTACTCAGCGCATATCAGGAAGCCAGTCACTGCAAACGCCTGTCGCCGTGGGTGGCCCCTGCTGGTGGCGCTCATGTTCCATCACCCCAGGGCAACCTGGACAGGTGCAAACAAAGACGTCAGGGGTCCCATCACACAACCAAACCCATCACTAGGACCACCTCCAAATGCCCTCATTATGGTTACCTTAAAATAGCATTTCCAATGATTTGTTGCAAAAGTTTTCACACTCAAAAAATAAATAAAAACTTTCAAATAATTTCCAAATTTTTCTCCTGGTTGGAAAAACAAGTTTTAAGTGCAATAAATTTGACAATTATGGTTAAAATTCAATGGTCGCCTGCAGTGAGCGAGGGGGTGAGGCGATAAGATGATGGAAAAATCCCATTAAAGAGGACTGGAGAATTTCGCCGGCTCAGGAATTCCTGCTATCTGCCTTATTTTTCATCGCAGCCGTATCGGAAACTTCCCCCGTTGTAGCCTCATGGAATGCAGATACGTGACGGCACCGAGGCTGCGATATTACATGGTACAGGTTTAGGCCTGAGGGGGAAGGGTTAAAAAAGAAGAGGGGTTTTAGGCCTATTTGGGTTTTGGTGTAAAAAGGGGAGGAGTCAAAAATTTGAGACGTGGCCCCTTTAAATTTGATAATGGATGTCATAACTAAGATGGTGGAAACGAACACAAGCATGCAGAAAACCAGAAGGGCTAGAAACACTCACCGATTTGTCGCTGCTGATCTTAGCTGGACCCCGATCCTTCCTGCCTACAAAGTGTATGATCATGTGATGTGATTGGCTCTTGGGATGATGTGATGTCATATGATGTGATTGGCTACTGGCAGTGGCATACCTAGGAATGGTGAGGCCCCAAGGCGAACATTTGACATGGCCCCCACATCAGCTACACAAACCGTCCTCCCATATAGTTTGTTACAATGTATCAGACTCACATTCCGAATGTTCTTTCGTCCTGAAGAACTTTACATTTAGTGGGAATTATCCTTTATGGACATCCTGAGCTTCACTCTCATGAACAGAGACCTGACCATGACCAGGTGGTGGAGAAGTCCCGGCCACCACGAGATATAAGGACTATCACCATTTCCCATAAATCTCATGTTTGGCCAGGGTGGCTGCCCATAATACTTAGAGATAAGGGGCCTCCTAAGATCATGGACGTATTTGATCTTCAGAAGAAACAAAGGACTTGACAGGGAAGACCTGAAGGATCTCTCCTTATCTTGTAGTTCTGGTATAGAGTGGATCCCATCAGTATGACAAACTCCATTGTCTGCCCCATAGAGGTCACTTTCTTGCACTTACCCCCGTCCTCCTCCTCCTCCATCTCTTGTCAGGCCGATGGTATCACCAAATCTCATGTCTGTTTCCTGCCCGAACCATATCTGATTGACCGATGAGGACAAAACAAAAGAACCTCTGCCCTCTGTACTAACCCGAGCACTGCTTTACCCCACACGAACTGGGTAGTATTTACTATGGGTATATATCATTGTACAATTATTGGGGTTCCAAGATCAGAGGTCTGAAAAGGCATGAGATAGGACCACTCCTAACCTGACCATGAGGTCTAAAAGCGGTCTACTGGACTATGTGGTCTACTTGTCACTGTGTTCTACTGCACCATGTGGTCTAATGGACCCTGTAGCCTCTTTCTTCTTGATCATTGGTGGTCCCAGTGGACAAGTTCATTGACTAAAACTCAAAGGAAATGCTGTACCTAGTAAAGTTTGAAGACCCCCTTTATTCCCTTTATTCCATGTCTTGGGAAACAACTGGGCAAAGAACCTCCGACCTAGTCTCAGATATGGAGTGTCTACTACATAAGAACTGTGACCTAAAACTTTAGCAAGAGTTGGGATTGGATACAAGGCTGGGGGTTCCAAAAATTGTGGCCTCTGTTACCCCTTCTAGGACTTTAGTACCAAGGGACCTTCTTCTGCCTTCTCTGTCCACGACCAAACACAAGTTTACGGACTCTTAGGCCTCTTGTACACCATCGATTGTCAAGGCTGTGGGGCTCTTGGGTGTCCTGATTTTTTATTGGAAGGCACTTGGATGACTTATGATGATTTTGATGGGGGTTCTGGAGGGGTCCCTCTGTCTTGTCACCCCTGTGCTTCCATGGTAGTCCTGTGTGCCTAACATGGTCCTTATTTCCAATATTTCAAAAACTTTACAAGTGAACATATGGTGTACCGCAACGCAGAGCAGGGTGCAATAACATGTCGCCAGGTACAAAATACAGTAAAGCCATAGATCGGGGCTATGGTACAGATTTGGCACTCCAGGTCACCGGCCGTGATTCTGATCAATTCTGCTGAGTTCTCATTGAGGAGATCCATTGGTGTCGATTCTTACAGGCAGTGTGTCATGGGAAAGAATATGCAAATTAGCTCACCTCCCGAAAGAAGAAAACTGTCTCTAGAGTGCCACCTATTGGCAGCTACCAATGTCCCACCCTGATACTTAAAGGGGTTATCCAACTTCCATAATCAATCTGCAAATACATGCCCGGCAGTGCTAAATCCTCACTGTTCCCTTATGCAGCCTTTTATTTTACTTGCTGCCCCTTGTTATTTACATGTAATGAATCTGCAGACAAACTACATGTCCCTGGATTCATCTGCCTGCTCTCACTCTCCATGTACCAATCCCTTCTTTCCTGCAATGAAATCCCACATCCAAGGGCACAGATGCTGCTGTGATGTTTCATTTGTATACTCACCTCCCCCGCCCCCCTGAGCAACAAACACAGACAGTGAGAGCAGGCGGAGGAATCATGGGACATGTAGTTTGTCCACAGATTCATTGCATGCAAATAACAGAGATATAGGGAGCAGCAAGTAAAATAAAACCAAGCAAAGGGTGCATAAGGGAAGAGTGAGGATCAGCACTGCTGGGGATGTATTGGCAAGCTGAACAACCCCATTAAAGAGGTAGATGACGGTCGTATTGGTGCACTAGACCCCAGTACTGCCCCCCATAGTGCAATGATGTAACATAACCATATATGGGCCATGACACTCCAATCACTTTTCTGTATTACTCTACAGTTCAGCTTCCTCTTCAGTAAGTCACCAGAAATAGTGACAATCTGTGCGATATGGCGGCGTTATCTCTCCTTCTGTTACACTAATCTGGGTCAGAAGTTTCCTCGCTAGTCGATGAGATCTGATAAAGTCACAATCTATGCTATGAACTCTCTAAGGACCTGTAGTAAGACCCCGCGTAATCTGTGACAACCCAGAAAGTCACAGGGTCTCTCCGTGTTACTGTCTCTTGATCTTCTTCCGTTGCTTGTTGTGATGCCATCTCGTGCAGGGGTCTCCGGGTTCATCTGACTTAAAGGGACACTACACCTAAAAGTGAACGAGAGGGACAATTACTCATCGGTGATCAATCAGCAAGATCCTAGAAATCTGGCAAAGAAAACAGGCAGAGAAAGTCAAGAAGGAGGAGCTTAACATGGTGTAGGGAGGGGGAGTGCATAAACCATGACATCACCTATTGTGAATGGCAGATCCTAGGTTATCTTTATACAGATGTCATCCTGCCTGTAATGATCATGAGATGATCTCTTCAGAACAGGAAGCGTCAGACTGTTATTAGTGACCGGAGTGAAAACAGACAGATTAAAATTTTATCAAATACAGATAATGACATGGAAAGTTTAGAAAACCGCAAATTCTTGAAAAAATAGGATTATTTATAAAGCAAGTTGTTTACGGACGAAACATTATCATTAAAGGGGCAAGGACAAGGTTGCTGTGCTATGACAAATCTTGTCGCTTTAACCAGTGGAAGATTTGCGATGCAGAGCCAGTCAGGGTTGTACTTCAGCATCCAATCCTGGGCTGAGGCGGGGTATTGTAACAGACACTTTCCTTACTTAGGTGCCTGTGATTCCATTGGTTTTCTGACTCTGTGTTCTCCGAACTTACACCCTTTGTCCTGATTCCCTGATTTAATGACTTTTCTCTCTATAGCTAATTTGGCTTTATCTGTGACCTCCTGGACTTCGCCTTGTCCTGGACTTTTCCTATTGCTCTGCTTTTGTTTTGGCTCTTCTTGTACTCTCCTGGTTTTTGCTCCTGGCTTGTAGGCTACTGTCTCTGCTCACTATAGAGTATCTGGTCTGATCTTTAGCCAGCAGGTGCACCATTCTTTTGGCACCTTGTTCTGGAATTGCAAGCTGGGTTCTGAGCAGCTAAGTCCATCCTGCCTTGCGGTGGGCTTTGGTGTGAAGTTGGCCTATGGGAGCCGTGTAGGTATACTTACCATCCGCTGCTCCTATCAGTTACTTGCAGATTAGCAAATTGTTGCATTATCTGCCCTAACAAAAGTCACCAATGACCTGCTAACCGCCACAGCCAAGCGCCATTACTCTGTCCTCCTCCTTCTCGACCTCTCCTCTGCCTTTGACACAGTTGACCACTCCCTCCTGTTAGAAATTCTCTCATCCCTTGGTATCTCAGACCTGGCCCTTTCCTGGATCTCCTCATACCTCACCGACCGCACATTCAGCGTCTCCCACTCGCACACCACCTCCTCACCTCGCCCTCTCTCTGTTGGTGTCCCCCAAGGCTCCGTCCTAGGACCCCTCCTGTTCTCCATCTACACCCTTGGCCTGGGCCAACTCATAGAATCTCATGGTTTCCAGTACCACTGCTATGCCGACGACACCCAAATATATATCTCTGGACCAGACATTGCCTCCCTGTTGGCCAGAGTTCCAGATTGTCTAGCGGCCGTAGCCTCCTTCCTCTCCTCCCGCTTTCTCAAACTCAACATGGAGAAAACAGAGTTTATCATCTTCAGCCCATCCTGTATGGCCCCTCCTCCTGACCCATCTATCAAAGTTAATGGAACCCCACTTACCCCTGTCCCACAGGCCCGATGCCTTGGGGTAACCCTGGATTCCGACTTATCCTTCAAACCACATATTCAAACCCTCAACACCTCCTGCCGCCTCCAGCTCATGAACATCCATCGAATCCGCTCCTTCCTCACCCCAGAAACTACCAAGATGCTCGTCCAGGCCCTCATAATCTCCCGCCTAGACTACTGCAACACCCTTCTGCATGGACTCCCAGCAAACACCCTCGCCCCCCTCCAGTCCACCCTAAACTGCGCTGCTCGCTGAATTCACCTCACCCCCCCATCTTCATCGGCTGCTGCCCTCTGCCAGTCCCTCCACTGGCTACCTATAGCCCAGCGAATTGAGTTCAAGCTACTAACGCTAACATACAAAGCCATCCACAACCTGTCCCCTCCATATATCTCTGACCTCACCTGTCCCCTCCATATATCTCTGACCTCACCTGTCCCCTCCATATATCTCTGACCTCATCCACACCCTGTCCCCTCCATATATCTCTGACCTCATCCACAACCTGTCCCCTCCATATATCTCTGACCTCACCTGGCCCCTCCATATATCTCTGACCTAATCTCCCGCTACCTGCCCACACGTAACCTCAGATCCTCCAATGACCTCCTACTCCGCTCTGCTCTCATCCGCTCCTCACACAACCGTCTCCAAGACTTCTCCCGTGCATCCCCCATACTCTGGAACTCCTTACCACGACACATAAGACTGACCCCCACAATCACAGGATTCAAGAAGGCCCTGAAGACTCATCTATTCAGGAAGGCCTACAACCTTCAATAACACTATCACCGCACCCCCATCTGTACAGTCTCCCCCTCTGCTTCTGTCTCTACCCCCTTCCCTCATAGATTGTAAGCCCTCGCGGGCAGGGCCCTCTACCCCACTGTGCCAGCCGATCACTGTTAGTATGATATGTACCTGTATATTCTGTGTATTGTATGTAACCCCCAAATGTAAAGCACCATGGAATTAATGGCGCTATATAAATAAACAATAATAATAATAATAATATCTTTGGGGAATTGCTTAAGTTGCAATTCCATAACCTGAGGTATGATCAGAGAAATCACTAAAATCATCCGATTGACAGCCCTTCCCATGATGAGATGCTTTACAACGTAAACATTGGGTACCTGACCGGAATAGAACAAGTTTTTGTATTTTACTTCAAATGGGCAGGGGGTTTATAAGGATTTAGCAGGCAGTGAAACAAACACATACGAGGCTTCCAGCCGTCCAAAGGAGATATTCTGGTAATTTTTGGAATGTATTAAAAAAATGTGAAGTCTCGAAGGCTCGAACCAGAATCATCAGGAAACAGACGAGGAGCTGGAGGCAACTTCAAAAAGAGGAAAAGGATATTTAGTGAAACGGTTTTGACTTTGTAGTTAGGAATTGTCTATTATTCCGAGTGTTAACAGACTGGAGCATCTAACCCGAGGGCGCGGCGTAATCCTGGAAGAAGCTTTACAAAAATTCAGATTGGTATTCAAGGGTCAATA
The DNA here is from genome assembly GCF_031893055.1 of Leptodactylus fuscus. NCBI lineage: Eukaryota > Metazoa > Chordata > Amphibia > Anura > Leptodactylidae > Leptodactylus > Leptodactylus fuscus. Next base: position 273,261,419 of record NC_134266.1, on the reverse strand, counting down.
TAAGGGCAATTATAGTCTCTATATAGGTCTATGATCACTGGACCACCAAAATGTAAATACTGAGTATATGACAATAATACCCACTGAGCCACCATGGACATAAGGAGTGTCCACCATACTGAGAGATAGGTGTATCATAAGACATGGGCATTTGTGTGAAGTCTAATGCAACACACTAGATGTATGGCCACCAATTTTGGGTATGAGGTCCTCCCAGTGAATCCCCTGATGACAATTGCTAGAGGAGTTAAAGGGGTTGTCCATGAATTTGAGGTTGGTTTTGGTTCAAACTTGTTCAGATAGAACCAGAAGCAGGGTTTAGTGATCGAGATCGGAAAAGATCGGATCCCGATTGGTGATTGAGTAAATTTCACGCTTGGGATCGGCTGGAAAATGATCGGAAATCGGATTTTAAAATTGATGCTGAAATCTCAAGTTTGGCTCAACCCTAACCAGAAGTGAAATGGCTTGGCGCTTTCCCTGTGATTGGACCTCAGCGGTAACCCCAGGAGCATGATGTCATCCAGGACAGAAGAGGTCCAAGAGGGAGCAGGGGCGGTTCCAGGGCTGGGCGAGCCGGGCAACCGCCTGGGGCCCCGCGCCCAGTGTGTCCCCGCAGCGCGGCTTGGACCCAGTGCCGCAACCCTAATGGGGGCAGCAGCCCGGGCATTTTTTTTTTTTCTTTTGCTTTGAACCAGCGCAGGAGAGCTGCCGCTCTCTGTGCACTGGTTCAGATGTCTACGTATCAGCGTAGGCAGCGTCATCACGCCTCCTACGCTGATACGTCTGACATCTGCCGAGAGAAGAGACTCGTGGAGGCAGCGGAGCAGCAGCAGCGCGATCAGTAAGTATAATAAAAAAAATTTTGTTTTATTTACCAACCTCCCCGGACCTGTTCACTGCCGCCCCCGTTTCACCTTATACTATAGGCCGCGGAGGCCGGCAGTGAATAGGCCCAGGCCAGGCCACGATCCCACTACCACTATTATTATACTCGGGGGGTCTTTTCAGACCCCCGAGTATAATAATCAGAGCCTCAGGGGAGGTGAGGGAACATAATAAACACTGTTACTTACCTCTCCAGGATTCAATGTTACTCCTAGCAGGCTTCGGGCCTATATGGTAATGTGTCAGAGGTCACGTGGTTTGGTATATTACCATATACGCCCAAGGCCTGTGCTAGCAGTACCATATAGGCCCGAAGCCTGCTAGGATTAAAGGAATTCTACCACTCAAGCAACATTTTTTCTAATTACCACGTCGGAATAGCCTTAAGAAAGGCTATTCGTCTCTGACCTTTAGACGTGGTCTCCACGGCTCCGTTCCTTAGAAATACCGGTTTTAACCGGTATGCAAATGAGTTGTCTGCAGCAATGAGGGCGGGCCCCAGCACTCAAACAGCGATGGGAGCATCCCCACTGCTGCCCGAGAGCTCACTCCAGCGACGCCTCCATCTTCAGCTGCAACCCCGCCTCTTCTGTCTTCTTCTGTTGGTCCAACTTCCGACACCTGAGCAGTACATTCCTGTATTGAATTACAAGAACAAGAGCGGCCTCCCAAAAATGGCCGCCGGCCGGAAGTTGAACCGAGACGGAAGACAGAAGAGGCGGGGTTGCAGCTGAAGATGGAGGCATCGCTGGAGTGAGCTCTCGGGCAGCAGTGGGGACGCTCCCATCGCTGTTTGAGTGTTGAGCCCGCCCTCATTGCTGCGGACAACTCATTTGCATACCAGTTAAAACCAGTATGCTTGCTTTAGTAGTATAATCCCTTTAATCCTAGCAGGCTTCGGGTTTATATGGTACTGCTAGCACAGGCTTTGGGTGCACTGTGTACTGTGGGGGGATGTGGGGTGTGGGTTGGGAGAGAGATGTGGGGTGCATGTGTGTACTTGTGGGGGGAGAGATGTGGGGTGCATGCGTGTATTTGTGGGGGGAGAGATGTGGGTGGATGGGTGTACTGTCGGCTTTTGGGATCCTCCTGTCCTTCCTCTGCAAGTGACTGGTTGGGTCATTGGCCTATGGTCCTCTGAGTAGTCACCAATTGGCAGTAAGACACACAGGACAACACTTAGATGTCCACTGTGGGTCAGTAATGGTGCGGGGAAGGGTTTTCTGGTGCACTGTCAGTCCTCTGATACCTGTGGATGATATCACCACAACTTGCTGCAGGTCCATTACTAGATGGGAGATTTAGTGAATGTCCAGAATAGAATCTAAACTTTTTATAACTTTCTTTCTAATAACCTCAAATAACCTCACGACAAACCCTCCATCTTTCTGTGATGCGGGATCACTCTGCACATGGAATGCGCGCTCAGTGTTTTCTGTTCTCTGTCATCCTCCGTGCTCTCTACGCAGACCACGGCTTTGTCCCTCTTGGCAATCCCCGGCCCCTCTGTGGTATTTTGCAGTCTGGGGCTCTTTGCCAATGGGTAACAAAGGTTCTCAGAACGTCCTCTCAGGAACTTGGTAAAAAATTAAGAACAATTTGAAACAATGTCCATATTGGAGATTCCGTATGTGCAAATATGTCTGAAGGAATAGGGGGTCACCGGACCCCAACTTATTAGGCTGTACATACATACGGAGTGAGCTTAGTCCATTGTTAGCTGGAGGTAAATAATGGACACAATCATGGCCAGAATTTGGATCAGACATGGGTCGATATTGAGCAAAACCATAAGATGTTGATATAGAGGTTCAAGTCCATGTGACCAGCTTTAGGAAGGGTTCCTGTATACCCTACAATCTGTATCCTAAGTCAGATAAGACTGAGACATATTACTGTATTTCCAGTCTGAGGCCGCTGGCACTGCTGGCAGGAGTGGGCGCCTAATATAATATGTGCTGATCTCGCCACTCCGATGTATATGCCGCGGCTGGATCCAGGGGTCCGATGGCTACGCTTGATATTTCACATAATCATTGCTTATTTACATGAATCATTGATGCTAAGTGCCCGTACTGATTTATTAGCTGCATTTATTTACTTCTATATTGATGTATTCAGAACTTGTTGAACTATTGCTTCTACTTGGCACTCCACACCCGCTGTAAGTACCAGAGCGCAACTTTCAGAAGATCTTTTGGAGTCTAATACATTCAAGGCTCTGGTTGCATTGGGTAATAATTCATCCATACTGTGGAAAGCCATTTTATGAAATACAAGCAGGGTATAGTCACATTTAAAGGGAAACTTTCACCACCTTAACCACCTCCACTTTGTTGCATCCTTGAATAGTGGCCCTCCACGGATTCCAGTGCAGTTGGAATTTTTTCTCTAGCCCATACCGTTCCCAAGAAATCATTGCTTTTAATTGCTTCTACTGCTAAGTGGGCGGTCCTGGACTCTAACAGGGAGTCTGGCGCCGCCCCCTTGCAGTAGAGCATCTCATTAGCATATTTGAAGCTGAAACTAGCAACACTGATTGCTCAGGAATGGTGAGGGCTAGAGAAAAAATTCCAACGGCGCCGGAATCAGCGGAGCGGCGCCTATTAAAGGATGTACAGATTTGTAGTGGGTGGAGATGGTGAAAGGTTCCTTATAATGGGAACATTAGTCATCAGTGGCTCCTTGCTGATGTCCCACATTTGTAGAATTGTCCTCTTTATATGTGAGGTTACCCCCATTTTTTAGATATTTGTTGCTATAGATATCGTGTAAATATCAAAATTCACAATACCCCTATCATCTGGGGTAACAGGTCCGATAGTATTTCTCCCCGGGGTTGCAGACTCTGTTTTGTCTGCTCTCGCAGTCATGTCTTTGGCTGATTTCCTTGGATCCTACATTGACTAGAAGAAATATCAATTCATCCAAAGGAGTGACATCACTATGATGACATCATCACAGTCTAGGATTACAGCTTCACGTTGATCATGATTGAATTCCAGTTGTTTTCCAATACAATTCGTCCGGTAGATCGCAGCTGCGTCTTCTCCAGATGATAGTTCTGGATCGAGGCAGATTCGGGAGGGATGTCCTGGACGTCTTCAGGGCTCAAGTATCCAGAGCATGTATCTACGCTCATGTTTAACCTCTGGGGGGAAATGGCGTCATAGACTTGCACTGATTAATAGGGTTGAGGAGAAGAAGATGTCTGATATCATCACTTAATGTCTCGCTCTGCGTGACTCACTTCTGGATATTCGGCAGAGATGTTTTGTTCCTTGCTTAGATAACATCTCTAAGTGGGAACGTGACGGAAACGTAACGAAAACTAAACAAAGAGAATGAAATCTCGCTCAATTTTGGAACTGTATAAAAATTTACTACTCAAAAAGGTTACGATGGATCTATTGCAATAAGGAATACCTGCCAAAGTTTGAGGGGTCACATCAGGAGCCATCTGAGAAGCGGAACATTGCGTACTCTATGACCAACCATTTATATAGGGCCAGCTGCAAACCCAAGGTATATGGCAAACAAGTACCTATGACTAGGGTTGGGCCGATCTTAAGATTTCCGATCATTTTCCAGCTGATCCCGATCGTGAAATTTGTTCAATCGCCAATCGGGATCTGATCTTTCCCAATCCCGATCGCTCAACCCTAGTCAATGCTTCTCTATGGGAAAAGTCACTTTTAGGGTTGAGCCGATTTTGAGATTTCAAAATCCAATTTGCGATCGTTTTCCAGCCAATCCCAATCCTGATCATGAAATTTGCTCGATCACCGATTGGAATTCGATCTTTTCTGAACCCGATCGCTCAACCCAACCTATGACCCAAGCAGACTAGGGCATAGGACTCCATCTTCACACCCCAATATCAATATGTAATCCAGTCTAGAAAAACCTAAAAAATTAAAAAATCCAGACCTCAGACCATACCTTCTTAATACACACCCCACACCAGAATAATAAAGTGACCTTAGACCATACCATAGAAAGTTCTTAGACAAGACTCCCCACAACAAAGACGGACCCCAAACTTGATCCCCTAAATAAAAAAGACACCTTAGACCACACCATCTAAAGTCAAGACAACCTAAAGACAGGTCCTCCGTCAAGCTCCCCAAATATAGACCCCAAACCAGGTCCGTCAAACAAATACAGACCTCAGATTAGATCCCCTAAACAAATAGAGACCTTAGACCTGACCATCTAAAAATAGATCTTAGACCAAACACCCCAAATACATACAGACACCCTAAACAAATAGAGCCCTTAGACCAGATCCCTATCCAATCATAGGCCCAATGAAAGTATAGTAAAACACAGGGTTCCTAAACTAAGAAGTGAAGAGGCCATAGAACCCATTATGGTAGTCGCAAACATCCCCTTTAAGGCAGCAGGCTCATATTACACATTGTGTTCTCCTTCCGACCCATCATGAGGACGCAGCTGGAGATAAAGGCTCTCATGATAAACCATAAATGGAAGATTCTACCATAGGCTGCCATTATTATCTTATCTCTGGGTTCTCGCTTTCATAGAAAATGTATTTATTCTAAAGGGCCATGTAAGGATTAAGTGGCCTCAGAGCTGATAACGTCTCAGATGTGTAGAAATGGTGCGAGGGGTGGGACGTAGAAGCTACATTATACATCACAGCAATAAAACCTTGGCCCGAGAGGTAGGTCTCTTGTTGCTGAAATAATATTCTTATACAAAGCCCATACGATACAGTCATTCAATGCCCAAATAATGCTACCAAATGGTAATGTCCTGGGTGGTCTAGGGCTGTGAAGGGGCTAATCATAAACTTCGTGTGAGCCTGAGGAGGTGAATCAGGATCCTTGTGGGGGTTCTGTCCTTTGGTGTCTACTAGGAAATGGCACACTGGACAACTGTTCAGTTTTTTGCCTTCTAAAACTGGCCTCGCTTAAGTGGTTGTAGGCATGTAAAACCTTCCACTTATTTTGAGATGGATTGACCAGGACTTTCTACTGGATTCAGTGGAGATGGATTGACCAGCACCTTCTACTGGCTTCAGTGGAGATGGATTGACTAGGACCTTCTACTGGCTTCAGTGGAGATGGATTGACCAGGATCTTCTACTGGCTTCAGTGGAGATGGATTGACCAGGACCTTCTACTGACTTCAGTGGAGATGGATTGACCAATACCTTCTACTGGCCTCAGTGGAGATGGATTGATCAAAACCCCTTCTACTGGCTTAAGTGGAGATGGATTGACCAGCATCTTCTACTGGCTTCAGTGGAGATAAATTGACCAGGACCTTCTACTGGCTTCAGTGGAAATGCATTGATCAGGACCTTCTACTGGCTTGAGTGGAGATGGATTGACCAGGACCTTCTACTGACTTCAGTGGAGATGGATTGACCAGGATCTTCTACTGGCTTCAGTGGAGATGGATTGACCAGGACCTTCTACTGACTTCAGTGGAGATGGATTGACCAATACCTTCTACTGGCCTCAGTGGAGATGGATTGACAAATTCCTTCTACTGGCTTCAGTGGAGATGGATTTACCAATCGCTTCTACTGGCTTCAGTGGAGATGGATTGACCAGGACCTTCTACTGACTTCAGTGGAGATGGATTGACCAGGAGCTTCTACTGACTTCAGTGGAGATGGATTGACCAGATCTTCTACTGGCTTCAGTGGAGATGGATTGACCAGTCCCTTCTACTGGCTTCAGTGGAGATGGACTGATCAGGACCTTCTACTGCCTTCAGTAGAGATGGATTGACCAGGACCTTCCATTGATATTTTTTACTCACCAAGAGTTCCTACTGATTTATGTGGAGATGGACTGGTAAAGACCTTCCATTGACTTATGTAGAGATGGACCAGGAGTTGACTTCCATCTAACTAGCCATGGCTTCCAAGGATCTCATTGGAGATGGATGAAGATTTCTACCATTATATTCAGCATAGACTGTAACAGTGTACAGTTTCGGAGTACCCCTTTAATCCAGTGCTTTTTAGCAAGTGCTTTGGATTTTACTCCAAAACAAGACAGTGGTAGTGAAGTCTTTCATTACGAGAAGCGGCTCCGTCATTGTGGTGAGGGCATGAAGCCAAAAAATTGACTTCAAAAGTTTACTTGAGGATTATAATTATCCCGTGAACAGAGGATACGGTGGTTTCATGTAATCCCAGGATATCATGCCATGTCAGCGCCATGCTAGTACAAAGTATTTATCTTTATTATTACAGCCTGTCAGGTCGGGGGTAGAAGAAGGTGAGACCTTCGTAATCCTGACACATCCTGAACCTCAGTTGTACACGATGTGCAAATCCCGACATTACACATGTCTGCTAGTGATCGTGAAGTCATTGGTTCCGGAAATGAGAGGGGCAGTAGTGAGATGGGGGGAAGAAAACCACAGGGGGCTTTGGCCGAGCATGCGTGTGTTCTCAGTAGTGGGAGGAGAACACGCTACTGTGAGGGAGAGTTTGAGTGGAAGAAGATCTTTGACCACCTACCACCTTATCCCTGATCCAATGGAAGGTTTTCTCCAACCCTGACCGATCCCCACAATTTTGGTTAGTTTCAGCACAATCATACTCTCTACAGTCAGGTGGGCGGTCCTAGGCTGGAACAGAAATGTAAGACCCGCCCACTTGACAGAAGAGAACATAATTGTGCTGAAATTAACTAATGATTACTCAGGAACGATGCGGGCTAGAGAAAAAATACCAACCGTGCCAGAATCAGTGGAAGGGCGGCTATGAAGGATGCAAAGAGGTGAAGATGATAAAAAGGGGTTGCTACACCAGATTGAGGGTGATTGCTAACCATGGTACCACCCATAGATCATGAGAACTGGGGTGTTTTGCACCCCGTTTTTGAATGGGGCACAGGACAGACAGATGGGGGAGTCACTCTGTTCATCTCATTGGGACCACTGGAGGTATCCGAGTATGACCGCTCCATTCAGAACACTTCAGTTCTCATGATTGATGGGTGGGATCCCCTCCATTGAGCAAGGTAACCTCTAACCTGTAACCTGTAACCGAAGACAGAGCTGTAATGGGTCTTAGCTGCAACTGGACCCATATGTCAGGGGGTCCCACAAGCCCCGTTGACCACACTACTGCTGACTGTACCTCTATGATCTTGGAGCAGATGCCAAGAGGGGAGTCTATAAAAGGTGGGACAAATAGGATAGGAAGGAGGACACAACTTGTATACAGGGTGGAGAAGTCTTCATGGTGATCTGGGTCTGAATAGACAAAGCGAGGGGTTGCGGATGACTCCAGTAAAAGACCATGCCACCGGATATAAGAGCACTGCACATCCAGGACCCCAATAAAATGATACCACTGTATAATAGACTGTTCTATGGCGGAATTATCCAATAGTGCAATGAAAGGATGAGAAGGTGCAAAGATTCATGGAATTGTCTCTGTGCAAAGTAACAAGAGCGTTCATGGGAAAGCCGATAACCCAGCGGACTGAGAAAGAACCAGAACCCGATCCCATACAAGGGAGCATTGTCTACCGACTGAGTGTAAATCATTCTCCAATGAGTCTATGGGGGACGGAAGATCTAGTGCAAGACTGAGGCTCCATGTGATGTATCTGTGAGGTCCATTGTCTGAGACTTGTATTCCGTCCAGCAGAGAGCAAGTCACACCAGTAAAAGATCAATGTTTCCCGAGTGGATTTCTGCTACAAAGAGGTGATTGTCCACGAAGATGTATAATACAGTAATTACATATAGTAGAAAGGAAGATTAACAGGAGGAGGGGGGGGAGGGGGGACATTGTGTGATCAACAATAATACTGCTATATCGTATCAAGTAACATGGAGCCAAGGGGAGAAAGAGAGAAGAACAGGGTGTTACAGTACTCAAGATGGCAGTATTATAGTAGTTATATTCTTGTACATAGGAGTAGTATTATAGTAGTTATATTCTTGTACATAGGAGCAGTATTATAGTAGTTATATTCTTGTACATAGGAGTAGTATTATAGTAGTTATATTCTTGTACATAGGAGCAGTATTATAGTAGTTATATTCTTGTACATAGGAGTAGCATTATAGTAGTTATATTCTTGTACATAGGAGTAGTATTATAGTAGTTATATTCTTGTACATAGTAGGAGTATTATAATAGTTATATTCTTGTACATAGGAGCAGTATTATAGTAGTTATATTCTTGTACATAGTAGGAGTATTATAGTAGTTATGTTCTTGTACATAGGAGCAGTATTATAGTAGTAATATTCTTGTACATAGGAGGTAGTATTATAGTAGTTATATTCTTGTACATAGGAGTAGTATTATAGTAGTTATATTCTTGTACGTAGGAGGTAGTATTATAGTAGTTATATTCTTGTACATAGGAGTAGTATTATAGAAGTTATATTCTTGTACATAGGAGTAGTATTATAGTAGTTATATTCTTGTACATAGGAGTAGTATTATAGTAGTTATATTCTTGTACATAGGAGTAGTATTATAGAAGTTATATTCTTGTACATAGGAGTAGTATTATAGAAGTTATATTCTTGTACATAGGAGCAGTATTATAGTAGTTATATTCTTGTACATAGGAGTAGTATTATAGTAGTTATATTCTTGTACATAGGAGTAGCATTATAGTAGTTATATTCTTGTACATAGGAGTAGTATTATAGTAGTTATATTCTTGTACATAGGAGTAGTATTATAGTAGTTATATTCTTGTACATAGGAGTAGCATTATAGTAGTTATATTCTTGTACATAGGAGTAGTATTATAGTAGTTATATTCTTGTACATAGGAGTAGCATTATAGTAGTTATATTCTTGTACATAGGAGTAGTATTATAGTAGTTATATTCTTGTACATAGGAGGTAGTATTATAGCAGTTATATTCTTGTACATAAGAGCAGTATTATAGTAGTTATATTCTTGTACATAGGAGTAGTATTATAGAAGTTATATTCTTGTACATAGGAGGTAGTATTATAGCAGTTATATTCTTGTACATAAGAGCAGTATTATAGTAGTTATATTCTTGTACATAGGAGTAGTATTATAGAAGTTATATTCTTGTACATAGGAGCAGTATTATAGTAGTTATATTCTTGTACATAGGAGCAGTATTATAGTAGTTATATTCTTGTAAATAGGAGCAGTATTATAGTAGTTATATTCTTGTACATAAGAGCAGTATTATAGTAGTTATATTCTTGTACATAGGAGTAGTATTATAGTAGTTATATTCTTGTACATAGGAGGTAGTATTATAGTAGTTATATTCTTGTACACAGGAGGTAGTATTATAGAAGTTATATTCTTGTAAATAAGAGTAGTATTATAGTAGTTATATTCTTGTACATAGGAGTAGTATTATAGTAGTTATATTCTTGTACATAGGAGCAGTATTATAGTAGTTATATTCTTGTACATAGGAGCAGTATTATAGTAGTTATATTCTTGTACATAAGAGCAGTATTATAGTAGTTATATTCTTGTACATAGGAGCAGTATTATAGTAGTTATATTCTTGTACATAAGAGCAGTATTATAGTAGTTATATTCTTGTACATAGGAGTAGTATTATAGTAGTTATATTCTTGTACATAGGAGTAATATTATAGTAGTTATATTCTTGTACATAGGAGCAGTATTATAGTAGTTATATTCTTGTACATAGGAGCAGTATTATAGTAGTTATATTCTTGTACATAGGAGCAGTATTATAGTAGTTATATTCTTGTACATAGGAGTAGAATTATAGTAGTTATATTCTTGTACATAGGAGGTAGTATTATAGTAGTTATATTCTTGTACATAGGAGCAGTATTATAGTAGTTATATTCTTGTACATAGGAGCAGTATTATAGTAGTTATATTCTTGCACATAGGAGCAGTATTATAGTAGTTATATTCTTGTACATAGGAGCAGTATTATAGTAGTTATATTCTTGTACATAGGAGCAGTATTATAGTAGTTATATTCTTGTACATAGGAGCAGTATTATAGTAGTTATATTCTTGTACATAGGAGCAGTATTATAGTAGTTATATTCTTGTACATAGGAGTAGTATTATAGTAGTTATATTCTTGTACATAGGAGGCAGTATTATAGTAGTTATATTCTTGTACATAGGAGCAGTATTATAGTAGTTATATTCTTGTACATAGGAGCAGTATTATAGTAGTTATATTCTTGTACATAGGAGCAGTATTATAGTAGTTATATTCTTGTACATAGGAGTAGTATTATAGTAGTTATATTCTTGTACATAGGAGTAGTATTATAGTAGTTATATTCTTGTACATAGGAGGTAGTATTATAGTAGTTATATTCTTGTACATAGGAGTAGTATTATAGTAGTTATATTCTTGTACATAGGAGTAGTATTATAGTAGTTATATTCTTGTACATAGGAGTAGTATTATAGTAGTTATATTCTTGTACATAGGAGGTAGTATTATAGTAGTTATATTCTTGTACATAGGAGTAGTATTATATTAGTTATATTCTTGTACATAGGAGTAGTATTATAGTAGTTATATTCTTGTACATAGGAGGTAGTATTATAGTAGTTATATTCTTGTACATAGGAGTAGTATTATAGTAGTTATATTCTTGTACATAGGAGTAGTATTATAGTAGTTATATTCTTGTACATAGGAGTAGTATTATAGTAGTTATATTCTTGTACATAGGAGTAGTATTATAGTAGTTATATTCTTGTACATAGTAGTAGTATTATAGTAGTTATATTCTTGTACATAGGAGGTAGTATTATAGTAGTTATATTCTTGTACATAGGTGCAGTATTATAGTAGTTATATTCTTGTACATAGGCGGTAGTATTATAGTAGTTATATTTTTGTACATAGGAGCAGTATTATAGTAGTTGTAGGTCACATAGCGGTAACATAGAGAAATGATAGATCTATACTGACACCAGAGCCGAGTTTTCCTTCATGTTTCTAGTGATATTACTGACACCTCCAGATTTCAGCTCTGCAGTATAACATTTACACACAAAACTCTTCTGAACAGGAAACACATCAGAGCAGAATAAATTATAAGGTTAGAATATCATATTATATTCTGGAGGATTTTCAAAGCTTTCGGACCACACAGTTCGGCAGAGGCTGCACAATTTCTCTGAGCAGATGGCAGTAGTGTTGTGTTGGGGGGAGGGGGGGGGACATGTTCATTTGGTGTAATTCTGCATTTTATGTTTTTCTATATAAATAAACCTACACATTAGTAATATCCTGACAGATCTGGACTGCGTCACCCCTGGTTTTATATCTGGCTAATATTCATTTTCTACAATTAGTGACAATTCAGCAGATTATCGGCCGCCTTCTACTTAATCCCTGCTCCGGAGGAATTCATGTTCCTGGTTTTTTAACTTTGTAAAGTCTGTATCTATTTGAGATCTTCAGTGTAATGACTGGATACAGTTCACATTTACCTCCATTTCCCAGCATTACTTGGGGGCACAATATTTTGGATACTTGTTCCCGGCCACCATCTTCCAGAATTTCCAGTATTAGTAATGACATGAGCTGTTTATACACGCAACAGCAAAGTTTACAAAGCAATGGATGACCCTTGGTTGACCATCATAGGACCATGTGTTCAATATGACCGGAACTTCCATCCCTAACAACATCAGGAGAAACTTGGGATAAAACAAATTGGTAAGATGGTTGTTCAGCCCCGCTGAAGTCAATCTATAGAATATAAGAGGTGACTTTTGTATATGATTTAATCTACGGTAGTTACAGATGTTGATAAGTGATTGAAAACTCACTCCAGGTTCTGACAATCATCCAATCTATATGATATCAATAGTATTATAATAAAGAGAAGGTCATTGGGTTCCCAGTTCACTGGTTGCCATGTTCGTGTCTCAGTACAAAGTATACAGCTTATCACCATAAGGGACATAAAAGGCATGGCGGTGACAAAATGCTGGAAGTATATCGCCACACACTCTTCTATTCTGAATTTCCTTCGCATTATGTCTCAGTAGAGCACTTACAGTATTTCATGTTATCTTTTATCCAGAGAGGAAAAGATGAGTAGGAGGTGAACTGAGCAAATGTTTGTCTATGTCGCTCTTCAGATTCACATAACCTGAATGAACAGGTTTTACTACAAGAACGTGTACTAATGTAATGGAGAAGAATAAAGTAAGAATATTGTTCCATGTGTGTGTGTGTACATATATATATATATATATATATATATATATATATATATCTTATAATACTTCCCCATGTAAAATAATATAATAATAATACTGCTCCTATGTACAAGAATATAACTACTATAATACCTCTCCTATGTACAAGAATATAACTACTATAATACTGCTCCTATGTACAAGAATATAACTACTATAATACTGCTCCTATGTACAAGAATATAACTACTATAATACTACTCCTATGTACAAGAATATAACTACTATAATACTGCTCCTATGTACAAGAATATAACTACTATAATACTACTCCTATGTACAAGAATATAACTACTATAATACTGCTCCTATGTACAAGAATATAACTACTATAATACTACTCCTATGTACAAGAATATAACTACTATAATACTGCTCCTATGTACAAGAATATAACTACTATAATACTACTCCTATGTACAAGAATATAACTACTATAATACTGCTCCTATGTACAAGAATATAACTACTATAATACTGCCCCTATGTACAAGAATATAACTACTATACTACTGCACCTATGTACAAGAATATAACTACTATACTACTGCACCTATGTACAAGAATATAACTACTATACTACTGCACCTATGTACAAGAATATAACTACTATAATACTGCTCCTATGTACAAGAATATAACTACTATACTACTGCACCTATGTACAAGAATATAACTACTATAATACTACTCCTATGTACAAGAATATAACTACTATAATACTACTCCTATGTACAAGAATATAACTACTATAATACTGCTCCTATGTACAAGAATATAACTACTATAATACTGCTCCTATGTACAAGAATATAACTACTATAATACTACTCCTATGTACAAGAATATAACTACTATAATACTACTCCTATGTACAAGAATATAACTACTATAATACTGCTCCTATGTACAAGAATATAACTACTATAATACTACTCCTATGTACAAGAATATAACTACTATAATACTACTCCTATGTACAAGAATATAACTACTATAATACTACCTCCTATGTACAAGAATATAACTACTATAATACTGCTCCTATGTACAAGAATATAACTACTATAATACTACTCCTATGTACAAGAATATAACTACTATAATACTACTCCTATGTACAAGAATATAACTACTATAATACTACTCCTATGTACAAGAATATAACTACTATAATACTACCTCCTATGTACAAGAATATAACTACTATAATACTACTCCTATGTACAAGAATATAACTACTATAATACTACCTCCTATGTACAAGAATATAACTACTATAATACTGCTCCTATGTACAAGAATATAACTACTATAATACTACTCCTATGTACAAGAATATAACTACTATAATACTACTCCTATGTACAAGAATATAACTACTATAATACTACTCCTATGTACAAGAATATAACTACTATAATACTACCTCCTATGTACAAGAATATAACTACTATAATACTGCTCCTATGTACAAGAATATAACTACTATAATACTACTCCTATGTACAAGAATATAACTACTATAATACTACTCCTATGTACAAGAATATAACTACTATAATACTGCTCCTATGTACAAGAATATAACTACTATAATACTACCTCCTATGTACAAGAATATAACTACTATAATACTACTCCTATGTACAAGAATAATAATAATAATAATACATTTTATTTATATAGCGCCAACATATTCCGCAGCACTGTACAATTTATAGGGTTCAGATACAGACAGACATACATAACAAAGAACGTCATTTCACACAATGGGACTGAGGTCCCTGCTCAAAAGAGCTTACAATCTATGAGGTAGAGGGGGTGACACAAGAGGTAGCAGGGGCGGCATTACTTATACAGTGTTCAGACAATTTTGTGCATTAGGAATTGTGATAGGCTTGTCTGAAAAGATGCGTCTTTAGTTTGTGTTTGAAACTGTAGAAGTTGGGAGTTAATCTTATTGTCCGGGGTAGAGCATTCCAGAGAAGTGGTGCAGCTCGGGAGAAGTCTTGTATACGAGCGTGGGAGGTTCTGATAATAGAGGATGTAAGTGATAGGTCATTGAGTGAGCGGAGAACACGGGTTGGGCGGTAGACAGAGATGAGGGAAGAAATGTAGGGAGGTGCGGCATTATGGAGAGCCTTGTGGATGAGTGTGATAACTTTATATTTTATTCTATAATGAATAGGCAGGCAGTGTAGTGACTGGCACAGACCAGAGACCTCGCTGTAGCGTCTAGCCTGGTAGATGAGCCTGGCCGCTGCATTCAGAATAGATTGTAGAGGGGAGAGTTTAGTGAGGGGAAGACCGATTAGTAAGGAATTACAGTAGTCAAGGCGAGAATGAATCAGAGAGACAGTAAGTGTCTTTAGTGTATCTCTGGTAAGGAAAGGGCGTATTCTGGAGATGTTTTTGAGGTGGAGGTGACATGAACGTGCGAGTGATTCAATATGAGGGGTGAAGGAAAGGTCTGCGTCAAATATGACCCCGAGGCAGCGGGCATGCTGCCTAGGAGTTATAGTAAGGCCTGAGACTGTAATGGATATATCAGGGACAGATCTATTAGATGGTGGAAACAGTAGTAGTTCAGTCTTAGAGAGATTTAGTTTCAGATAGAGCGAGGACATGATATTAGAGACAGCAGAGAGACAGTCACTGGTGTTCTGTATGAGTGCAGGGGTGATGTCACGGGAAGATGTGTATAATTGGGTGTCATCAGCATAAAGATGGTACCTGAAGCCAAATCTGGCGATTGTTTGTCCAATGGGGGCTGTGTAGAGAGAAAAGAGCAGGAGGCCGAGGACCGAGCCCTGAGGAACCCCAACAGCAAGGGAAAGAGGGGAGGAAACAGAGCCCGCGAATGATACACTGAAAGTGCGGTCTGAGAGATAAGAGGAGAACCAGGAGAGCGCAGTGTCATTGAGGCCGACTGAGCGGAGCATAGTGAGGAGGAGATGATGGTCAACAGTGTCAAAAGCTGCAGAGAGGTCCAGAAGAATAAGAAGAGAGAAGTCACCATTGGATTTAGCCTTTAGTAGATCATTAGAGACTTTTGTGAGAGCTGTTTCAGTAGAGTGCAGAGCGCGGAAACCAGATTGTAAGGGGTCAAGCAGAGAGTTAGCAGAGAGATAGCGGATTAACCGAGAATAAACCAGGCGTTCCAAAAGTTTAGAGATGAAGGGGAGGTTAGAGACGGGTCGATAGTTAGCAGCACAGGATGGGTCCAGGGAGGGTTTTTTCAGTAGCGGGATTATAACAGCATGCTTGAAGGAGGATGGGAAGATTCCAGAAGAGAGAGAGAGGTTAAATATTTTAGTAAGGTAAGTAGTGACAGCAGGGGACAGAGATTGGAGAAGTACTATAATACTACTCATGTGCAAGAATATAACTACTATAATACTGCTCCTATGTACAAGAATATAACTACTATAATACTACTCCTATGTACAAGAATATAACTACTATAATACTACTCCTATGTACAAGAATATAACTACTATAATACTACTCTTATGTGCAAGAATATAACTACTATAATACTACTCCTATGTACAAGAATATAACTACTATAATACTACTCCTATGTACAAGAATATAACTACTATAATACTACTCCTATGTACAAGAATATAACTACTATAATACTACTCCTATGTACAAGAATATAACTACTATAATACTACTCCTATGTACAAGAATATAACTACTATAATACTACTCCTATGTACAAGAATATAACTACTATAATACTACTCCTATGTACAAGAATATAACTACTATAATACTGCCCCCTATGTACCAGAATATAACTACTATAATACTACTCCTATGTACAAGAATATAACTACTATAATACTACTCCTATGTACAAGAATATAACTACTATAATACTACTCCTATGTACAAGAATATAACTACTATAATACTACCTCCTATGTACAAGAATATAACTACTATAATACTGCTCCTATGTACAAGAATATAACTACTATAATACTACTCCTATGTACAAGAATATAACTACTATAATACTACTTCCCATGTACAAGAATATAACTACTATAATACTACTTCCTATGTACAAGAATATAACTACTGTAATACTACCTCCTATGTATAAATAATATAACTGTTCCCCTATATACTACTTCTAATATTGCGGTGTTTTGCTTTTCTCTTGCTATGGTTCAGTATATATTTAGGGCTACACCTCGAACGTTCTCTTCTTTTCTACCATCTTGACCTTTGTCGGGTTCGTTTCTGCTCCTCTGAGTACATCCCGGTGTAATAACAATGAACCTGTAGTTTCTCATTGACTTCTCGGCCTTTTGTCTCACACGGTCAGATGGGATATGTGGAGAGGATCGCTGTGATTGGAGTAGACAGTTTATGAGTTTGCAGCTGTCTAAATAGAACAAATTTCTAAAAGGCAGGAAACAAAATACAATATCTAATATCACTTATAATATATAACAAAAAATACTGCAACCTCTATGTGAGTGTCATTGAGGTTAGCGAGACAAATGGGCACAGACAGGGACATTGGTAGAATGTGAGAACAGTTTTGTGACTATGCGGACCATCTGTATCACTGAACTTACTCCAGATATATTATATAAATGATGTAATAATATTATCACTGTACAGTATGACCTCAACATACAGATTAGCACAACCATACGATATGGTAATACCGCTATATACTGGCTGAATAATTCCTCTATAATATAACTGAATAATACTACCACATTCTAAATAATACCGCCATATAGGGACTGATAGATAACACTATATAGTGACTGAATAATACCACTGTATAGTGACTGAATAATACCACCTTATAGTGACTGACTATTACCACCATATAGTGAATGAATAATACCACCGTATAGTGACTGGTTTATACTACCGTATAGTGACTGAATAATACCACCATGTTGTGACTAAATAATACCATCATATAATGATTGAATGTTACCGCTATATAGTGAGTGAATAATACTATCATTCAATGACTAAATTACCCTACCGTATAACGCCTAATATTTTCTCCATAAAATAAAAGAATAATACCACCATAAGGCCAGGCTAACACACCATAAAGTGGCTAAATAATACTACCAAGTAACTGAGTTATAATGAATATGTCAGGTCAAGGCATTGCCGCCCTGCACACCCTGGAGAGTGAGTTGCGGGTTGCGGATTGGGACAAACATGCACTACAATAATATCCCTTCTCCCATGAAAACCGACATAGTGGGATTGATAAATCTGCCCCAATGACCTCTTACTTTCTTCCCCCTCACTCTCCTGTCTGTCTTGACAGAGCTTTGGCTGGTTTATGTTACAACAGCATGGAAGAAGGTCCGGCTGTTGTAACTTTACACCTTCACCTTTACCTCCTTTCACATCCCTTCCTGTTCCTCTAGGTCTGATTTTAGGATATTTTCATGCAGTGCCTGAATTTTACCGCCATAAAGTGAGAAAATCTTTTCACCTTGTTATACAGTTACTGGATACGGCAGAGGTGAGATGACGGGGAATGTAGAATGATGGGGCAGGAAGGAAATACGATAATGGGGCAGGAGTAGGAATACACGGCGGGAATGGGATGATGGGGGAGGTGTAGGATTACACAGCGGGAATGGGATGATGGGGGAGGTGTAGGATTACACAGTGGGAATGGGATGATGGGGCAGGTGTAGGATTACACAGCGGGAATGGGATGATGGGGGAGGTGTAGGATTACACGGCGGGAATGGGATGATGGGGGAGGTGTAGGATTACACGGCGGGAATGGGATGATGGGGGAGGTGTAGGATTACACGGCGGGAATGGGATGATGGGGCAGGTGTAGGATTACACAGTGGGAATGGGATGATGGGGGAGGTGTAGGATTACACGGCGGGAATGGGATGATGGGGGAGGTGTAGGATTACACGGCAGGAATGGGATGATGGGGCAGGTGTAGGATTACACGGTGGGAATGGGATGATGGGGCAGGTGTAGGATTACACAGTGGGAATGGGATGATGGGGCAGGTGTAGGATTACACGGCGGGAATGGGATGATGGGGCAGGTGTAGGATTACACAGTGGGAATGGGATGATGGGGGAGGTGTAGGATTACACAGTGGGAATGGGATGATGGGGCAGGTGTAGGATTACACGGCGGGAATGGGATGATGGGGAGGTGTAGGATTACACGGCAGGAATGGGATGATGGGGCAGATGTAGGATTACACAGTGGGAATGGGATGATGGGGCAGGTGTAGGATTACACGGTGGGAATGGGATGATGGGGCAGGTGTAGGATTACACAGTGGGAATGGGATGATGGGGGAGGTGTAGGATTACACGGTGGGAATGGGATGATGGGGCAGGTGTAGGATTACACAGTGGGAATGGGATGATGGGGGAGGTGTAGGATTACACAGTGGGAATGGGATGATGGGGGTGTTATGTCAGTCCAGGTAGCTGCAACGGGGCTAAGGGATAGCAGTAGGAAATCTCGCCCTGCACTACTCCCACTAGCTATCCCAGTCCCTGCCTCACGGGTGTGGGTCAGCTGTTCTCAGGCTAAGCCTGACCCCAACGTCTCCTCTCTCACTGACACCGTAGGCCTAGAGGGAAGTGGGAGAAGGAATGCCCTATAAGATCTCTAGGGACTGGAGACTAAAGGGGGTCACCCCTAACGAACAAGTGAAGCTGCTACTGACAGGGACTGACAAGGGTGTGCGCTGACTAACAACACAAGCAGCACACAGGAAACATGTGGGAAAGGATTCCCCAAACCAATATGGGAAGGAACCTTACACTAGGAAACAAACACAGGGAAACTGAGTAGAAATCAAAGGATAAGGCAATTCACTCACACAGTCAATTATACACAGAGGGAGGATTGGTGAACACAGAGGGGAAAACTCACACACCAACTAGTTCACCCAAACCTCCCAAAAACCAACCACGGAACTTCCTCTATCCCAGAACACCACCTACTCCTCCTGCTAAGGCCTAGCTCTGTAAAAGCGACACTCAGCACAGAACCATGGGAGGCATGGGTTTAAATACAGAGTAGAGACCACTCCTCCCAGGTGCAAATGGGAGGACAGACTAATCAACCAGGAGATAAAGCTGCCTACCATCAGTGCGCACGTGCAAGTCAGAAGGTGTGCACCAATACCCACGACAGGACAACCCCGCAGCACCAGGATGCCACCCCAGACACTGCGCAGCCAAAAACTCCCCAGGTAAGAAAAATAGAAAGCAATGAACCTAAATACTCCTAACAGGATCCTCCCCTCAAGGAGAAGACTCCGGATTCTCTAGGAGCATCCTTCTTCGGGAACTCCTTGTGGAATTTCTCCACGAGTCTGGGGGCTGACATATCCGACTCCAGAACCCAAGAATTATCCTCAGGACCGTATCCCTTCCATGCCACCAGATACCGTAGCTTCCCCCGAACATATTTGCTATCCAGAACTCGGGATATCTCATACTCCCCGGACTCAGAAACTGGTGGAACCTTAACAGGAGACGTTCCCTTCTTGGCCTTCTTTAACAAGGAGACATGGAACACCCGGTTTATCTTCCACCTTTTAGGTAGTTGCAGCTGCGCCGCCACTTCATTTACCATCTTGATGATCTTAAAAGGGCCCACAAACCTGGGACCCAGCTTCTTGCTAGGAACCTTCAACCTGATATTCTTGGTGGACAACCAAACCATCTCACCAGGGAAGAACTGCAACTCTCCTCTCTTCCGATCCGCCTGGACCTTAGCCTGGTGCGACGCCCGCACCAGATTCTCTCGGATACGGGACCATACCCCTTGCAGCTTTTTAGAAAATAGCTCCTCCTCCGGAACTGGGGAAGAAATGGAAGAAAATACTCCGAAAACAGGATGTCTACCACCGGAGCAAAAAAAAGGTGTGGTACCTGTGGCGTTGGAATCATGGTTGTTTAGGGAAAATTCTGCCAGGGGGAGAAAGTCAGCCCAATTATTCTGGTTCTCTCGAACAAAACACCTCAAAAACTGTTCCACATCCTGATTCTTCCTCTCTGTTTGTCCGTTAGACTCTGGGTGAAACCCGGAGGAAAACGACAGTGTAACTCCCAACCTGCTGCAAAAAGCCCGCCAGAATTTAGCCACAAATTGCGGACCCCTGTCCGAAACAATCTCTTCAGGAAGACCATGCAACCTTACAATTTCTTTAATAAACGCCTCTGATAGTGTCTTGGCACATGGCAGCCTGAAAAACGGGATCAAATGGCACATTTTCGTGAAGCGGTCAACGACTACCCAAATGACCGTGAAACCCTTAGACACCGGAAGGCCCGTGATGAAATCCATAGACAGATGAGTCCAAGGTGCCTTAGGAGGTTCCAATGGATGTAGAAGACCGTGGGGACGGGTATGCGACGCCTTGGCTCTTGCACAGACCGAACAATTTTGAACAAACTGCAAGACATCCTTACTCCACCCTGGCCACCAAAAATTCCTAGACACCAATCTCATGGTCTCTGAAACCCCCGGGTGACCAGCAAGAACCGACTCGTGACACTCCCTCAGGAGACTTTGTCGGAGAGTAGTTGGGACAAAAAGCTTGTTTCTAGGTATCTTGGAAGGTGCAGCGTGTTGCACTTCGATCAAGGCCTTCTCCAATTTCGCGCCCAATACTGCTACCACCACTCCATCCCCAAGAATAGCGGCAGGCGCCTCTCGTTCCTCCTCAGTCGACATATACCGGGATAAAGCATCAGCCTTAACATTCTTCGAACCCGGCACATAAGTCACGGTAAAATGGAACCGCGCAAAAAATAGAGCCCATCTGGCCTGCCGTGCATTTAATCTCTTCGCCGACCCAAGATAAATCAAATTCTTGTGGTCAGTAAATACCTGGACTGGCCTTCTGGCCCCCTCCAGGAAATGACGCCAATGTTCGAACGCTAGTTTTATTGCCAGTAGTTCCCTATCTCCGATGTCATAATTCCGTTCAGAGGCAGAGAATTTCTTAGAAAAGAAGGCACAGGGATGCGTACCCTCCTCGAACTCCTGAGAAAGTACTGCTCCCACCCCCACCGAGGAGGCATCCACCTCCACTCGGAAGGCCAACCTCTCATCCGGCTGTCTCAAAATGGGAGCGGACGAGAATCGCTTCTTCAATTCTTCAAACGCGGCTAGCGCCTCTGGCGACCACTTAGCACAGTCAGCCCCCTTCTTAGTCAAGTCTGAGATAGGTTTCACAACCTCAGAAAACCTTTGATAAACTGGCGATAATAGTTGGAGAACCCCAAGAACCGTTGGACCGCCTTTAGGTTCTCGGGTCGCGGCCACTCCAAGACTGCCCTGACCTTCTCAGGGTCCATCTCGAACCCCTTTTCCGATAGGATATAGCCAAGGAAACATAATTTATTGACCGCGAACACACATTTCTCCAGCTTAGCACTTAATTGGTTAACCCTCAGGAGATCTAAAACCTCTCTCACTCTCTCCCAATGAGTCTCCAAATCCGGGGTGTAAATGAGTATATCGTCCAGATAGACCACAACCCCCCTCCCTATGACGGCCCTTAGTACATCATTAATAAAATTCTGAAAAAACGCAGGCGCATTGGTTAGACCAAAAGGCATCACCAGACTCTCAAAGTGTCCTAGGGGTGTGTTAAACGCTGTTTTCCACTCATCCCCCTTCTTGATTCTCAGCAAGTTATACGCCCCACGTAAATCTATTTTACTAAACCAGCGAGCTCCCATAATCTGGCTGAATAGATCCGAGATCAACGGGATGGGATAGGGATTCCGCACCGTGATTTTATTAATCTCCCTAAAATCCAAACAAGGGCGCAACCCTCCATCTTTCTTTTTTACAAAGAAAAACCCCACTGCTACTGGGGACTTAGATGGGCGAATATGCCCCACCTCTAGACTCCCCTCAATATACTCCTTGAGCGCCTCCCTCTCCGGAATAGTGAGATTGTACAACCTTGTCTTGGGTAACACTGCATTTGGTATAAATTTAATCGAGCAATCATAGGTGCGATGTGGTGGTAATGTCTTGGCTGCCCTTTCCTCAAAGACCTCCCTGAACTCACATATTTCTTGAGGCAAATTGTCTATAGACAAAGACATAACGGATATGGGCAGACATCGACCATTACACCCCTGTCCCCAAGAAACTACTGACTCGGTCTCCCAGTTGATAATAGGGTTATGCTGCTTCAGCCAGGGCCACCCCAAAACTACTTGTGCTGGTAACTTTGACAACAAGAACAAGTCAATCTCTTCCCGGTGGCCACCCACAATAAACTCCAGACCCTCCACCTGTTTGGAGATGACAGCTTGCTGTAGAGGGGTCTTATCAATAGCCCACACCGGTATCTGAGACTCCAAGACCAAAGGACTCACCCTTAATTGCTCACAAAACTCTGAGTCAATAAGGTTGACTGCCGAACCACAATCAACCAAAATCCGGCACTTCTGCCCATTTACCCATCCTTCAAGGGTCAACCCGGCAGTCTGAGTACAGGAAATATGCACACCTCCCTCCTTAGTAGGTTTTCTCCCTTTCCCCTCAATAGACCTGGGGTTATTACTCTCCTTGGCGAACCATTCTCTGGAGGGGCATACCCTTGCTACATGTCCCATCCCTCCACACACAAAACAGCGTACTGTGCGGGACCCTTCACTCTTGGGTCTAGCACTTCGCACAGTGGCCCCAATCTGCATGGGTTGGTCCCCCGGGTCCTCTCTAAAAACAGAGAATTGAGGAGGGCTAAGCCCCCCAGGACTCTTGTCTCCACGCTCCCGGAGGCGCCGTCCAACTCTAATTGCCAGCTGCATGGCCTCATCTAGATCTCCCGGAACAGGGTGAGAAACTAGATGGTCTTTAACCTGGTCCGAGAGCCCTGTCTCAAACTGACTAAGTAGAGCGGGGTCATTCCAATGTACTTCTGCTGCCCACCTACGAAACTCGGTGCAATATTTCTCTATAGCGTGATCCCCTTGCACCACACGTCGTAGGTTATACTCAGCCGTGCGTACCCTGTCTGGGTCGTCATACAGTAACCCCATTGTGGAGAAAAACGCCTCTACAGTTAGTAAGCAAGCTGAGTCGGCTGGTAACGAATGTGCCCAGATGAGGGGATCATCTCTCAATAAAGTAATAATAATCCCAACTCTCTGTACCTCAGAACCGGAGGAAAACGGCCGTAGCCGGAAATACAAAAGACAGTCCTTTTGAAATCGGAAAAAATCTGACCTCGGAAGGGTTCAGGTAAGCTGACTTTTGGCTCCAGAGGCCGACCCACAGGGGCGCTACTCACCTGCCTCTGTATGCCCTCCACCTGAGAGGCTGTGTGTTGAGCCAACTGCTGTACTTGAGATACGTCAGAAGCTTGGATGGCATCCATTCGTAGCTTGATCCCCTCCATCTCAGTGGAAATCTGCTGCACCGCCTGGTACAACTGTTTCAGGTCCGTCATAATGCAAACGAACCTTTTTTTTTTTTTTTACGGCTGAGTGTACTGTTATGTCAGTCCAGGTAGCTGCAACGGGGCTAAGGAATAGCAGTAGGGAATCTCGCCCTGCACTACTCCCACTAGCTATCCCGGTCCCTGCCTCACGGGTGTGGGTCGGCTGTACTCAGGCTAAGCCTGACCCCGACAGCTCCTCTCTCACTGATACCGTAGGCCTAGAGGGAAGTGGGAGAAGGAATGCCCTATAAGACCTCTAGGGACTGGAGACTAAAGGGGGTCACCCCTAACGAACAAGTGAAGCTGCTACTGACAGGGACTGACAAGGGTGTGCGCTGACTAACAACACAAGCAGCACACAGGAAAAATGTGGGAATGGATTCCCCCAAACCAATATGGGAAGGAACCGTACACTAGGAAACAAACACAGGGAAACTGAGTAGAAATCAAAGGATAAGGCAATTCACTCACACAGTCAATTATACACAGAGGGAGGATTGGTGAACACAGAAGGGAAAACACACAAACCAACTCGTTCACCCAAACCTCCCAAAAACCAACCACGGAACTTCCTCTATCCCAGAACACCACCTACTCCTCCTGCTAAGGCCTAGCTCTGTAAAAGCGACACTCAGCACAGAACCATGGGAGGCATGGGTTTAAATACAGAGTAGAGACCACTCCTCCCAGGTGCAAATGGGAGGACAGACTAATCAACCAGGAGATAAAGCTGCCTACCATCAGTGCGCACGTGCAAGTCAGAAGGTGTGCACCAATACTCACGACAGGACAACCCCGCAGCGCCAGGATGCCACCCCAGACACTGCGCAGCCAAAAACTCCCCAGGTAAGAAAAATAGAAAGCAATGAACCTAAATACTCCTAACAGGGGGAGGTGTAGGATTACATGGTGGGAATGGGATGATGGGGCAGGTGTAGGATTACACGGCGGGAATGGGATGATGGGGGAGGTGTAGGATTACACGGCGGGAATGGGATGATGGTACAGGTGTAGGATTACACGGCGGGAATGGGATGATGGTACAGGTGTAGGATTACACAGTGGGAATGGGATGATGGTACAGGTGTAGGATTACACAGTGGGAATGGGATGATGGGGGAGGTGTAGGATTATGTAGCAGATATAGGACAATAGAGCAGGAGTAGGATTACACGGCAGGAATGGGATGATGGGGCGGGTTTAGGCTGATGACACAGGGAGAACATAACATTCTCCTGAAGGTCACAGAGAGTGCGGCGGTGACTTCTTCTCCCACCACCGCCGTGACACACAGACCACCGCTCATATCTGCGCTCTGTGTTATTATAATGATACAGCGCTCTGTTATAATACAGATATACGCTGGAGGAAGTCAGTGGTCGCCTGTGAAGACTCTGCCAGGAACCCGAGCCAGCAGAAGAAGGGATTGGAGTCATCTCCATCTGGTCATGTGGCCTGGTGTCTTGGACGAGTGTCTGGCCTTGGGTGGAGGAGGGGGATTAAGCAATGGTGCAGAAATGACCAGGACTACAGGAAACAGCTGGAAGTGGAAGGGTTAAATGCGTATTTGTGGTACTGGTCAACATGTGACTCAATTATCCGTATTGTTATTTTATTTTTGTAACCCCTTTCCGGTCTATCCATAGGGCATCAATGCGAGCGGGACGGTCCCGTCTGCCATCATCTCTGGATGCCACCGATATGTTTCAGCAGCGAGGAGTCTGGAAATCTCCAACAAATCATCATGTAAAAGGTGGAATTTGCCGAAAATCTGGATATTTTATGGCACATAAGTATGTGACCCCTCGCTGATTCTGTAAGTTCGCCCCCTGACAAAAACATAAACAGTCTATCATTCTAAGGGTCGGTTAATTTTTACAGCAAGAGATAGAAGATCATAAATAGAATCCAGAAAATCACATTGTATCAATGTTATAAATGTATTTGCATAATGAAATAAGTATGTGACCCCTCTTGGTGGTAAATCCCTCGTTGGTCGCTCAGCAGTCAGAGGTTTCTTGTAGGTGATGATGAAGTTCAGACATGTCAGGAGTATTTGATCTCTCACTTTCTTTATGACCAAGGATTCCTCACGAGGTGAGATTTTGCCCGGAGCCCCAGATGGATCTCGATGGACAATTATTTTGTATTTCTTCCATTTTCTTACTTGTCTCCTTCTCACACAGCGTAGTCTCACTTATGGTGTTGTAGCCCATTCCAGCCTTGGACAGGTCACTGATCTTATCCCTGACATATTTAATCCCAAAGACGTTAAATACGGAGCTTCCCTTTACCCTGCTCTTACAGTACAGAACCCGCAGGTTGTGTTAATGTTCCGCTTATCGTTACATTTCTTGAAATAAAACTTTCTTACCGTAAATCTTAATTTTGTCCTTGACTATTTATACAAGTAAACATTTCATCACTTTTGGATCCTTTGGCCGGAATTTTATTTCCATCCATTTTTACTAAATTGCAAATTGATTGATTAAGATTCCTTACAAGTGACAAGATGCCGGGACCCCTACAATGGGGCGCTGACCACAAGCCAAAAAGAAAAAATACCCGTACGGGAAAAGGAAGGAACCTGTGGCCGCTCAGCCTGCTGCTAAGCGAGGAAGTCCCAGAAATGACTAAAGACACATCTACTGCTGGATTTTTTTGACATTTTTGAGTTTATTTTAAAGCCTCGCTCTATTGTTCTGTAGAGACGGAGACAGAAATGTGTATTGGTGTGATGAATACGCGCCGACAAAGCGAGAAACGGGAAGTGGATGTAACACATTGGATGTCGTTGTAGAGAAGATTGTGCAAAACTGGTGACGTGTCAAAGATAATCTTTTATAAATTCTATTCCCTATTTAATAAAATCTCTGTAATAAAACAGATTGCCCAATGTTTGCTATCGTATATATCGTGATATAGTTTGCTATGGAACATGAGATTCATAGCAGGTAACACAGGATCCAGGAGCCAAGGCCAGACCAACAACATCAGGGCGCCCCGAACACCACCAGACAACAAAGTGTAGAGGAAGCGCCCAGGGGGAACTATCACCACCAACATAACTGATGCGCCCTCATCACCCAGACCAGTGGTGGTAACATGGGACAGCACCCTCGTGCCCAGCGACCGTAACAAGTCTGCGCTGTCCTCACCCCGCAATTCCAACGGCAGCATTACCTTCCAACTGGTCACCGCATCTACAGAGGTTTTCACCAGGGTTTCTAATGGTGGACATGGACTTAGCTGCTTTGGCCAGAGTAGTAGCATGGAACGCACAAGTCACAGCAGGCCTAGAGATCTGAAACCTGAGCACGTGCAGTGGAGGATCAGATACAGAAGAAGGTGCAGTAGCAAGCAGGTTCCAGGCGGTGGCAGAGTGTCAATAATTAGCGTCATCGTACAGTCCAGTAGGCAATGAGAGGTAGTGCAGTACAGAAGGGCAAAGCGGAAGAATAGTCAGCCGACCTGGTCAGTATCAATGCAGTACAAAATCAGATCAACGAGGAGCGGTCTAGAAGGCAAGCAGTGGTCACAACAGGAGGGAGCGGAGATACAGAATTGAGTCAGACCCCAACAGTAACCAGTAACAGCCAGAGACCAGAATAGCCAGGGGCGGTGGAAGTACAAATATAGGTTCAGGAGCAAGAAGACAGTTATCCCTTATTAAGACGAGCGCAGTACCGGAAAGGAGCGGCACTTCATAGCGCAACTATAGAAGTGCCCGCTCCAGTCCTAACAGAACTCCCTTCCCCTTCTATGAGGGCCCACCGGGCCTCTAAAGTCCAGACCAGGCTTAAGGGAAAACCAAGGTTGAAGTGTGGACTGACCTGGCTGTTTCCCAGGAACGATCTTCTGGACCGTAACCCTTCTGGTGAATTAGATACGGCAAGACCCCTCTGACCCTTCATGAATCAAGAATCTTGGCAACCTCAAACTCCTGATTTCCTTCAACCAAGACAGGAGGAGGAGGATTGTCAAATGGAAGGAAGGGTGGAAGACATTTTTTCAGAAGAGATTTGGGAAAGACATTGTGGATTTTGAAGGACTGAGGCAGGTTTAATGATTTCATTGATTTCATATGGACCAATAAACTTAGGCCTCAACTTGCGAGACGGAACGCTCAACTTCAGGTTTCTAGAGGAGAAGCTAAAACTTCTCTCCCGGAGCAAAAACAGGACCTGCTGAACGGGTTCTGTCCGCCACCCAAATCGCCTGAGAGTTCCCCAAATTAGTTTGAACTTGGCCCCAGAGTATGCGCAATCTCTCAGCCGTCACAGTCACTTCTGGACTGAGAGAGAGAAGAAGAACGAGGGTGGAAACCAAAATTACAGAAAAAGGGTGGAAAGCTCAAGGCAGCGTGATGACGATGATGAATAGCAAACTACCGATAAATAATTCACCCAATCCGATTGGTTACCAGATATATAACATCTCAAATATGGCTCCAGAGTCTCAGTCTGGATAACCGAACCCCCAGAAGACCACAAAAGGCTCTCCAGAATTTGGAGACAAACTGGACACCGCTATCAGAGACAATGTTGCCAGGAATACCATGAATCCTAACCACATGTTCCAAAATTAAGCAGAACATTGAGCAGAACATTGAGCAATTGAGACAAACATCTCGAATATAGTCAGGCAGAGGTGAAGAAGTTACAATACTGCGAGCCATACAAGAATTCACACACACAGAGTCCCATGTAACCGCGTCCCCGAGCCTCCAGTCCAACACAGGGTTATGCAATTGTAACCACGGCAACCCTAAAACAACCTCAGAATGTTCTAGAATGTTCCGTTCCCACTTTACATCTAAAGGAGGAGTAACAAATGTAAGTGACTTCTGGGTCAGAGGAGAGGAATCAATGGCAGTCACCGGATCAGGAATCTCTAGTCCAATCAGAGGGCCATACAAGGGGGGACCCAAAAGTTTCCAGAATGAGGCTGCTGCGCGCGCAGTTTTCGTAGTACTGCAGCTAGTTATTTGTCCAACCACGCCTTCTCAGTCAGTGTGCCAAGCGGCGTTGATGTGGAAGGTTTCGTCTACCCGCAGTGAATTTTCTTGCAAGAGCTGTTTTGTCCAGCCGTCATTTTTCAATTGATGATCAACCGCGTTCTGGACGTCCGTCAACTTCCCGAACAGACGAAAGTGTCCAAAAAATCAACGAGCTCGTGCATAAAGATTGACGACGAACCATTGAGGAACTCGAAGAGTTGTCTGGAGCGAGTTGGAGCCGATTCAGCGCATTTTATCGGAGGATTTGGGCAGGTCACGGGTCGCTGCAAAGTTTGTGCCCTGGCTCTTGACTGATCAACAGAAAGAGCGTCGCATCAAAACATGCCGTGCCATGAAAGAACATGCCGAAACCGACCCAGAATTTTTTTCTAAAGTTATTACGGGAGAAGAGTCTTGGTGCTATGCTTACGACCCGGAAACCAAACAACAATCAAACCACTGGAAGACGCCATCCTCGCCCCGCGCCAAAGACAATGGTCATTTGTTTTTTCGATGCAAAAGGGATTGTACACTCGGAATTCGTTCCAACAGGTCAGACCATCAACCAGGTTTTCTACTTGGGGGTTCTCAAGAGGTTGTGCAACAGTGTGTGGCGAAAAAGGCCCGAAATGTGGCAGTCTAGTGATTGGTTTTTCCACCACGACAATGCCCCAACCCACACCGCCATCTCAGTGACCACTTTCATCCATGCCCCACCCACCCTATTCACCCGATACGGCTCCCAGTGACTTTTTTTTATTCCCACGAATGAAGAGGAACCTGAAGGGGAAGCGTTTCGCCGACGTGGAGAAGGTGAAGAGGAAACCGACGGAGGCGCTTGCACACATCAAAGTAGATGAGTTTAAAAAATGTTATGAACAATGGCAGACCAGATTTGACAAGTGTATTGCCGCTAAAGGAGAGGACTATGAAGGAGATTGAAGGAATTTTGTACATGCTTCAAAAACAACTTTTCTGGAAACTTTTGGGTCCCCCCTCGTATGTATATGAAAGAAATTGGCTACCGAACCACAATCCCCAAATGCACTTGCCTTACCAGATACAATTTCAACAGGAAACACAACTCTCTGGTAAGACATGGACGGAGGTGCCTGTTCACCTAGGCGGTACTTCTGGGAAGATTCCCAACACTAAGAACCCTTCGCCCCAAGATGTTTGGGGCATTTGTTTAACACGTGACCAGTTTCACCATAGTAAAACATAGAGCCTTTCGTCTCCTGAAATCCTTGCGTTCCCCAGAAGTCATAGCAGAACCGAGCTGCATTGGTTCAGGTCCTTCCCGGCAGCGCCGTACTATTACGGCAGATATTGGGAAGGGGTTAACAATAAAGGACAGAATCAATAGGGTCACCTCATTAACATGAAGGGATAGAGTTATCTCATGGATACTCAGGGTCAGCGGAGTCATCTCATTCTCATTCAAAAGTGGGATCAGGCAATTCATTTAAGTATCACCAAGGTCAGCAGAGTCATCTTGTTGTTATTATTAGAGGGTGAGGCAGCAGAAAGGATATTATAATTAAAGGGCAAAAATATTAGAGGACTTGGACAACAAAGTCATTTTATTATCATTAGAGAACAGAGTCATCTCAGCGACATAAGGGAAAATAGTGATCCTATTTTCAACAGAGTCGGCAGAGTCATCTTCTAAACATTAAAGGACATGTCCGCAGAGTGTTAGTATTATTATTATTATTATTATTATTATTATTATTATTATTATCATTAGAGGATATGGACAGGAAATTCATATTACCATTAGAGCCTGGAGCTGAAGAGCTATCATATTATTATAAGAGAACAGGGACAGCAGAGTCATCTCATAATCATTAGTGAATGGCGTTGGCAGAGTTATCTTATAATTATTTTTATTATTATTAGAAAATATGGACAGCAAAATCATATTAGAAGCAAAAGCAGCAGACCTACCTTATCATAAAAGGACAGGGACAGCAGAGTCATCTCATTATCATTAGTGAATGGTGTTGGCAGAGTTTTCTCATTATAGTTATATAGTAGATGAATTTGGACAAGTCCATCATGTTCAGCCTATAATATGATTTGAGGGATATGGCACTAACTGCTTACCAATAGAGGGCAGGGACAGCAGAGTCATCTCAATATCATTAGAGGAAAGGGTCAACTGATTCCTTTCTTTATCATTAGAAGGAAGTGTCAGCAAAGTCATATCAGTATCAATAGGGGAAATGGTCAGCAGTATTGTTACAGGACAGGGACAGCAGAGTCATCTCCTTACCATTTGAGGGAGAGAGCTGCAGAGTCATCTGCTTATCTTTTGCAGGAGGGGGCAGCAGAGTCATCTCATAATCATAAATAAGAGTTTTTATTGTCAGATATAGCACCCATGTGGCCCAGCCCCAGAATGGAGATCTGTGACGGTTATAATGAATATGTCACACGGCAGCGTCCTCACCCCAGCCTGTCCCATTCCAGCCCATTCCACTACCCAACTCTCTCAATACCAGAATGGAGGGATTGATAAATCTCCCCAATGTGATGCAACATCTGCATAGTAATAATAACAGTGATGATATAAAATACGATAATAGCAATTAAAATACTGATACTAGTAATACTAATAATAGTAATAGCGCTGTGACCCTGACGGCCTCTCGTGTCCTCTCTCCTTGGTGATGTGATAGGGCAGTATATCCTGGAGACTGTTTATATCCTATAAGGGTGCAGTATTATCCGGTCGCCGACTGATTTCCTAGTATATGGCTATTGATTATACCGCCTGGTATATTGCACTACACGAGCAGTAATGCGTCCGAGCACGCCGGGGACCATTCACAGCTTCGTGGAACATTGTAAAATCTTTAGCGCTCACAAACATCACTAGAGTTTCCAGAGATGATTGATTTCTGCACATATGTTATGTTACATAATTGTTAGAGATGAGCGAACACTAAAATGTTCGAGGTTCGAAATTCGATTCGAACAGCCGCTCACTGTTCGAGTGTTCGAATGGGTTTCGAACCCCATTATAGTCTATGGGGAACATAAACTCGTTAAGGGGGAAACCCAAATTCGTGTCTGGAGGGTCACCAAGTCCACTATGACACCCCAGGAAATGATACCAACACCCTGGAATGACACTGGGACAGCAGGGGAAGCATGTCTGGGGGCATAAAAGTCACTTTATTTCATGGAAATCCCTGTCAGTTTGCGATTTTCACAAGCTAACTTTTCCCCATAGAAATGCATTGGCCAGTGCTGATTGGCCAGAGTACGGAACTCGACCAATCAGTGCTGGCTCTGCTGGAGGAGGCGGAGTCTAAGATCGCTCCACACCAGTCTCCATTCAGGTCCGACCTTAGACTCCGCCTCCTCCGGCAGAGCCAGCGCTGATTGGCCGAAGGCTGGCCAATGCATTCCTATGCGAATGCAGACTTAGCAGTGCTGAGTCAGTTTTGCTCAACTACACATCTGATGCACACTCGGCACTGCTACATCAGATGTAGCAATCTGATGTAGCAGAGCCGAGGGTGCACTAGAACCCCTGTGCAAACTCAGTTCACGCTAATAGAATGCATTGGCCAGCGCTGATTGGCCAATGCATTCTATTAGCCCGATGAAGTAGAGCTGAATGTGTGTGCTAAGCACACTCATTCAGCACTGCTTCATCACGCCAATACAATGCATTAGCCAGTGCTGATTGGCCAGAGTACGGAATTCGGCCAATCAGCGCTGGCTCTGCTGGAGGAGGCGGAGTCTAAGGTCGGACCTGAATGGAGACTGGTGTGGAGCGATCTTAGACTCCGCCTCCTCCAGCAGAGCCAGCGCTGATTGGCCGAATTCCGTACTCTGGCCAATCAGCGCTGGCCAATGCATTCTATTAGCTTGATGAAGCAGAGTGTGCACAAGGGTTCAAGCGCACCCTCGGCTCTGATGTAGCAGAGCTGAGGCTGCACAAGGGTTCAAGCGCACCCTCGGCTCTGATGTAGGAGAGCCGAGGGTGCACTTGAACCCTTGTGCACCCTCAGCTCTGCTACATCAGAGCCGAGGGTGCGCTTGAACCCTTGTGCACACTCTGCTTCATCAAGCTAATAGAATGCATTGGCCAGCGCTGATTGGCCAATGTATTCTATTAGCCTGATGAAGCAGTGCTGAATGTGTGTGCTTAGCACACACATTCAGCTCTACTTCATTGGGCTAATAGAATGCATTGGCCAATCAGCGCTGGCCAATGCATTCTATTAGCGTGAACTGAGTTTGCACAGGGGTTCTAGTGCACCCTCGGCTCTGCTACATCAGATTGCTACATCTGATGTAGCAGTGCCGAGTGTGCATCAGATGTGTAGTTGAGCAAAACTGACTCAGCACTGCTAAGTCTGCATTCGCATAGGAATGCATTGGCCAGCCTTCGGCCAATCAGCGCTGGCTCTGCCGGAGGAGGCGGAGTCTAAGGCCGGACCTGAATGGAGACTGGTGTGGAGCGATCTTAGACTCCGCCTCCTCCAGCAGAGCCAGCGCTGATTGGTCGAGTTCCGTACTCTGGCCAATCAGCGCTGGCCAATGCATTCTATTAGCTTGATGAAGCAGAGTGTGCACAAGGGTTCAAGCGCACCCTCGGCTCTGATGTAGCAGAGCTGAGGGTGCACAAGGGTTCAAGTGCACCCTCGGCTCTCCTACATCAGAGCCGAGGGTGCGCTTGAACCCTTGTGCAGCCTCGGCTCTGCTACATCAGAGCCGAGGGTGCGCTTGAACCCTTGTGCACACTCTGCTTCATCAAGCTAATAGAATGCATTGGCCAGCACTGATTGGCCAGAGTACGGAATTCGGCCAATCAGCGCTGGCCAATGCATCCCTATGGGAAAAAGTTTATCTCACAAAAATCACAATTACACACCCGATAGAGCCCCAAAAAGTTATTTTTAATAACATTCCCCCCTAAATAAAGGTTATCCCTAGCTATCCCTGCCTGTACAGCTATCCCTGTCTCATAGTCACAAAGTTCACATTCTCATATGACCCGGATTTGAAATCCACTATTCGTCTAAAATGGAGGTCACCTGATTTCGGCAGCCAATGACTTTTTCCAATTTTTTTCAATGCCCCCGGTGTCGTAGTTCCTGTCCCACCTCCCCTGCGCTGTTATTGGTGCAAAAAAGGCGCCAGGGAAGGTGGGAGGGGAATCGAATTTTGGCGCACTTTACCACGTGGTGTTCGATTCGATTCGAACATGGCGAACACCCTGATATCCGATCGAACATGTGTTCGATAGAACACTGTTCGCTCATCTCTAATAATTGTCCCTTTAATTAGTGTAGATTGGAATAGAGCATTGTGGGTAATGGGCACTGTGTGCTATATACTGGATTGTGTCCTGTGCATTGTGGGTAATGGGCACTGCATGGTATATACTGGATTATGTCCTGTGCATTGTGGGTAATGGGCACTGCATGGTATATACTGGATTATGTCCTGTGCATTGTGGGTAATGGGCACTGCATGGTATATACTGGATTATGTCCTGTGCATTGTGGGTAATGGGCACTGTGTGGTATATACTAGATTGTGTCCTGTGCATTGTGGGTAATGGGCACTGCATGGTATATACTGGATTATGTCCTGTGCATTGTGGGTAATGGGCACTGCATGGTATATACTGGATTATGTCCTGTGCATTGTGGGTA
Source organism: Leptodactylus fuscus (assembly GCF_031893055.1). Classification (NCBI taxonomy): domain Eukaryota; kingdom Metazoa; phylum Chordata; class Amphibia; order Anura; family Leptodactylidae; genus Leptodactylus; species Leptodactylus fuscus. The sequence goes on along the minus strand of NC_134266.1, from coordinate 273,226,142 downwards.
ATGGGCACTGTGTGGTATATACTAGATTGTGTCCTGTGCATTGTGGGTAATGGGCACTGCATGGTATATACTGGATTATGTCCTGTGCATTGTGGGTAATGGGCACTGTGTGGTATATACTAGATTGTGTCCTGTGCATTGTGGGTAATGGGCACTGCATGGTATATACTGGATTGTGTCCTGTGCATTGTGGGTAATGGGCACTTTGTGCTATATACTGGATTGTGTCCTGTGCATTGTGGGTAATGGGCACTGCGTGTAATACTGGATTATGTCCTGTGCATTGTGGGTAATGGGCACTGCATGGTATATACTGGATTATGTCCTGTGCATTGTGGGTAATGGGCACTGTGTGGTATATACTGGATTGTGTCCTGTGCATTGTGGGTAATGGGCACTGCATGGTATATACTGGATTATGTCCTGTGCATTGTGGGTAATGGGCACTGTGTGGTATATACTAGATTGTGTCCTGTGCATTGTGGGTAATGGGCACTGCATGGTATATACTGGATTATGTCCTGTGCATTGTGGGTAATGGGCACTGTGTGGTATATACTAGATTGTGTCCTGTGCATTGTGGGTAATGGGCACTGCATGGTATATACTGGATTGTGTCCTGTGCATTGTGGGTAATGGGCACTTTGTGCTATATACTGGATTGTGTCCTGTGCATTGTGGGTAATGGGCACTGCGTGTAATACTGGATTATGTCCTGTGCATTGTGGGTAATGGGCACTGCATGGTATATACTGGATTATGTCCTGTGCATTGTGGGTAATGGGCACTGTGTGGTATATACTGGATTGTGTCCTGTGCATTGTGGGTAATGGGCACTGCATGGTATATACTGGATTGTGTCCTGTGCATTGTGGGTAATGGGCACTGTGTGGTATATACTGGATTGTGTCCTGTGCATTGTGGGTAATAGGTTCTATGTGGTATATACTGGATTGTGTCCTGTGCATTGTGGGTAATGGGCACTGTGGGGTATATACTGGATTGTGTCCTGTGCATTGTGGGTAATAGGTTCTATGTGGTATATACTGGATTGTGTCCTGTGCATTGTGGGTAATGGGCACTGCGTGGGACAGTGTTGGCCAAAAGTATTGGCACCCCTGCAATTCTGTCAGATAATACTCGTTGTCTTCCAGAAAATGACTGCAAGCACAAATTCTTTGGTATTATCTTCATTTAATTTGTCTTCAATGGGTGGACAAAAGTATTGGCACTGTTTGAAAAATCATGTGATGCTTCTCTAATTTGTGTAATTAACAGCACCTGTTACTTACCTGAGGCACCTAACAGGTGGTGGCAATAACTAAATCACACTTGCAGCCAGTTGAAATGGATTAAAGTTGACTCCACCTCTGTCCTGTGTCCTTCTGTGACCACATTGAGCATGGAGAAAAGAAAGAAGACCAAAGAACTGTCTGAGGACTTGAGAAGCAAAATTGTGAGGAAGAAGTCCATCTCCAAAGACCTGAATGTTCCTGTGTCTACCATGCGCAGTGTCATCAAGAAGTGTAAAGCCCATGGCCCTGTGGCTAACCTCCCTAGATGTGGACGCAAAAGAAACATTGACCAGAGATTTCAGCGCAAGATTGTGCGGATGGCGGATAAAGAACCTCGACTAACATCCAAACAAGTCCAAGCTGCCCTGCAGTCCGAGGGTACAACAGTGTCACCCCGAACTATCCAGTGTCAGCGTCTGAATGAGAAGGGACTGTATGGTAGGAGACCCAGGAAGACCCCACTTCTTACCCACAGACATAAGCCAGGCTGGAGTTTGCCAAAACTTACCTGAGAGAGCCAAAACCGTTCTGGAAGAATGTTCTCTGGTCAGAGGAGACAAAAGTAGGAGAAGGCCTCAACATAGAGATTACAGGGAAAAAGAGGCCTTCAAAGAAAAGAAAAAGAGTATTATCTGACAGAACTACAGGGGGGGCCAATACTTTTGGCCAACACTGCATACTAAAGTGTTCTTTAGCTTCTTTGTTGATGGTGCTGAGTGGGGTTTGTTTTTTGCAGGACAAGTTGAAGTTTTCATTGGCACCATTTTATGGTATTTACATTTTTTTTTTATCCCTTTTTATTGTTTTTTAGGGACCAGTAAAGATCACATCAACCTAAAGGTTAAGCTACTGGAGTCCAAGAATTTTATGACTACCCTGGGTCTGGAAGTCGTGATGCGTTAGGTTGTAGGGGGAACCTATGGTGACGTAAGGAAATCTCCTCCATTAAGTTCCCATTTAACACAACCATTACAATACTCTGCTACATAACGCTGGATAGTCAGAGTTTCCTCCCGGGGTCTTCTCCTCTCATCTCTCTCTTCCCATAAATCATCTGTATCAACGTCCTTTCTTTGTATAAACCAAACTATTAAATTCATCCGCCATTATATCCCCTCACATACATCATTATAGGATCATAATCTAATAAGAGGTTCATTGTAATGGATGTGTCAGAACGAATCAGTCAGGAGAATATTAACCACAAGAGCGTCATACCGGAAGAGAGTGTACACTGTGTAGATCTGCAAGAAACCTATCGCCCAGTTATATTATATACCGACATCTGCTGTGTCCATATACAACCGCTAACAAACCCAGTAACCTGTAACCTCCAATGGTATGGAGACAAAAAAATAGTAGTATTATAGTAGTTATATTCTTGTACATAGGAGTAGTATTATAGTAGTTATATACTTGTATATAGGAGTAGTATTATAGTAGTTATATTCTTGTACATAGGAGCAGTATTATAGTAGATATATTCTTGTACATAGGGGGCAGTATTATAGTAGTTATATTCTTGTACATAGGAGTAGTATTATAGTAGTTATATTCTTGTATATAGGAGCAGTATTATAGTAGTTATATTCTTGTACATAGGAGTAGTATTATAGTAGTTATATTCTTGTACATAGGAGTAGTATTATAGTAGTTATATTCTTGTACATAGGAGCAGTATTATAGTAGATATATTCTTGTACATAGGGGGCAGTATTATAGTAGTTATATTCTTGTACATAGGAGTAGTATTATAGTAGTTATATTCTTGTACATAGGAGTAGTATTATAGTAGTTATATTCTTGTACATAGGGCAGTATTATAGTAGATATATTCTTGTACATAGGAGTAGTATTATAGTAGTTATATTCTTGTACATAGGAGCAGTATTATAGTAGTTATATTCTTGTACATAGGAGCAGTATTATAGTAGTTATATTCTTGTACATAGGAGGTAGTATTATACTAGTTATATTCTTGTACATAGGAGGTAGTATTATAGTAGTTATATTCTTGTACATAGGAGTAGTATTATAGTAGTTATATTCTTGTACATAGGAGCAGTATTATAGTAGTTATATTCTTGTACATAGGAGTAGTATTATAGTAGTTATATTCTTGTACATAGGAGCAGTATTATAGTAGTTATATTCTTGTACATAGGAGTAGTATTATAGTAGTTATATACTTGTATATAGGAGTAGTATTATAGTAGTTATATTCTTGTACATAGGAGTAGTAATATAGTAGTTATATTCTTGTACATAGGAGGCAGTATTATAGTAGTTATATTCTTGTACATAGGAGTAGTTTTATAGTAGTTATAGTCTTGTACATAGGAGTAGTATTATAGTAGTTATATACTTGTATATAGGAGTAGTATTATAGTACCGTATTTTCCGGACTATAAGGCGCACATAAAAACCTACGATTTCCTCAGAAATCGTAAGTGCGGCTTATAGTCCGGTGCGCCTTATATATGGATGGAAGCGGCGGCAAAGTCTGCGTGCCGCTTCCATACATACATAAAAGGCACCGTAAGGGTGCATTCACACTACGGAGCAGGGCTGCCGGACACTTCCTATACATTTCTATGGGAGCCGGCATGCGAGCGCTCCCCATAGAAATGAATGGGAAGTGTCCGGCAGCCCTGCTGTCACGCCGGCCTGAAACAGAACGTGAAACTTACCGAGCGGTGCAGGGCGGGCGGGCATTCAGGCCTCCTCTTCCTCCGATATCCTGACCACTTCCTCCGGCGCTCGCGAATTGATAATGGCCTGGGCGCATGCGCAATATCATAATGCTTCTACTACGGCTACTGCGCATGCGCCCAGGCCATTATCAGTTAGCGAGCGCCGGAGGAGGAGGACGGAACATCGGAGGAAGAGGAGGCCTGAATGCCCGCCCATCCTGCACCACTCGGTAAGTTTCACATTCTGTTTCAGGGTTTTATTTTAAAACGGGGGGGTAGTTTAATATAACTTTTACGGTTGGGCTCTATCAGCATGATTTTGCTGATAGAGCCCCTCCTCGCCTGCCGCCGCTTTCAATAACATATAATGCGCACCGGACTGCGGCTTATAGTCCGGTGCGCCTTATATATGAACCGAGACGGACTATAAGGCGCTCATGGGCAATGCGCCTTATAGTCCAGTGCGCCTTATAGTCCGTAAAATACGGTGGTTATATTCTTGTACATAGGAGGTAGTATTATAGTAGTTATATTCTTGTACATAGGAGTAGTATTATAGTAGTTATATTCTTGTACATAGGGGTAGTATTATAGTAGTTATATTCTTGTACATAGGGGGCAGTATTATAGTAGTTATATTCTTGTACATAGGGGGCAGTATTATAGTAGTTATATTCTTGTACATAGGGGGCAGTATTATAGTAGTTATATTCTTGTACATAGGAGGAGTATTATAGTAGTTATATTCTTGTACATAGGGGTAGTATTATAGTAGTTATATTCTTGTACGTAGGAGTAGTATTATAGTAGTTATATTCTTGTACATAGGAGGTAGTATTATAGTAGTTATATTCTTGTACATAGGAGTAGTATTATAGTAGTTATATTCTTGTACATAGGAGTACTATTATAGTAGTTATATTCTTGTACATAGGAGGTAGTATTATAGTAGTTATATTCTTGTACATAGCAGCAGTATTATAATAGTTATATTCTTGTACATTGCAGCAGTATTATAGTAGTTATATTCTTGTACATAGGAGTAGTATTATAGTTGTTATATTCTTGTACATAGGAGTATTATTATAGTAGTTATATTCTTGTACATAGGAGTAGTATTATAGTAGTTATATTCTTGTATATAGGAGCAGTATTATAGTAGTTATATTCTTATACATAGGAGCAGTATTATAGTAGTTATATTCTTGTACATAGGGGCAGTATTATAGTAGTTATATTCTTGTACTTACGAGCAGTATTATAGTAGTTATATTCTTGTACATAGGAGCAGTATTATAGTAGTTATATTCTTGTACATAGGAGCAGTATTATAGTAGTTGTATTCTTGTACATAGGAGCAGTATTATAGTAGTTATATTCTTGCACATAGGAGTAGTATTATAGTAGTTATATTCTTGTACATAGGAGTAGTATTATAGTAGATATATTCTTGTACATAGGAGTAGTATTATAGTAGTTATATTCCTGTATATAGGAGGTAGTATTATAGTAGTTATATTCTTGTACATAGGAGTAGTATTATAGTAGTTATATTCCTGTATATAGGAGGTAGTATTATAGTAGTTATATTCTTGTACATAGGAGTAGTATTATAGTAGATATATTCTTGTACATAGGAGTAGTATTATAGTAGTTATATTCTTGTATATAGGAGCAGTATTATAGTAGTTATATTCTTGTACTTAGGAGCAGTATTATAGTAGTTATATTCTTGTACATAGGAGCAGTATTATAGTAGTTATATTCTTGTACATAGGGGCAGTATTATAGTAGTTATATTCTTGTACATAGGGGCAGTATTATAGTAGTTATATTCTTGTACTTAGGAGCAGTATTATAGTAGTTATATTCTTGTACATAGGAGCAGTATTATAGTAGTTATATTCTTGTACATAGGGGCAGTATTATAGTAGTTATATTCTTGTACTTAGGAGCAGTATTATAGTAGTTATATTCTTGTACATAGGAGCAGTATTATAGTAGTTATATTCTTGTACATAGGAGTAGTATTATAGTAGTTATATTCTTGTACATAGGAGCAGTATTATAGTAGTTATATTCTTGTACATAGGAGCAGTATTATAGTAGTTATATTCTTGTACATAGGAGGTAGTATTATGGTAGTTATATTCTTGTACATAGGAGTAGTATTATAGTAGTTATATTCTTGTACATAGGAGTAGTATTATAGTAGTTATATTCTTGTACATAGGAGTAGTATTATAGTAGTTATATTCTTGTACATAGGAGTAGTATTATAGTAGTTATATTCTTGTACATAGGAGCAGTATTATAGTAGTTATATTCTTGTACATAGGAGCAGTATTATAGTAGTTATATTCTTGTACATAGGAGGTAGTGTTATAGTAGTTATATTCTTGTACATAGGAGTAGTATTATAGTAGTTATATTCTTGTACATAGGAGTAGTATTATAGTAGTTATATTCTTGTACATAGGAGGTAGTATTATAGTAGTTATATTCTTGTACCTAGGAGTAGTATTATAGTAGTTATATTCTTGTACATAGGAGTAGTATTATAGTAGTTATATTCTTGTATATAGGAGGTAGTATTATAGTAGTTATATTCTTGTACATAGGAGTAGTATTATAGTAGCTATATTCTTGTACATAGGAGCAGTATTATAGTAGTTATATTCTTGTACATAGGGGGCAGTATTATAGTAGTTATATTCTTGTACATAGGAGTAGTATTATAGTAGTTATATTCTTGTACATAGGAGTAGTATTATAGTAGTTATATTCTTGTATATAGGAGGTAGTATTATAGTAGTTATATTCTTGTACATAGGAGCAGTATTATAGTAGTTATATTCTTGTACATAGGAGTAGTATTATAGTAGTTATATTCTTGTACATAGGGGGCAGTATTATAGTAGTTATATTCTTGTACATAGGAGTAGTATTATAGTAGTTATATTCTTGTACATAGGAGGTAGTATTATAGTAGTTATATTCTTGTACATAGGAGTAGTATTATAGTAGTTATATTCTTGTACATAGGAGTAGTATTATAGTAGTTATATTCTTGTACATAGGAGTAGTATTATAGTAGTTATATTCTTGTACATAGGAGTAGTATTATAGTAGTTATATTCTTGTACATAGGGGGCAGTATTATAGTAATTATATTCTTGTACATAGGAGCAGTATTATAGTAGTTATATTCTTGTACATAGGAGTAGTATTATAGTAGTTATATTCTTGTACATAGGAGTAGTATTATAGTAGTTATATTCTTGTACATAGGGGGCAGTATTATAGTAATTATATTCTTGTACATAAGAGTAGTATTATAGTAGTTATATTCTTGTACATAGGAGTAGTATTATAGTAGTTATATTCTTGTACATAGGAGCAGTATTATAGTAGTTATATTCTTGTACATAGGAGTAGTATTATAGTAGTTATATTCTTGTATATAGGAGCAGTATTATAGTAGTTATATTCTTGTACTTAGGAGCAGTATTATAGTAGTTATATTCTTGTACATAGGAGCAGTATTATAGTAGTTATATTCTTGTACATAGGGGCAGTATTATAGTAGTTATATTCTTGTACTTAGGAGCAGTATTATAGTAGTTATATTCTTGTACATAGGAGCAGTATTATAGTAGTTATATTCTTGCACATAGGAGTAGTATTATAGTAGTTATATTCTTGTACATAGGAGGTAGTATTATAGTAGTTATATTCTTGTACATAGGAGTAGTATTATAGTAGTTATATTCTTGTACATAGGAGCAGTATTATAGTAGTTATATTCTTGTACATAGGAGCAGTATTATAGTAGTTATATTCTTGTACATAGGAGGTAGTATTATAGTAGTTATATTCTTGTACATAGGAGTAGTATTATAGTAGTTATATTCTTGTACATAGGAGTAGTATTATAGTAGTTATATTCCTGTATATAGGAGGTAGTATTATAGTAGTTATATTCTTGTACATAGGAGTAGTATTATAGTAGTTATATTCCTGTACATAGGAGTAGTATTATAGTAGTTATATTCTTGTATATAGGAGCAGTATTATAGTAGTTATATTCTTGTACTTAGGAGCAGTATTATAGTAGTTATATTCTTGTACATAGGAGCAGTATTATAGTAGTTATATTCTTGTACATAGGGGCAGTATTATAGTAGTTATATTCTTGTACTTAGGAGCAGTATTATAGTAGTTATATTCTTGTACATAGGAGCAGTATTATAGTAGTTATATTCTTGTACATAGGGGCAGTATTATAGTAGTTATATTCTTGTACTTAGGAGCAGTATTATAGTAGTTATATTCTTGTACATAGGAGCAGTATTATAGTAGTTATATTCTTGTACATAGGAGTAGTATTATAGTAGTTATATTCTTGTACATAGGAGTAGTATTATAGTAGTTATATTCTTGTACATAGGAGCAGTATTATAGTAGTTATATTCTTGTACATAGGAGGTAGTATTATAGTAGTTATATTCTTGTACATAGGAGTAGTATTATAGTAGTTATATTCTTGTACATAGGAGTAGTATTATAGTAGTTATATTCTTGTACATAGGAGTAGTATTATAGTAGTTATATTCTTGTACATAGGAGGTAGTATTATAGTAGTTATATTCTTGTACATAGGAGCAGTATTATAGTAGTTATATTCTTGTACATAGGAGTAGTATTATAGTAGTTATATTCTTGTACATAGGAGTAGTATTATAGTAGTTATATTCTTGTACGTAGGAGGTAGTATTATAGTAGTTATATTCTTGTACATAGGAGTAGTATTATAGTAGCTATATTCTTGTACATAGGAGCAGTATTATAGTAGTTATATTCTTGTACATAGGAGTAGTATTATAGTAGTTATATTCTTGTACATAGAAGTAGTATTATAGTAGTTATATTCTTGTACATAGAAGTAGTATTATAGTAGTTATATTCTTGTATATAGGAGGTAGTATTATAGTAGTTATATTCTTGTACATAGGGGGCAGTATTATAGTAGTTATATTCTTGTACATAGGAGTAGTATTATAGTAGTTATATTCTTGTACATAGGAGGTAGTATTATAGTAGTTATATTCTTGTACATAGGAGTAGTATTATAGTAGTTATATTCTTGTACATAGGGGGCAGTATTATAGTAGTTATATTCTTGTACATAGGAGTAGTATTATAGTAGTTATATTCTTGTACATAGGAGTAGTATTATAGTAGTTATATTCTTGTACATAGGGGGCAGTATTATAGTAGTTATATTCTTGTACATAGGGGGCAGTATTATAGTAGTTATATTCTTGTACATAGGAGTAGTATTATAGTAGTTATATTCTTGTACATAGGAGTAGTATTATACTAGTTATATTCTTGTACATAGGGGGCAGTATTATAGTAGTTATATTCTTGTACATAGGAGTAGTATTATAGTAGTTATATTCTTGTACATAGGAGCAGTATTATAGTAGTTATATTCTTGTACATAGGAGTAGTATTATAGTAGTTATATTCTTGTACATAGGAGCAGTATTATAGTAGTTATATTCTTGTACATAGGAGGTAGTATTATAGTAGTTATATTCTTGTACATAGGAGTAGTATTATAGTAGTTATATTCTTGTACATAGGAGTAGTATTATAGTAGTTATATTCTTGTATATAGGAGGTAGTATTATAGTAGTTATATTCTTGTACATAGGAGTAGTATTATAGTAGCTATATTCTTGTACATAGGAGCAGTATTATAGTAGTTATATTCTTGTACATAGGGGGCAGTATTATAGTAGTTATATTCTTGTACATAGGAGTAGTATTATAGTAGTTATATTCTTGTACATAGGAGTAGTATTATAGTAGTTATATTCTTGTATATAGGAGGTAGTATTATAGTAGTTATATTCTTGTACATAGGAGCAGTATTATAGTAGTTATATTCTTGTACATAGGAGTAGTATTATAGTAGTTATATTCTTGTACATAGGAGTAGTATTATAGTAGTTATATTCTTGTACATAGGAGGTAGTATTATAGTAGTTATATTCTTGTACATAGGAGTAGTATTATAGTTGTTATATTCTTGTATATAGGAGTAGTATTATAGTAGTTACATTCTTGTACATAGGAGTAGTATTATAGCAGTTATATTCTTGTACATAGGAGTAGTATTATAGTTGTTATATTCTTGTACATAGGGGGCAGTATTATAGTAATTATATTCTTGTACATAGGAGCAGTATTATAGTAGTTATATTCTTGTATACAGGAGTAGTATTATAGTAGTTATATTCTTGTACATAGGAGTAGTATTATAGTAGTTATATTCTTGTACATAGGAGCAGTATTATAGTAGTTATATTCTTGTACATAGGAGGTAGTATTATAGTAGTTATATTCTTGTACATAGGAGTAGTATTATAGTAGTTATATTCTTGTACATAGGGGGCAGTATTATAGTAGTTATATTCTTGTACATAGGAGTAGTATTATAGTAGTTATATTCTTGTACATAGGAGTAGTATTATAGTAGTTATATTCTTGTACATAGGGGGCAGTATTATAGTAGTTATATTCTTGTACATAGGGGGCAGTATTATAGTAGTTATATTCTTGTACATAGGAGTAGTATTATAGTAGTTATATTCTTGTACATAGGAGTAGTATTATACTAGTTATATTCTTGTACATAGGGGGCAGTATTATAGTAGTTATATTCTTGTACATAGGAGTAGTATTATAGTAGTTATATTCTTGTACATAGGAGCAGTATTATAGTAGTTATATTCTTGTACATAGGAGTAGTATTATAGTAGTTATATTCTTGTACATAGGAGCAGTATTATAGTAGTTATATTCTTGTACATAGGAGGTAGTATTATAGTAGTTATATTCTTGTACATAGGAGTAGTATTATAGTAGTTATATTCTTGTACATAGGAGTAGTATTATAGTAGTTATATTCTTGTATATAGGAGGTAGTATTATAGTAGTTATATTCTTGTACATAGGAGTAGTATTATAGTAGCTATATTCTTGTACATAGGAGCAGTATTATAGTAGTTATATTCTTGTACATAGGGGGCAGTATTATAGTAGTTATATTCTTGTACATAGGAGTAGTATTATAGTAGTTATATTCTTGTACATAGGAGTAGTATTATAGTAGTTATATTCTTGTATATAGGAGGTAGTATTATAGTAGTTATATTCTTGTACATAGGAGCAGTATTATAGTAGTTATATTCTTGTACATAGGAGTAGTATTATAGTAGTTATATTCTTGTACATAGGAGTAGTATTATAGTAGTTATATTCTTGTACATAGGAGGTAGTATTATAGTAGTTATATTCTTGTACATAGGAGTAGTATTATAGTTGTTATATTCTTGTATATAGGAGTAGTATTATAGTAGTTACATTCTTGTACATAGGAGTAGTATTATAGCAGTTATATTCTTGTACATAGGAGTAGTATTATAGTTGTTATATTCTTGTACATAGGGGGCAGTATTATAGTAATTATATTCTTGTACATAGGAGCAGTATTATAGTAGTTATATTCTTGTATACAGGAGTAGTATTATAGTAGTTATATTCTTGTACATAGGAGTAGTATTATAGTAGTTATATTCTTGTATATAGGTGTAGTATTATAGTAGTTATATTCTTGTACATAGGAGGTAGTATTATAGTAGTTATATTCTTGTACATAGGAGCAGTATTATAGTAGTTATATTCTTGTACATAGGAGGTAGTATTATAGTAGTTATATTCTTGTACATAGGAGTAGTATTATAGTAGCTATATTCTTGTACATAGGAGCAGTATTATAGTAGTTATATTCTTGTACATAGGGGGCAGTATTATAGTAGTTATATTCTTGTACATAGAAGTAGTATTATAGTAGTTATATTCTTGGTTATAGGGGCACACTGAATTTCCCCATGGTGGGACTATTAAAGGATTATCTTTTCTTATATAGGAGGTGAGGAGATGATATATTATATAGTATAGGAGGTATATAGCTCAGCAGCAGTATAACATATTATCAGGTTAGATACACATCTTAGCAGACAGTATGTTATATTTTGGTATAAATTACCTATTTTTTATAAACTTGTACTAGAAATTACATGTTTTTTCCTGCTTGTAGCTGCCGCCATCTAGTGGTCATATCTTACTATATATCTTTCTTGGTCCAGTATAAATCGCTCTGATACTATTCCTCTTCTCAGTCATCCTCCATACTCAGATCTATCCATTAGCAGATAGTGAGCCGTGCGCCCTCACTCCATACAACATGTTCTGCTGCTCTAGAGGGAACAACGAGCTTTACTCCACTCCAGCTGACACCTGGCATTGTGCATGTTGACCATAGGCAACAGGCCACTGGTTGCAGTCCTATTGCTGTGGCAATCTCATAGTCAGTACGACCTGCGTCTTTATTCAGGTGTAACCATAGAGCAGGACTAACATCAGGAATATCAGAAAATGGAGACGTCACTGGAAATTGTATTTTATTTCTATATTACTTTCTTTTGATTTTTTTACATTTGTAGAGTTTCATACCAGATGGGCCACTAGGGGGCTCTGTGCACCAAGACATTTGTCTAAACTGTACTTAGAGTAACTTATTTCTTCAGGGAATGATCAGAGAAGTGAAATAGTCTCCCAAGTGTCCTGCTAACTGCTTACATTACTGCGTCTTATCTTATTGTGAACTCTGTAATATCTGTATAGAAACCGTAACAAGTATCAGCAACCAAAGAAAATTATAATCTATCTCCTATCTATCTATCTATCTATCTATCTATCTATCTATCTATCTATCTATCTATCATCTATCTATCTATCTATCTATCTATCTATCTGTCTTCTATCTATCTATCTATCTATCTATCTATCTATCTCATATCTATCTATCTATCTCCTATCTATCTATCTATCTGTCTTCTATCTATCTATCTATCTATCTATCTCCTATCTATCTATCTATCTATCTATCTATCTATCTATCTATCTATCTATCTATCTATCTATCATATCTATCTATCTATCTATCTATCTATCTATCTATCTATCTATCTGTCTGTCTCCTATCTATCTATCTATCTATCTCCTATCTATCTATCTATCTATCTATCTATCTATCTGTCTCCTATCTATCTATCTATCTATCTATCTCCTATCTATCTATCTATCTATCTATCTATCTATCTGTCTCCTATCTATCTATCTATCTATCTATCTATCTCCTATCTATCTATCTATCTATCTATCTATCTATCTATCTATCTGTCTTCTATCTATCTATCTATCTATCTATCTATCTATCTATCTGTCTTCTATCTATCTATCTATCTATCTATCTATCATCTATCTATCTCATATCTATCTATCTATCTCCTATCTATCTATCTATCTATCTATCTATCTATCTATCTATCTATCTATCATATCTATCTATCTATCTATCTATCTATCTATCTATCTATCTGTCTGTCTCCTATCTATCTTTCTTTCTATCTATCTATCTATCTATCTATCTATCTATCTATCTTCTATCTATCTATCTATCTATCTATCTCCTATCTATCTATCTATCTATCTATCTGTCTCCTATCTATCTTTCTATCTATCTATCTATCTATCTATCTATCTATCTATCTCCTATCTATCTATCTATTTATCTATCTCCTATCTATCTATCTATCTATCTATCTATCTATCTATCTGTCTCCTATCTATCTATCTATCTATCTATCTATCTCCTATCTATCTATCTATCTATCTATCTATCTATCTATCTATCTGTCTCCTATCTATCTATCTATCTATCTATCTTCTATCTATCTATCTATCTATCTATCTATCTATCTATCTATCTATCTATCTATCTGTCTCCTATCTATATATCTATCTATCTCCTATCTATCTATCTATCTCCTATCTATCTATCTATCTATCTATCTATCTATCTATCTATCTCCTATCTATCTATCATCTATCTATCTCCTATCTATCTATCATCTATCTATTTATCTATCTATCTATCTATCTATCTATCTATCTATCTATCTATCATCTATCTATCTATCTCATATCTATCTATCTATCTCCTATCTATCTATCTATCTATCTATCTATCTATCTATCTATCATATCTATCTATCTCCTATCTATCTATCTATCTATCTATCTATCTATCTATCTCCTATCTATCTATCTATCTATCTATCTATCTATCTCCTATCTATCTATCATCTATCTATCTCCTATCTATCTATCATCTATCTATTTATCTATCTATCTATCTATCTATCTATCTATCTATCATCTATCTATCTATCTCATATCTATCTATCTCCTATCTATCTATCTATCTATCTATCTATCTATCTATCTATCTATCTATCATATCTATCTATCTCCTATCTATCTATCTATCTCCTATCTATCTATCTCCTATCTATCTATCTATCTATCTATCTATCTATCTATCTATCTCCTATCTATCTATCTATCTATCTATCTATCTATCTCCTATCTATCTATCTATCTATCTATCTATCTATCTCCTATCTATCTATCTATCTGTCTCCTATCTATCTATCTATCTATCTATCTATCTATCTATCTCCTATCTATCTATCTATCTATCTATCTATCTATCTATCTATCTATCTATCTATCTATCTATCATATCTATCTATCTATCTATCTATCTATCTATCTATCTATCTATCATCTATCTATCTATCTATCTATCTATCTATCTATCTATCTCATATCTATCTATCTATCTATCTATCTATCTATCTATCTATCTATCTCTTATCACCATATCAGTCACATTAGGAGAGTTTTGCCTTCAGGCCTTGGATTGGAATTTCCTGGAGATATTGTTCGTATTCCTAATATTCAGGGTCAGGAGGTTGCGCGGTGCGTGTTTGGTTTGGGCCATATGATGGCAGGCAGACATTACAGTGAGAGGGATCCGTGTGAGTCAATATTTGGCGTTTGGCGCTGGGTACACAGGACACTAATTACCTCTCAGAGTCTCTGTGACAACTAATCCTGGCAGGTGCCGAACGTGTCACCGACATCAATGCAAAGTAGTCACCTCCGTGCTCCAAGGTACCGAGGGTATGAGGAAGATGGAGACATCACCCAGGACGCTGAAATATTACTTAAGGGGCACGTGTCACCTAATATCACCTAACTTTACGTTAAGGTTTTGTGTTAAAAATATTATTTTTGCAGAATTTTTTATTTTATTTTCTCATTTTCCATGTGAATATATTTTGTTTTTTAAAAATTTCTTCTATCTTCCTTCTGACCACTAAGTCTGATAATAGATGAACTTGCCAATTTCGTAGGGGTTTTCTTTACACCACAGACAGTATTGCAAAAGTAGATATCACCTCTATAGATAACACCACTGACCCATTACGCCATTACTGCTGACCATAGGTGACATCCCAGCTTATCTCCTACCCCCATACCTTCAAAAGAACAGAAAGAGGGGCAAAATGTGTGGCGTGCTGTGCGTGCTGCCGAAAATTGAGCTCCACCCACTTCTACATTGACTCCGCCCATTCTCATCCATTTTTCCAAGTGCCTCCACACAGTATAATATTATATACCCACACATTATAATGTTCCCCTACAGTATTATGCCCCCCCCCGTGCCCCAGTTCAAACTGCAGCAAATAAAGGGGGGCATTAAACTAGGGCAGCTGGAGGGGGACATTAAACTGGGGGCGTCTAGAGGCAAACATGTCCGCCTCCAGCTACCACCCATGGTTTAATGTCCTCCTCCAATTGCCCCCAGTTTAATGTCCACTCCTCAATCTAATGCCCGCAGGCCACGAGAAAATAGCCGCTTACAGTACTATGTAAGCAGCCATTTTTCTCGTGGCCTGTGGGAATGCACAGTTGGCTTTGCCCAAGGCCCGAGGCCTAGAAGTTAAAAGACACCGCCAAAAGATGACGTGGTGAAGATCTCATTCCAGACGAAGATGGAGGCGGCGCTGGAGAGTTCTCTCACAGCATTAAGGCCACCCCAAGTGCTGTTTGAGCGCTGAGGTCCGCCCCCAGTGCTGCGAAAGAACTCATTTACATACTGGAATTTCAAGCGAACGACGACGCGGAGAAGACAATGAAAGGTAGGAGAAGAATAGTGCTTCTTAAGGCTATTCCGACGTGTTAGAAAAAAAAGGGTTTTAAAGATAGGATCCCTTTAATGTCCCCCTTCATCTGCCACCAATTTAATGCCCTCCCTTTGTCTGCTACCAGCTTATTGCCCCATTTTAATTGCCCCTCTATAACTACCGGCAGTTTAATGTCCCCCTTTATGTGCCACCAGCTTAATGTCCCCCTTTATCTGCCCCAGTTTAATTGCCCCTTTATCTGTCCACAGTTCCCCCCTCTTGCTCACACCTCTTGTCTCTTACCTTCAATCAGTCTCCGTTCCCAGCAGCTTCCTCACTCTCTGCAATACTGCTCTGTCCTGTAGTATCCAGAATAGCTCCGCCCACACAAGAGTCTGATCACATGGTCATGACATCACCAAAGTCCTTTAGCCCACTAGGATTTAGCATCTACCACTTAGCTTTTACCCCACCCTGAGATAAGAGCCGGTGGCTGCCGCAAAGTTTGATAACAACAAAACACTTCAGGGGCATCTATCTAGGACCTAGATAGATGCCGAATTGCAAATCAGCTAAGGGACCTTTGATGACATCATCACAGGTCCTTTAGTTCACTAGGAAATGATCAGACTCATTAGTGGGTGGAGACACACCGGACAGTGCAGTGTTACACAGAAACATCGAGCTGTCAGGAATGGAGAATGAAGGAAGATAAGATGGTTAGACGAGACAGCGTGTGTGGGGGCAGATGTAGGGGGTAGTTTAACTGAAGGCAGATGAAGGGCGACATTAAACTGGTGCGAACTGGAGGAGGATATTAAACTGTGGGGGGTAGCTGGAGGGGAACATGTCTGCCTGTAGTTGCCCCCAGTTTAATGTCTCCTTCCAGCTGCCCCAGTTTATTGCCCCCCTCTAGTTTCTGCTAGTTTAAACTGGGGCACAAGGCTTAATACTGTGGGACATTTGGAGGGGAACGTTATAATGTGTGGGCAGAGCACGTGACGTCTGGGACATTGCCATACAAGCCTGAAGCCTACTCAGATTAACATTGGATCCCAAAGAGGTAAGTAACACTGTTTATTATGTTTATTATGTTCCGTCACCTCCGACCCCGGAGGTTGCTGCCGCCAGGCGGACGCTGTGGCTTGAGGAGCCGCGGAAGTCGCCTGAAGAGAGGGCAGCCCGCTTCTTTTATCAAGGAAAAAAGTAGCCTGGCGGTCTCCATAGACCACCATTGTGAGGGGGTGGGATTATGACGTGGATTACGCACCATAATCCGCCCCCTTAGTCCCTGTGTGAACGAGCCCTTAGTCCTCGTCCTCAGCATCTCCTATAGTATCATGTAGGAACATAAGAGGTTTTTATACTGTGGGGGTGCAAAAGGGGCATGATATAGTGTATGGCACATGAAGGTGGCATTATACAGTATGGGGGTAATAAGCAGGGCATTATACTGTGTGGGGGTAATAAGAGGGACCATACCCAGGTCACAGCACTGTAGGTGAGATTTCTGCAGGTGACAGGAGGAGTACATAAGGGTTATTCTTTAGGGTGGGGTCCTCTGCTGGTCTCGTCCAGTATTCTGAGCCGGTTTTAGCCTCCATTGTTTATCTGGTTGAGCCCTGCAGACATTCACATTATATCGCCGCTGGACTTTACACGCTCTAACACTTCACTTCATGATCCGCTGATAACAGAGTTTCCTCCCCATATTTGCTCCATATTTCACGGCTGTCAGGTGTTAGGTGGGGACATCTCTGCTGGATTGCAGCATAGCTGTCTGACTAGATGTCGGTATGTTACCTCTGCTGAGTAGTCAGTATCAGAGTCATTATCTCTCCGAGTATATTAAGTAAGGTTTGGGTTCTGTCTACTGCTAGAAGCTACGCCAAAAAATCTCCATCCACTCGAATTCTGGATACTGGTTGATGTGTCCTTATCTCAGCTGGAAATACCAGAACGTTCTATAAAGCCAATACACGGCAAATCAGATAAAATATATCTGTGCACTGAGTAACATCCCTGGTGGTCTAGAGATGGGGCAGAGTGGATGGTAACACCTTGGAGGTCTAGAGTATGAAAACATTTGATGGTAACATCCCTGGTGGTCTAGTGTTGGGAAAGGGTTGATGATTACATTCTTGGTGGTTTAGATCAGGTAAACAGTTGTTAGTAACATCCCTGGTGGTCTAGAGATGGGATAGAGTGGATGGTAACATGCCCGGTGGGTGCTCTATGAAACAATTGATGATAATATCTCTGGTGATCTAGACATAGGACATAGTTAATGATAACATCCCTGACAGTATCATACACTATGTATTATAGATAGGTTCCTAGGAGCCCTGACAGTGTTATACACTATGTATTATAGATAGGTTCCTAGGAGCCCTGACAGTGTCATACACTATGTATTATAGATAGGTTCCTAGGAGCCCTGACAGTGTCATACACTATGTATTATAGATAGGTTCCTAGGAGCCCTGACAGTGTCATACACTATGTATTATAGATAGGTTCCTAGGAGCCCTGACAGTGTCATACACTATGTATTATAGATAGGTTCCTAGGAGTCCTGACAGTGTCATACACTATGTATTATAGATAGGATCCTAGGAGCCCTGACAGTGTCATACACTATGTATTATAGATAGGTTCCTAGGAGCCCTGACAGTGTCATACACTATGTATTATAGATAGGTTCCTAGGAGCCCTGACAGTGTCATACACTATGTATTATAGATAGGTTCCTAGGAGCCCTGACAGTGTCATACACTATGTATTATAGATAGGTTCCTAGGAGCCCTGACAGTGTCATACACTATGTATTATAGATAGGTTCCTAGGAGCCCTGACAGTGTCATACACTATGTATTATAGATAGGTTCCTAGGAGCCCTGACAGTGTCATACACTATGTATTATAGATAGGTTCCTAGGAGCCCTGACAGTGTCAAACACTATGTATTATAGATAGGATCCTAGGAGCCCTGACAGTGTCATACACTATGTATTATAGATAGGTTGCTAGGAGCCCTGACATTGTCATACACTATGTATTATAGATAGGTTCCTAGGAGCCCTGACAGTGTCATACACTATGTATTATAGATAGGTTCCTAGGAGCCCTGACAGTGTCATACACTATGTATTATAGATAGGTTCCTAGGAGCCCTGACAGTGTCATACACTATGTATTATAGATAGGTTCCTAGGAGCCCTGACAGTGTCATACACTATGTATTATAGATAGGTTCCTAGGAGCCCTGACAGTGTCATACACTATGTATTATAGATAGGTTCCTAGGAGCCCTGACAGTGTCAAACACTATGTATTATAGATAGGTTCCTAGGAGCCCTGACAGTGTTATATATTATATTTTAAGCCAATTTAAGGTGTGGTTTGTACCAAACTAGTTTGACCTGAAGCAAATCAGGGACTCAAACTGGTTGAACCTGAAACAAAACAAATCCTTAGTGGTTCATCCATCTTTAGTCTAGAGTAGGGAAATGGTTTATGGTACTATGGCTTATTATCTAGTACAGCTATGAGGCTATCTCGGGCAGAGAAGATGTTCATGATATATCCCATGATTATTTATGACAGGAAGCTTTAATTGTAACATTTCTGTGATTTAGGTCGATGATGGGATTGATAATAACATCCCTGGTGGTCTAGGACAATGAAGGGGGCTATGTTATAGTTTATATAATTGAATAGTTATGAGGTGGTGGAAATATTGGTAGGTGTCCTTCAGGAAATCTTCAACATCAAAAAGTAAATTTTTAAGTCACCCTTGCCACGGATAGGTCCCTTTTAAGGGAGTGAACTAAAAGCATGTGTACAAGTTGTGAAATTTTTTGTGTTGAGAAATTTCCCCAAAATTACTCATGAGTTTTAATTTCCTGAGAACTTCTCCCTGGAATGTGATCATTGGATGATTTTGGACTATTTTTGCCTTTCGGTGAGTCACTTCTTCCCGGTGTGATACGATGTTGTCTTCCTGTGTACAACCAACCTTTGCTCTCTGTAATTGGGATGGTGGAGATATATTTTCTTCTTGGGTCCTTTCTGGAATGATCTGTGTTCCGGTCACAAGCACAATGAGGCTCAGGTATAAGCCAGGAAGATGGAGAAAATACACCACCAAATATGATGGTCCACCAAACCAGGTCAAATCTGGCTGAAACCACTGACTTTGGTGGTGCCAGTCAATATGTGTTTGGTATTTCAATTCAACTCCATCCACTTCATCAAGTTTTGCCTGCAATGCCAGACACAACCTATGGACAAGTGTGGCGCTGTTTGGGAAGAAAGCAGCCATGTTTTTCGAATTTTGAACACTTTGTTTAGGGTCCTGGATAAAGTCTAGTCTGAGGCTAAAGATACTAATGGGGCTCAAGAGTCTACTGAACTAAAATTTTGTCATCACCTGTGTTTTTTGGCTTAAATTCAAGGGTCAGTTCAGGATCTTAGTCACCATATTGACATAACTATTAATGGGAAACACTGGCATCATAAAGACGTTTAGGGGAACTGAGAGCAATCTCATCATCAATCACCGCAGTGCACACAAACCTTCTCAAGAACCTGTCTCAGACCTGTATTACCGGTTGTTTGGCATCTCACAACGAAGTCTACCCTTAAGCAACCTCTGCTCTTGGATGGAGGACACTTGACCTGACCTAGGGCTGAAGTACTAGCAATTATATATGATCTCCATGTCTATCCCTCACGATACAGAGCAGATCATATCTAGAGAGAAAGGACCTTCCTATGGGAATGAGCCAGCAAAAAATGGACTTGAAGGACCTTCCACCCTTGGTCTGGTCCCCAGTCTCGTGATTGTCAAGACTCGGGACTTTCAAGGAGATGGTGGATTTGTCTAAATGAAGGGACCTGGTTGATGGGATTTCCAGTATTATCCACTAGATAGGGGATAACTGCTAGACTGGTGGGGTCCAAATTCATGGATCCCCACTAATCGCAAGAAAGGGGACCCTAGTTTTTTTGTTGGAATGGGGCCCATCATGTCCAGCACAATGCTTGGCTTTCAAAAAATAGACCGGGCCAGCCCAACTCATACAATATCTCTATTCCATTGGCTTGGACCCTTGTTCTAGGCGGAGGTCCCAGCGTTCAGACTCTCAAAGATCTTGTAGTTATCTCGGATCCATTAGGTAGGGCGTAACTAGGACATCACCTCTCTTTGGGTTACACCAGACAAGTTTTTATTGGTGAGGTCCATGGACTGGGGCCTCCACCACACATTCGAGGGATTGTTCTCCTTTAACATTTATTCGCCTCATCTCCAAAGAGTCCATGTCCAAATGGCATTTTGGACATATTGAAATTCTCAAAACAAGTGAGAGGTATGGAGCTCAGGAATGGGCACCTTCATTTTAGTAGTCATGGGCAGTGGTCATCCCATAGTAAAGATCAATAATGGTCTCCATATTGTGGTTGGCTTTGGTCTCCTCTATGTGCTATCTATAATACTGGTATCTTCTTGTATGGTAGAGAGGCCTTAGATTGAGGTTCTAGGGTGTGGTAGCTTCCTTTGCACCCCCTATAGCTAGGTCCCAGGGTCTGGATTGTACATCCCCTTCCACCCCTCTTCCATGACCCTTGGGACACTTCATCACCACCCACCATTTTGGCTAATAATGCAGTTCCTCAGTAGACCCATAGGAGTCCTCAATAGGTCCAGTAGTGAGGAGGATAGGACCAACCAAGGCTGGGCCCCTTATCTCCAAGGGCCCTATAGGAAACCAATTCAATAAAAAGTAAGCAAAAAATTGAAAACAAAAATTTATTTTTATACAGCGGGGAATAAAATCTTTTGTACAATAAAATCACATTTACATAGACACTATATTACAGGATCAGGACCCCGGTGTAAGGCCCTGTTCACACTGTTCGGTAAATTCAGTGCATACCCTGGGAAATTCTCCCATGTGGCCAACAAGTCTGTGGTGCACTATGGCTTACAATGTTATGGAGGTACTGTTTATAGCAAGGTTATGGGGCGGTGTGACTGGCACAGTTATGGGGGAACTGTGGAACTTCATATGGAACCTTCCCCACGTTCTTTACCAGCCCAGTCAATTCAGTCCATCAAAGTCTTAAGATGTAAAGTCATCATTTCATGCCCCCTAAAGTCACATAGAACCTAGACATGCAAGGTCTAACCCTTTGACTTCCAAGAATGTATGTAATACTTCCTGACTTGGCTTTCATATGACACCAGGATCAGAGCTTTAGGTGCAATAGTCGGGGAGCATCACTGGTTTTAAGTCGAGTTTCAAGACAAGATCCCAACAAATTCATTAACTCATTCAGTCTTAATCTCAACCAATCCATCCATTCTACGCTCAAAAAACTTCAGTCAATCATATCCCAAGTCCGACAACTTCAGTCATATAAAGTGGTTCCCTCAAGACTCCCCTACAAACTGGATCTCCACAAGACCAGTCAGTATATCTGAGAGACAGAACATACGGCATCTCAAAATGTCAACCAAAACCTAATTCTGGAGCAACAACTCCAAGACAGTGCTGTCTATAGATGGATGACTCTGGTTTGACCGATAACCCAAAAACATGTTTAAGACTCCTTGAAGGGTCACGCGTGGTATCTATAAATAGTACTAGAAAGACATGGAACCCTTAAGGCTAAAACATTCGGTTTAATCAGCCTTGAGGCAGATGTTCAACCATCTTGAAGACACGAGTTGGTCAAGTTCAACCACTGCGACTTTGACAAGTAAGTCCATCATGTCTAACCACTTGCCCTTTCTACGAACGAATCCATCATTCCGAGTCACCCCATGGAATGGGCAATGTTCTTTCTGAACATTGATATCTAAGAAGATCTCAAGAGGTGAAGGAACTTTCACGGAGCTACGTCAAGGTCACTTCTTTGAAGTGTTAACTTGTAAAGTCGCCATTTCTATGGACTCATATTGGAGTGGTCTTCACATCCTGGTAATCACTGTAGGACACGGACTCGGGCTCGAGTTCCCCTCAACAACATTGCCGTTCGTAACGGAGCTCCAGTTGTTTTCTCGTACATAACTTGAGAATTTACTTTTTATTTTTGTGATTCCGTTTCTTGAGATAATATTCCTTCGGATAGTCTGACCTGCCAAGAAGTATAGGATGGGGTCAAAGCAGCTGTTGGCGCAGGCCAGTGGCCTCATGGCTTTGTAGGCCATGTTGATGGCATTTAGGATGTCGCAGTCAAGGTCTAACTTCCGAAAGTAATAGTAAAGCGTCCGGTTCACGTGGAAAGGTAAAAAGCAAATGACGAAGACAAACAATACGATAATGATCATCTTTATGGACTTCTTTTTGGAGTTGGAAGTGTCAGAAGAAGAAGCCGCCGATGGCTTCAGAAGAGCCCGGGTCATCTTGATGTAACACACGATGATGACAACGAAAGGGATGCAGAAGAGCAAGACCAAGGTCACCGTGCTGTACACCACAAACGTGTCGAATAAAGCAGGGTTAGATGTGTCATGGCACGTTGTACTCTCCCCACTGGCGCTGATGGTGGTGCTGGTGGTCACAAAGTACAATATAGGAGACTGGAAGGCGACCACCAGCACCCAGACAATGACTGATATTATCCGGGCGTTTCGAACCTTGAGCCATCCCAGCGACTTCATCGGGTAACAGATGCCGAGAAAGCGGTGGATGCTGATACAAAGCAGGAAGAAGATGCTGCAGTACATGTTGGTGTAGAATAAGAATCGGACAATCTTACATAAAGCCACTCCAAATGGCCAGTTGTCGCCTTGGGCGTAATAGTATACCAGGAGGGGTAGCGAGATGACGTACAACGTGTCCGAGATGGCCAAGTTGAACATGTAGGTGGTGGAGGCATTCCAAGGTTTTATCCGGAACAGGAAGAGGTAAAGAGCGGTAACATTGAGGATGAGGCCAATGCAGAACACAATCCCGTAAGACACCGGCAGGAGGACGTACTTAAAGTCTTCATCGAATTGACACTTGTATGTAAAATTCTGTGTGGTATTCATGGTTAAGTCACGTGGGCGGTCCTCTACAATAGAAAAATATAACAACGGGGTTAGATAGACATATCATGTAACGAATACAATATATTACCTAGAAATAAGTGCCCAGATAATACCGCACAGTGCCAATTGGCATAGACAGGCCCTACCGCACAATTGGCATAGGCCCTATGACATCATGGGGCCCGGACTGTGCCAAGTCCTTGGGCTTCATAGTGAATAACCCTATAACTAAGGGCGATTGTCTATAAGTGACCTATAGAGATCAATGACCAGGAGTCCAGCTCAGCCCGGGCCTGTGACAACAATGGGATCAATAGATCAAAGTGACAAACTCTCTGCTAATATTTACGAAGGCGGACGTGTCAGAGCCCAAAATGGGGCAGGAGAAGGAAGGTTTTTTCAAAATTTGTAACACATTTATATCTTTTGTGTTTTCAATAGGCAGAACTCATTTTTTGTAGGACAAGTTCATTTTGGGGGCTTATTTTTTGTAGGACAAATTCATTTTGGGGGCTTATTTTTTGTAGGACAAATTCATTTTGGGGGCTTATTTTTTGTAGGACAAGTTCATTTTCACCTGTTACAATTTTTTGAGCCTGGTTGAACAGAACTAAGCAATTTTGGCTTTCTAACATGTCGTGTCGGTCATTACAGACACAGCTATACCAAAACAGGGGATATAGGGGCTTTCAGAAAAAAAAACAGAACCGAGACTGTTTTCAGAGTTTCACAACTTTACGACCAAATGTCAAAAAGTCTCTTCGTAGATAACAAGGCCGTAAAGGCAGTAAAATATTTTCCACGAACAGGACGGCGGGTGACACAAGGATCTTGCTATCAGATCTCACATGTTCAGGTGGCACAGATAAGAGATGAACTTAGTGACAGAACACGCCGTGTAGGGCCGCATGCGTGGGAACAATAGTGATATCATCAAATCTCCTAAAATATTACTAAGGCTCTTCTGTGTTTTGCCTGAGCTCAGTGCGGGGTCGGTTCTGGAGAGAAAGGTCCTGCACGGAGGACCCCTTTATAGTCCACCAGCATCTGTTTGTAGCCACTGAAACTGTGGGCCACCTATCCATCACTCGGAAGACCCAAACAAAGGAGAAGACAACACATCAGACCTAGCATAGTTGCTAATCTATAGTGAAATTATTATTAAAAAATTATAAAATTTTGTAAAAAAAAAAATAAAACACTAAAAAACATTGTCTGGATAGATATTTTCTTATCATCCTGCCTATCGGAAATAGGAATAAAGGAAAAGAAAAAGGTTATATGTACCCCAAATCAGCACTGAGAGAAACTAAAGCTCTACCCAACAAAAAACAAGCCCTCACACATAACAATGTTATAGGTCTTGAAATGTGTCAAACAAAAACTAATTATTTTGTGTATGAAAAGGGGATTTATTGGGTTACGAAACAGGATCAAAAATAGAAGAAGTTGATAAAACCAATGGTGATTTTTTTTTTTCTCCAGTCTAAGGCCCACTTTGCGGTAATGGTCCTTTTTTTTTGCAGATTTTGCTGCGCTTTTTTTAAGCTAGAAGGAATGGTAAATATCTAGCAATCTCTTATATGTCTCTATGGCTTTGGCTTAAAAAACCACAGCAAAATCTGCAACAAAAAAAGCTGTGTTTTTGCAACATGGGGCCCGGGTCTAATTTTTTTTTTTGGGGGGAAATTTTTTTATTTTTCAAGAAAAAAGCATAAAACCTACATAACTATGTCATTACCCAAAGCCCTGGAGCATAAAGTTACCATAAAAGACGCAGAACCTTCAAAAATAAAAGCGATCCTGCAAAAAACAAGTCCTAATACAGCTAGTTCAATCACTGTTAAATATTATTAAAAAATATAATTTTAAAAAAATATTATTAAAAAATTAAAATAAAAAAAAATTTAAAATTAAATTTAAAAAATTATTTAAAAAATATTCAAAAACATTATAACATTTTCTTTTGATATGTGGAGATTGAGAAGGATTAAAAAAATTCCTGAACCCTTGAGGCCCAAACTAGGAGTCTTTAAGGGTTTAAGGTAACGTCTACCTGCAAAAAAAAGTAACAAAAAAATTTCTAGGTAAAGGTTTAGAAAATTTTCTAGTAAAAATACCTACGATAGAAAAAAAATACTTAGCGAGAATCCTCCCTCAGGCTACACTTACTGGCCACCGAGGTGTTACAATGAACCTGAGACATCTCACACTGAGTCATTCGCCGCCGACATTCACTCGAGACCTACAATTAAAATCGTCAATTAAAAAAATTGACATTTTTGGGAAAATTTTTGAAATTTTAAAAGTGACTTTTAGAGTTTTTGCTTCGTGGAGGGTTAGATAATACAGATTTCCTCCATCCTAGACGTGATGTGTCGCATGATGTCCAGTAAGCGCTCCACATACGTAAACCGTTTCATTGTCCGGATTCCCACCTGGGCCCCAGTGGTAGAGCCCAACCCAGGAAAGGTCAGATATAGCGGACCCCGCGGTCGCTCCGGCGTCTCCACTTCCTCCCTGTTTATTTCTATCTTATGATTGTTTCCTGTTTTAGTCTTGTTGTTACAGTTACTGCCTGTCTGGAAATGACCCGATGTCGGGGGTCCGGGGGTCAATAGACTGGTACGTTATATACACTATATACAGCGGAGTACATAGATATGACTTGAGGGAGGGTGTACATGTAACAGCCTTTATATGACCAAAACCCCCTCACTTGTACCCACTGTAACATAAACCCCAACTATAAGGGGGCAAATAGACACATGCCCTTGAATGGGGTAGTGATATATACAGTGCCCCATAATAGTGATATATACAGTGCCCCATAATAGTGATATATACAGTGCCCCATAATAGTGATATATACAGTGCCCCATAACAGTGACAGCCATAGTGCCCCCATAACAGTGATATATACAGTACCCCATAACAGTGATATATACAGTGCCCCATAATAGTGATAGCCACAGTGCCCCATAATAGTGATATATACAGTGCCCCATAATAGTGATATATACAGTGCCCCATAATAGTGATATATACAGTGCCCCACAACAGTGACAGCCATAGTGCCCCCATAACAGTGATATATACAGTGCCCCATAATAGTGATAGCCACAGTGCCCCATAACAGTGATATATACAGTGCCCCATAACAGTGATATATACAGTGCCCCATAACAGTGATATATACAGTGCCCCATAACAGTGATATATACAGTGCCCCATAACAGTGATCTATACAGTGCACCATAACAGTGATATATACAGTGCCCCATAATAGTGATATATACAGTGCACCATAACAGTGATATATACAGTGCCCCATAATAGTGATATATACAGTGCACCATAACAGTGATATATACAGTGCCCCATAATAGTGATATATACAGTGCCCCATAATAGTGATATATACAGTGCCCCATAACAGTGATATATACAGTGCCCCATAACAGTGATATATACAGTGCCCAATCATAGTGACAGTCCCAGTGCCCCCATAACGCTGACAACCACACTACCCCTATAACCGTGACACCCACATTGCCCCCATAATAGTGACCCCAACAATACTCTCATACTGGTGACAGCCACAGTCCCCCCATAACAGCCATTGCGTCACATGTCAGTGGTTTAGATCTTCTCAACCTCTAAACATAAGCCCACATATCTTTAGTCACTGACTAAGGGAGTGTGTCACCAGCGGTCATCGGAGTAAGGAGGACATCACCATTGCTCCAAAGAGACCAAACCAGAGATCCACAAGGGGATCCACCGTTTGATTCAGGTGACCCTATAACCTGTCTCCCTTGGGGGGATATTGGGGGCCTCTGACACACTCCCTTTACTCGGGTGAAGAATCAGAACAGAACGCTTCTTGGAAATCTGCAGAACATTTCGGCGTATGACCTCACCTACAGCTGACGGTCTCCGGGGTCTGCCCTGTTCACACACAGAGACGTCCACCCTGTTAGGAGGAGGAGGATGGTGTGAACAGCTGCGTGTGACCGTGGCGGGATTGCACGAATGGCGGCTGGTACACGAGGCCTCGCTGACGCCCTTTACTCCAAGAGCTTGTGACATTCACATGAAACTTTATAGCCGGATAATGTCCCCGGGCGCACATCTGCTCCTCCGCACACATCTCATAGCCCAGCTGTTTATGTCACCCGTGTTTACAAAGGAGAGCGACTGGTGTTGACCATGTGTGATAACCGTTGCGTGATCCTGGGCGCACCCCGCTTTATGAGTCTTATCTTAAGAAAGCTAATATATGCTCCAGACACCTACGCAGCCTGGGATCAAACCACTACTGAATGGGGTCAATTATTTTAACAAATAATGGGTTCATATTTTTTTGTTAACAAATAATCCATATTTTCACACGTTAGTGTGGAAACCATCAGCAAGCTGGCAGTGATTGAATTACTATTGACATGTAAAGGTCTGTTGCCTGTACATTATATCAGTAAGACTAACTGTGTGTCCTTGAGCCAAAGCAAAAGCAACATCTAAATAAGATCCAAAAACAGGATCTAGCCTGCCTGCTGATGGTTTCCAAGACAGATAGTAGAATCTTCATGCAGCGGACCTTCCAACTGTACTGGTATTAGGAAAGGAGTTGAAACCAGATGGTAGGGTGGTGGGCTTTTTACAGTTACTTGAAACCTCGGATGTACTATGTGGATATGATAGGGGGAGCTGTGGAGGAAGCACATCAGCAAGTTGCTCCACAGGTTTCCTCAAGAGTGCAAACTTCTCCAAAACATGGGGCTTCACCAAACACTCTCTGGCTGCAGCACTACTGTCTAATACAATGTACTCACACTTTTGTGTTCTCATGTGACCTTCAGCACTTTGTTTGCCAAAATCCAAAATTTAAAGGGACTTTTCGCCACGTCCACCAACTCCAACTCCTTGCATCCTTCAATAGGCGCTGCTCCCCTGATTCCAACTCAGTTGGAATTTTTTCTCTAGCCCCCACCATTCCTGAGTAATCAGTGTTTCAGCAACCAATGTGCCAATTAGACTCCCTACTAGTGGGCTGTCTTGGGCTGGAGCAAGTAGTCTGGGCCCCGCCCACCTGATAGTAGAGAGCAAATTGGGCACTGAATCTAAAAGCATTGATATCTCAGGAACGCTGGGGGCTAAAAAAAAAATTCCAACTGCGTCAGAATCGGGGGAGCGGCGCCTATTGAAGGATACAAAGAGGTGAAGGTGGTGAAAGGTCCTTTTTAAAGGAATTGTCCAACTGTGCTCAAACTCAGTTCTTCTCTGTACTTGGAGACAATGCGAGGTTGATGTCCTATGGTGTTTACGTTACTCCTCTATACACCAGAGTGTAAAGACCTGACTCCTTATCTCTGACTACTATGAACCTCATGAACCCGCTGCCCATAATAACCAGCCCTACCATACTAGAATGTCTGACGCAATGCTGGAGTGTGCCTATGCCCCACATTTTAACTACTGTAGGATGTATCCTGTAAACCCCATAAATGATAAACCCTGTGACCTTGACACTTGGCTCGTAAAATGAGATCACAATCTTGTGAGACCAACCTTGACCCGTGCTACAGACCTGACTCTCGGAGTGAAGTTATGCAAGGTATTCGGGTTGTAAATGCCACGAGGTGCGGATACCAGTCCCATGGAGAGGAAGTAGTGGTGCCAAGATTTGGGCTAGCTCCATGTGTTTGCAAGTCCTTGTGCAAGAGATTTACATCAGTCCTGCCCAGGACTACACCAGGGTGGAGCATGTGCCCATATCGCTATATGACCATCGCGCCCCCTGATAGAAAGAGGAGTCTGGGGGCCGCAGTCAGGACAGATTGTAGAGCAAAGATTAGTAGGAGGAAGAACAAGAAGAAGAGAATTGTAACAATAACAACCAAAAACTTACAAAATCCAATATCTAACAGTGAAAAGGTAACCAAGAATCAAACAGAATCCAGACCTTCTCCACCCCCGCACGAAAAAACATTCCCCCCTGCCGAAGCAAAAAGCGAAGAATCATCATAAAAGCCGACACAATACAGACAGAGTTACCTTTGTGGCGAATGAACCACCAAGATCAATGGACTGATACAATGTATCACACGCAATCCCCGGAATGGCGCGATCGGTCCGGTGACAATGTGCTGCAATCTGACCGTCCTCATGAGAACTGACTATTTATAGCCAATACAAAAAATGTCTTGAGAAAAAAAGTTGAACTAAAACATGAATCCGACCACAAAGGAAATGTCACAATCGATAAAGTTGACAATTCGTGAGAGCCGGGGGCTGACGCCACACAGGACTATCCTGGTAAGGGTCTGCAGTCCGGTGAGAAGTCACACGTTCCCGCAGGACTTCACAAGTCATTGGGGTGCAGGAAATATGGCTGGGTGGGTGTCCTGAGAACGTGTATTGTTCACGTCTTAGGACAAGGGTGGGCGGATGGCTGGAGGAGACGGCGAGAATTTTTTGATGGCTGGCCAAGAAGTTGCATAGACGGCAATAGAAAAGAACCCAAAAATTTAGGTTCAGGGTTGGTTGCTGGTCCTGGTCTCTACATGGCCAGATGTGGCCACTCCTGTTGACTCCAGTCTGGCTGTATGGCTAGCGTAGAGTATCCAAAGGATAGGTCATCAATAGATCTGATTGGTGGGGATCCAATTCTCGGACCGATCTAGTTGCATTTAATTGGTTGGAGTGCTGGGAGTTGGACCTCCACTGATTTGCTATCAATGAGAACAACCCCTTTAAGGAGAACCTGTCACCAGGTATGAAACGCCCAATGGCAGCCATCATCTGATCGGCGTGGTCACCCTGAGCCTTATAGCGTTTTGTTTATCCAAATCCGTTCAGCTATTCCACAGCTATAAGCCCTTTTAATGTTGATGAAAATTAGGGTTTACTAGAGAAGTGGGCGTTAACACGGCATGACATACATCACAGAGACCACGCCCCCAGGGAAACCACCCACTTGGTTAGTAGACTACACATCAGGGCTTATAACTGTGGAATAGCTGAACAGATTTGGATAAACAAAACACCAAAATGCTCAAGGTGACAGCGCCGAACAGAAGATGGATGTCATTGGGCATTTCAGACATGGTGACAGGTCCTCTTTAAGGGGTGCCCCATCCACAATTAGTGTGGACTTCCACAGTATGGTCCCCCCCCCCCCCCCCTGGCTCTACAGAGGGAGGTGCTATTGGGTGCATGACCATTACCTCCAGGACTGTAGCAGTCTTGGCCAAAAACAACAAGTTCCTCCAGAATGGGGGCGTTTGGGACCTCCATCCTAGTGATCTGCGTCATGTCTATTTTTTACTTCTTTAGTGGGTGACCATTGAAGGGGCGTGGCTTGTTTATAAGGGGCGGAGAATATTTTTCTTATAATTTAGGACTATAAAACCCCTGTTCATCCTCGTGATCCGAGCACAGACGTCCGGCTGGACTTGGCCTCTGCCGCCTTACGTGGCGCTGTATATCGACACTCGCATTGTTACACATTGTTGGGCTGTTTACATTGCTGACAGTGATCGATGACAGAAACCACAGAGGACACGCAGCTGACTGGATGGGCGGCCATTTTCTATTAGCATGTATATTCCTGATACACCAGGAGACTCCTGCGCAGATATCATTATATCCAGTCTAGACAATGCTCTGTGAGCTAAACACATCAGCAGCTGCAACAATGTTACAATGTATCAGTCTTGAGTCCAGGCTGTTGAGCTCACAGAGCATTGTCTAGACTGGATACATTTGTAACAATCCCTCAGCTGAGGGCAGGACTATCTATATACAGGGATACTGCCTCTGACCAAGCGGGTAGTCAGTGACTGACAGCAAGCAGAGATGTAGAGACTGATAGCTCTTATATACCGTCATGTACGGGGTCAGAGAGTCGTCCATCAGATACTTTCCTAAGGCTAAGCTGTTAATAATCCAGTCCCGGAAAACCCCATTAGCCGGATCTGCAGGGAAACGAGAGCAAAAGGTCCCTGACAGACGGGAAATAATAACAAAAAATCCACTGTCCAGGATGAAGATGCTGCAACCAGATATTCAAGGCAAGGGGGGCACATACTTTCCACATTAATGGGAAATCCTCATCTATAATTAAAGTTAATTGTATGTTTTGAAAGACACAAAAATGTAATCTTATAGCGAGGTCACCTGACCTGTGCGACCAGATCGGCCATTGTTCAGACTGTGGTCCTCCAAGGATTTATCATTGTTCAATTCACACAAAGAGACTTAATAACTGCGCAACAGAAAGACGCCACGCAACAAACAGCACGAGGGCGGACGCAACGGAAGAAACATTAGATATATATATATATATATATACTCCAGCAGGGCTGCAATGAATATGCCCCTAACCCTGCTCATTCTCATCAACCCACATTGTGCCCGAATACAGTAATAGTGCCCTTACATCCTGTATTATACTCCAGAGCTGCGCTCACTATTCTGCTGGTACAGTCACTGTGTACATACATTACATTACTTATCCTGTATTATACTCCAGAGCTGCGCTCACTATTCTGCTGGTGCAGTCACTGTGTACATACATTACATTACTTATCCTGTATTATACTCCAGAGCTGCGCTCACTATTCTGCTGGTACAGTCACTGTGTACATACATTACATTACTTACCCTGTATTATACTCCAGAGCTGCGCTCACTATTCTGCTGGTACAGTCACTGTGTACATACTATTACATTACTTATCCTGTATTATACTCCAGAGCTGCGCTCACTATTCTGCTGGTACAGTCACTGTGTACATACATTACATTACTTATCCTGTATTATACTCCAGAGCTGCGCTCACTATTCTGCTGGTACAGTCACTGTGTACATACATTACATTACTTACCCTGTATTATACTCCAGAGCTGCGCTCACTATTCTGCTGGTGCAGTCACTGTGTACATACATTACATTACTTACCCTGTATTATACTCCAGAGCTGCGCTCACTATTCTGCTGGTGCAGTCACTGTGTACATACATTACATTACTTATCCTGTATTATACTCCAGAGCTGCGCTCACTATTCTGCTGGTGCAGTCACTGTGTATATACATTATATTACTTATCCTGTATTATACTCCAGAGCTGCGCTCACTATTCTGCTGGTACAGTCACTGTGTACATACATTACATTACTTATCCTGTATTATACTCCAGAGCTGCGCTCACTATTCTGCTGGTACAGTCACTGTGTACATACATTACATTACTTATCCTGTATTATACTCCAGAGCTGCGCTCACTATTCTGCTGGTACAGTCACTGTGTACATACATTACATTACTTACCCTGTATTATACTCCAGAGCTGCGCTCACTATTCTGCTGGTGCAGTCACTGTGTACATACATTACATTACTTACCCTGTATTATACTCCAGAGCTGCGCTCACTATTCTGCTGGTGCAGTCACTGTGTACATACATTACATTACTTATCCTGTATTATACTCCAGAGCTGCGTTCACTATTCTGCTGGTGCAGTTACTGTGTATATACATTACATTACTTATCCTGTATTATACCCCAGAGCTGCGCTCACTATTCTGCTGGTACAGTCACTGTGTACATACATTACATTACTTATCCTGTATTATACTCCAGAGCTGCGCTCACTATTCTGCTGGTGCAGTCACTGTGTACATACATTACATTACTTATCCTGTATTATACTCCAGAGCTGCGCTCACTATTCTGCTGGTACAGTCACTGTGTACATACATTACATTACTTATCCTGTATTATACTCCAGAGCTGCGCTCACTATTCTGCTGGTACAGTCACTGTGTACATACATTACATTACTTATCCTGTATTATACTCCAGAGCTGCGCTCACTATTCTGCTGGTGCAGTCACTGTGTACATACATTACATTACTTATCCTGTATTATACTCCAGAGCTGCGCTCACTATTCTGCTGGTGCAGTCACTGTGTATATACATTACATTACTTATCCTGTATTATACCCCAGAGCTGCGCTCACTATTCTGCTGGTACAGTCACTGTGTACATACATTACATTACTTATCCTGTATTATACTCCAGAGCTGCGCTCACTATTCTGCTGGTGCAGTCACTGTGTACATACATTACATTACTTATCCTGTATTATACTCCAGAGCTGCGCTCACTATTCTGCTGGTACAGTCACTGTGTACATACATTACATTACTTATCCTGTATTATACTCCAGAGCTGCGCTCACTATTCTGCTGGTGCAGTCACTGTGTACATACATTACATTACTTATCCTGTATTATACTCCAGTGCTGAGCTCACTATTCTGCTGGTGCAGTCACTGTACATACATTACATTACTTATCCTGTATTATACTCCAGAGCTGCGCTCACTATTCTGCCGGTGCAGTCACTGTTTACATACATTACATTACTTATCCTGTATTATACTCCAGAGCTGCGCTCACTATTCTGCTGGTGCAGTCACTGTGTACATACATTACATTACTTATCCTGTATTATACTCCAGAGCTGCGCTCACTATTCTGCTGGTACAGTCACTGTGTACATACATTACATTACTTATCCTGTATTATACTCTAGAGCTGCGCTCACTATTCTGCTGGTGCAGTCACTGTGTACATACATTACATTACTTATCCTGTATTATACTCCAGAGCTGCGCTCACTATTCTGCTGGTACAGTCACTGTGTACATACATTACATTACTTATCCTGTATTATACTCCAGTGCTGAGCTCACTATTCTGCTGGTGCAGTCACTGTACATACATTACATTACTTATCCTGTATTATACTCCAGAGCTGCGCTCACTATTCTGCTGGTGCAGTCACTGTGTACATACATTACATTACTTATCCTGTATTATACTCCAGAGCTGCGCTCACTATTCCGCTGGTGCAGTCACTGTACATACATTACATTACTTATCCTGTATTATACTCCAGAGCTGCGCTCACTATTCTGCTGGTACAGTCACTGTGTACATACATTACATTACTTATCCTGTATTATACTCCAGAGCTGCGCTCACTATTCTGCTGGTACAGTCACTGTGTACATACATTACATTACTTATCCTGTATTATACTCCAGTGCTGAGCTCACTATTCTGCTGGTACAGTCACTGTGTACATACATTATATTACATTACCTATCCTGTATTACACTCCAGAGCTGCGCTCACTATTCTGCTGGTATAGTCACTGTGTACATACATTACATTACTTATCCTGTATTATACTCCAGAGCTGCACTCACTATTCTGCTGGTACAGTCACTGTGTACATACATTACATTACTTATCCTGTATTATACTCCAGAGCTGCGCTCACTAGTCTGCCGGTGCAGTCACTGTGTACATACATTACATTACTTATCCTGTATTATACTCCAGAGCTGCGCTCACTATTCTGCTGGTACAGTCACTGTGTACATACATTGCTTATCCTGTATTATACTCCAGAGCTGCACTCACTATTCTGCTGGTACAGTCACTGTGTACATACATTACATTACTTATCCTGTATTATACTCCAGAGCTGCGCTCACTATTCTGCCGGTGCAGTCACTGTGTACATACATTACATTACTTATCCTGTATTATACTCCAGTGCTGAGCTCACTATTCTGCTGGTGCAGTCACTGTACATACATTACATTACTTATCCTGTATTATACTCCAGAGCTGCGCTCACTATTCTGCTGGTGCAGTCACTGTGTACATACATTACATTACTTATCCTGTATTATACTCCAGAGCTGCGCTCACTATTCTGCTGGTGCAGTCACTGTACATACATTACATTACTTATCCTGTATTATACTCCAGAGCTGCGCTCACTATTCTGCTGGTACAGTCACTGTGTACATACATTACATTACTTATCCTGTATTATACTCCAGAGCTGCGCTCACTATTCTGCTGGTACAGTCACTGTGTACATACATTACATTACTTATCCTGTATTATACTCCAGTGCTGAGCTCACTATTCTGCTGGTACAGTCACTGTGTACATACATTACATTACTTATCCTGTATTATACTCCAGAGCTGCGCTCACTATTCTGCTGGTACAGTCACTGTGTACATACATTACATTACTTACCCTGTATTATACTCCACAGCTGCGCTCACTATTCTGCTGGTGCAGTCACTGTGTACATACATTACATTACTTAACCTGTATTATACTCCAGAGCTGCGCTCACTATTCTGCTGGTACAGTCACTGTGTACATACATTACATTACTTATCCTGTATTATACTCCAGTGCTGAGCTCACTATTCTGCTGGTACAGTCACTGTGTACATACATTACATTACTTATCCTGTATTATACTCCAGAGCTGCGCTCACTATTCTGCTGGTACAGTCACTGTGTACATACATTACATTACTTATCCTGTATTATACTCCAGTGCTGAGCTCACTATTCTGCTGGTACAGTCACTGTGTACATACATTATATTACATTACCTATCCTGTATTACACTCCAGAGCTGCGCTCACTATTCTGCTGGTACAGTCACTGTGTACATACATTACATTACTTATCCTGTATTATACTCCAGAGCTGCACTCACTATTCTGCTGGTACAGTCACTGTGTACATACATTACATTACTTATCCTGTATTATACTGCAGAGCTGCGCTCACTATTCTGCTGGTGCAGTCACTGTGTACATACATTACATTACTTATCCTGTATTATACTCTAGAGCTGCGCTCACTATTCTGCTGGTGCAGTCACTGTGTACATACATTACATTACTTATCCTGTATTATACTCCAGAGCTGCGCTCACTATTCTGCTGGTACAGTCACTGTGTACATACATTACATTACTTATCCTGTATTATACTCCAGAGCTGCGCTCACTATTCTGCTGGTGCAGTCACTGTGTACATACATTACATTACTTATCCTGTATTATATTCCAGAGCTGCGCTCACTATTCTGCTGGTATAGTCACTGTGTACATACATTACATTACTTATCCTGTATTATACTCCAGAGCTGCGCTCACTATTCTGCTGGTGCAGTCACTGTGTACATACATTATATTACTTATCCTGTATTATACCCCAGAGCTGCGCTCACTATTCTGCTGGTGCAGTCACTGTGTACATACATTACATTACTTATCCTGTATTATACTCCAGAGCTGCGCTCACTATTCTGCTGGTATAGTCACTGTGTACATACATTACATTACTTATCCTGTATTATACTCCAGAGCTGCGCTCACTATTCTGCTGGTGCAGTCACTGTGTACATACATTACATTACTTATCCTGTATTATACTCCAGAGCTGCGCTCACTATTCTGCTGGTGCAGTCACTGTGTACATACATTACATTACTTATCCTGTATTATACTCCAGAGCTGCACTCACTATTCTGCTGGTATAGTCACTGTGTACATACATTACATTACTTATCCTGTATTATACTCCAGAGCTGCGCTCACTATTCTGCTGGTATAGTCACTGTGTACATACATTACATTACTTATCCTGTATTATACTCCAGAGCTGCGCTCACTATTCTGCTGGTGCAGTCACTGTGTACATACATTATATTACTTATCCTGTATTATACCCCAGAGCTGCGCTCACTATTCTGCTGGTGCAGTCACTGTGTACATACATTACATTACTTATCCTGTATTATACTCCAGAGCTGCGCTCACTATTCTGCTGGTGCAGTCACTGTGTACATACATTACATTACTTATCCTGTATTATACTCCAGAGCTGCGCTCACTATTCTGCTGGTGCAGTCACTGTGTACATACATTACATTACTTATCCTGTATTATACTCCAGAGCTGCGCTCACTATTCTGCTGGTATAGTCACTGTGTACATACATTACATTACTTATCCTGTATTATACTCCAGAGCTGCGCTCACTATTCTGCTGGTGCAGTCACCGTGTACATACATTACATTACTTATCCTGTATTATACTCCAGAGCTGCGCTCACTATTCTGCTGGTATAGTCACTGTGTACATACACGGCACAGTACAGTATACAGGACTAATATTCCACATTGTAGTTACAGATACGTCTCATTGCTGGGCCCCAGGTCATATTGACCAGAGATAACTTCAGGCCTCTGTGTGTTTTCTTATGACATTCTTCTCCTTCCTGTCAGTGATATATGAGGCGTCAGATAACATTCGGTGTATACGGTATATCAGTGACACAAGGATATATAATAACATCGACAGTCTGGAAATCGGATATGAACTAAAATACATTGTCAGATGCTGAGTAATGGGGAAATCATACACGGCTGTCAGGGGAGATTATATCTGTTCTTTGACTCTGTTCACATTTGTATCTGGGTTTCTGTCTATTATGGAAACTGCAACACTCGGGTGATAGATACACAATACACACAACTAGTATATCACTATGATTATTATAATTCATTGGACGTTGATAACACATTACACATCAGATGTCCCTTTAAAAGAAAATTCTTAGTAACTGGAGAAGATTTTAGGTGAAGTTTTTCTTTCTGAGAAGAACATTGTCCTGAGAGTGAGGAGGGGGATGTGAGACCTGATATACCGCCATCCTGCTACTGCCTGTGGTCAGTGTGACCGCGCTCCTGTCTCACTATTACTGCCACCAACACTGCTCAAGGTGAAGTGAGAAGAAGAGGGAGGTGAGAAAATAGTCAAAATTCTGGGGAATTTTATTACCCCTCCCCCAACCTTCCTCTTCCCGTAGATAGATAGATAGATAGATAGATAGATAGATAGATAGGAGATAGATAGATAGATAGATAGATAGATAGGAGATAGATAGATAGATAGATAGATAGATAGATAGATAGATAGATAGATAGATAGATAGGAGATAGATAGATAGATAGATAGATAGATAGATAGATAGGAGATAGATAGATAGATAGATAGATAGATAGATAGATAGATAGATAGATAGGAGATAGATAGATAGATAGATAGATAGATAAGAGATAGATAGATAGATAGATAGATAGATAGATAGGAGATAGATAGATAGATAGATAGATAGATAGATAGGAGATAGATAGATAGATAGATAGATAGATAGATAGATAGGAGATAGATAGATAGATAGATAGATAGATAGATAGATAGATAGGAGATAGATAGATAGATAGATAGATAGGAGATAGATAGATAGATAGATAGATAGATAGATAGATAGATAGGAGATAGATAGATAGATAGATAGATAGATAGATAGATAGGAGATAGATAGATAGATAGATAGATAGATAGATAAGAGATAGATAGATAGATAGATAGATAGATAGGAGATAGATAGATAGGAGATAGATAGATAGATAGATAGATAGATAGATAGATAGGAGATAGATAGATAGATAGATAGATAGATAAGAGATAGATAGATAGATAGATAGATAGATAGATAGATAGATAGATAGGAGATAGGAGATAGATAGATAGATAGATAGATAGATAGATAGATAGATAGATAGATAGGAGATAGATAGATAGATAGATAGATAGATAGATAGGAGATAGATAGATAGATAGATAGATAAGAGATAGATAGATAGATAGATAGATAGATAGATAGGAGATAGATAGATAGATAGATAGATAGATAGATAGATAGATAGGAGATAGATAGATAGATAGATAGATAGATAGATAGGAGATAGATAGATAGATAGGAGATAGATAGATAGATAGATAGATAGATAGATAGATAGATAGATAGATAGGAGATAGATAGATAGATAGATAGATAGATAGGAGATAGATAGATAGATAGATAGATAGATAGATAGATAGATAGGAGATAGATAGATAGATAGATAGATAGATAGATAGATAGGAGATAGATAGATAGATAGATAAGAGATAGATAGATAGATAGATAGATAGTTCTCTCTCCGTCGCCCGCACTCACACTATAGGTATCAGAGCTGACGTGTGTGAACATTTCCTTATTTGCTCAGTGACTTTTCTAGTTCTTCAGTTTTCGTCTTCAGATATTTACCAGTAAACAGTCGGTGGCAGGGAGAAGATTCTGAGAAGATTCTTAGAAGTTTCTGAGATGTTTCTGAGGTCCTCGGGCGGTGGCAGAGACATTACAGGACGTCACTGTGCTGAGAATGTTCCTTCAGTCTCTGAGATTCCTCTGCCCGGACTAGGACACTGTACACACTGCTGATTCCTCCACCTGACAATACGGCAGCTATGTGGCGGATTATTGGACTGTGATTACATTTTGTAGATTTTTCTCAATCTTTAGGGTGAAAGTTTGTATTTTAGGTAGTGAGTGTAACACCACATGCCTGGTTAGAGTACACAGGACGTGTTTGTAGTCTGTAACCATTGAGACAGAGATTGCAGAGGAGCTGTATACACAGAACGAGGCCTGATATTTTAATCTAAACTATACCCAAGGTTGTGTCACTGCTTCTGTTATATACATTGGAACAATAAAACATGGCAGCAGCCTCCCTCGAATACACAAGGGACCCCTTTAACCCCTTGACTGCCCCTTTAAATAGCGTCAATGATACATCGTAGGTCTGGTTGCCCTTTGGGACCATCACCCACTCTGACTTGCC
Organism: Leptodactylus fuscus; assembly: GCF_031893055.1. NCBI lineage: Eukaryota > Metazoa > Chordata > Amphibia > Anura > Leptodactylidae > Leptodactylus > Leptodactylus fuscus. Next base: position 273,185,300 of record NC_134266.1, on the reverse strand, counting down.
CAAGACCTACAGTCACTCTTTGACAATGTTGCAATTTTGTTACAACTTGTGGACAATCAAAAGTCGCCGATTGGCCTAATGGTGACGCTGTTTCCCGCCTGCAGACTCGCTTTATGTCACGTGGGAAAGACGGCGTTAGATCCTCTGCAGAGCTGTCAGTAATGTGACTAGACAGAGATGTTATCGCAGCGGTTACGTGTCCATACTTGTACACAGGAATGTATAAAGAGCAATAAAATCCTGAACAGGCAGCGAGAGTAAAGTCCTGAGAGGGAGGCGGCCTCTTAAAGGGGTGGTTTGTTTTATACATGCCCTTTTATATAAGAAATGAATAAACTGCTTTCGTCCTGAGACGGGTTTGACTCTTTTTTTAATGAAACAGACCCCAGAGTATAATGGGTGGAGCCCCGGGGGAGGGGTAAAAAATAACAAAAACTTCCATACCTTCTGTAGCCTTTTTTGGGTCTCCACCACGGCGCTCAAATCAAACAAGCTTTATTGGCACGTCCGAATAGATATTTGGCATTGCCAAAGCTAGTAGAGTGGGGCGGGGTGAGTTGGGGGGCTGAGTGGTGGGTATGGGGAGGTGGGGTGGGGTGGTTGATTTGGGGTATAACAGTCCGTGGAGTCTCATCTTCCTCTTAGTTGGTGACCGCCATATGGTGGGGTGGGGTAGGTGGTTTGGGGTATAACAGTCCGTGGAGTCTCGTCTTCCTCTTAGTTGGTGACCGCTATATGGGGAGGTGGGGCGGGGTGGGTGTTTTGGGGTATAACAGTCCGTGGAGTCTCATCTTCCTCTTAGTTGGTGACTGCTATATGGGGAGGTGGGGGTGGGGTGGGTGGTTTGGGGTATAACAGTCCTTGGAGTCTCATTTTCCTCCTAGTTGGTAACCGCTATATGGGGAGGTGGGGTGGGGTGGGTGGTTTGGGGTATAACAGTCCTTGGAGTCTCATTTTCCTCTTAGTTGGTGGCCGCTATATGGGGAGGTGGGGTGGGGTGGCTGATTTGGGGTATAACAGTCCATGGAGTCTCATCTTCCGCTTAGTTGATGACCGCTATATGGGGAGGTGGGGTGGGGTGGTTGATTTGGGGTATAACAGTCCTTGGAGTCTCATCTTCCTCTTAGTTGGTGACCGCTATATGGGGAGGTGGGGTGGGGTGGCTGATTTGGGGTATAACAGTCCGAGGAGTCTCATCTTCCGCTTAGTTGGTGACCGCTATATGGGGAGGTGGGGTGGGGTGGTTGATTTCGGGTATAACAGTTCATGGAGTCTCATCTTCCTCTTAGTTGGTGACCGCTATATGGGGAGGTGGGGTGGGGTGGGTGGTTTGGGGTATAACAGTCCTTGGAGTCTCATTTTCCTCTTAGTTGGTGGCCGCTATATGGGGAGGTGGGGTGGGGTGGCTGATTTGGGGTATAACAGTCCGTGGAGTCTCATCTTCCGCTTAGTTGGTGACTGCTATATGGGGAGGTGGGGTGGGGTGGTTGATTTGGGGTATAACAGTCCTTGGAGTCTCATCTTCCTCTTAGTTGGTGACCGCTATATGGGGAGGTGGGGTGGGGTGGCTGATTTGGGGTATAACAGTCCGTGGAGTCTCATCTTCCGCTTAGTTGGTGACCGCTATATGGGGAGGTGGGGTGGGTGGTTTGGGGTATAACAGTCCTTGGAGTCTCATTTTCCTCTTAGTTGGTGGCCGCTATATGGGGAGGTGGGGTGGGGTGGCTGATTTGGGGTATAACAGTCCGAGGAGTCTCATCTTCCGCTTAGTTGGTGACCGCTATATGGGGAGGTGGGGTGGGGTGGTTGATTTCGGGTATAACAGTTCATGGAGTCTCATCTTCCTCTTAGTTGGTGACCGCTATATGGGGAGGTGGGGTGGGTGGTTCGGGGTATAACAGTCCGTGGAGTCTCATCTTCCTCCTGTTTGGTGACAGCTGGACACGCATTGGGCAACGATCTCCACAGTGACCTCTTCTTCTCCCAGTAGGATGTAGAGTTTCTCTTGGTGACGTCTTGTACCTGAGACCACCGTGGCCCCATCACCGCCCTCATGGGAGACCCTGGACAGATGACGTCAGCTATGGTGCCACGAGGAGATCAAAAAGAGGTGAGGGAAGGGGAGTCTGAGTGTTTTTCACGTGTTATATTCTGGGATATAAAGTATAATAATTTCACTTCCAGGTCACACCAACCCAAACTGAATCCCAACCCGAGTCTCCGGAATGGGAAACCAAACAAACCTTGGAAGGTTCGCCTATCTCTAGTCTTGATGCCCATGACCCCCTGCCCTTCTGTTCACCTTCATACTCCATGGGCCACATTGGGCCAATACCTATATAGGAGTGTCGGACTAAAATTTATGCTTCATGGTTTGAGGGTAATTTTTGACTATGGGAACATACACTGAGATATCTGTTCATAGAAATGGAAGACGTCATGGTGGACTGGGCTGGATGGAGAAGATAAGGAAAGAGAAAGTCTACAGAGGAGATGTCCAGGGTCACTGGATATTAAAGTTATGGGTTTTCTACAGGTTTCTATAGAGTGAGGGTGGAAGGGAGACGAATTTGACCACCCAAAATTGGGACTTAGGCCCTAACTCTTTAAGGACCATCACGTTGCCACTACTGAGTACAAGAGTAGTAGTCTATACAAGATGGCGACTTCAGGACCCCGATTTTCAGGTCGTGCTGTTTCCTTATTTAGGATATAAATGCTCTACTATTTCTTCGATACATTGGCCCGCAATTTGCAAATGACCCATCGTAAAAACCATAATTTATAATGACCACAATTTCCTGAGTTGCGAGAGATAATTACCGGCTCCGGTTCTTAGACATCCTTTCCAGAGTCACTTAACCTGACAGGTGTGTCCTGCGGTGCCCGGAGGGTGCGGTACGTAAATGGGGCTGTTAGCGATAAGACTAGGACAGAGGTGTGGGCAGCAGATGGTAGGAACGCAGCTATGGGTGGTGAGGACGGGACGTTACAGATGTCACCGAGATAACAGGGGATGGAGGTGTGATAAGCGTCATACGGTTATGTGATACTGACAAGTGTCTGATGGGTGGGGATCAAACTACTGTGACCACTGGTGGGACCCCAAGACTTTCTGATATAGATTGGGTACCATGAACCAGTATCAGTAGGGGGCAACTGGACCTCCTGTTTTAGGTTAAGCTAGCAAAGATTAGCAGTAGTAAGGGACAACCAGGCCTCCTGTTATGGGTAGGGGGTATCAAGATCTTCTGTAATGGATTGAGTTAGCATGAATGAACACCAGTAGGGGGCACCAGGACCTCAGTTCATGGGTTGGGTTAGCATGAACGAGCCCCAGTAGGGGACACCAGGACCTCAGTTCATGGGTTGGGTTAGCATGAACGAGCACCAGTAGGGGACACCAGGACCACCTATTATGGGTTGGGTTAGCATAAACGATCACCAGTAGAGGGCACTAGAACTTTCTGTTGAGTTGGGTTAGCATGAACGAGCACTAGTAGGGGGCATCAAGGCCACTTGCAATGGGTTGGGTTAGTAAGAACGAGCATAAGTAGGGGGCATCAGAACCCCCTGTTATTGGTTAGGCAACCATGAAGGAGCCCCAGTAGAGGGCATTAGGACCACCTGTTATGGGTTGGGTTAGCATGATTGAGCACCAGTAGGGGACACCAGGACCTACGATGATGGGTTGGGTTAGCATGAATGAGCACCAGTAGGGGGCGCCAGGACATCCAGTTATTGGTTGGGTTAGTATGAATGTGCACCAGTAGGGGGCACCAGGACCACCTATTATGGGTTAGGCTAGCATGACTGAGCGCCAGTAGGGGGCACCATGATGGCTTAAGTTAGCATTAACAAACACCAGCAGGAGGTTCTATTTTGATGTTTGCTCTACAGGGTCCATCTCTTTAAATATCCCCCTTATAGTCCCCAGTGAGTCACTGAGCAGAACCCCCCTCACATATCACTTTCCTCTATGTCCTGTCCGTTGCCTACACCAGGCGATTCATCACCGCAGCCCTGACCGTCACTACTACTCCCACCGCTCCCAGCCTGATGTATCAAACACATGTTGGGGGTTGGGTACTAAGCTCTGCTCAATCGCACAGGTCATTCTGGAGAAGTCATTAGCCATGAATTAGCTTATTATGTATTTTCCCAAAATCCCTATTTTTGTTATAGCTTTTCCACATTGAGTTCAGTGTTCTGGACATGTGACTACTGCAAAATTATAATAACATGTTTTGTTGATGGAACTGACATAACATATCAGATACATAAAAATTCTAAGAAGTATTAAACTGATTTTACACTAGCGCAGATCCTCAGGGGCGGAGCCTAACAAGAACCAATAGAATGCAGAAGAGGGAATCTGTGTGTCAGGCTCCACCTCTGCAGACCAGCCCTAGCACTCATCATCTATAGCATTGCTGATGAGGCATGATGGTTTGGCGGTGTAATGCAAAATCTGCCTGCAACAAACTAGGCCATATCATAGTGCAGGAGGCCAGCAGAGGTTTGAATGCAGCTTTGGATGTGATTGGAGCATAAAACATGATGTAACCCAAGTACCGGCCATAACTACTTATTATATTAGATGAATGTTTATCTTGCAGACGACCTGGAGACCACAGAATTACAGCGGATTTATTGAGCGAGTGATGGTGCTAAATAAAATATACAAAGAATAACATTAGAGTGAAGTTAATGGGAGATGGCGGTTTTACAGACACTAATCCCAACTAAGCCGGGCAGAAAATCAGATTCCCACAAAAGTGGTGGGAGATTAATCCGGCAGAACATTCCAGAAAGATGAATCACAGATCACAACAACTCATCCCAGCCATGACATAGAGACCATCAGGACCTGTGTGATACAGGGCCCTGCCCCAGCTGGAAGCAGAGCATTGTGGGAGTCTCCCATGGGCCCAACCGTTTTACATGTTACACAATCCCTTCAAGATTCCTGGGATACGAAGAATCAACAAGAACATGTCTCTTGTATAACAATATGAGGGAATGTGACATCATCCTCATACTATAGTGGCTGGTAGGTCACTATCCCTGCCCCCGAGGTTCCCTAAAATCCTCCTCATTCACCAAAAAGTCCTTCTAGGGTAAAACAGTAACTACAAGACAATTACGCTGGGAGAAGAACATAATGTTACTCTATGTCTCTGAGACTGCATGCTGTGAGAGGGGAGGAAGAGCAGAGCTAGACATCTAAACGGCTCACCAGTATTGACATAGCACACTTAGGCCTGCCCCCGCTTACCAGGATAGATACAGTATCTAATGCAGTATTATAGCTGCCAAAGGGGTTTAGTGTTTGTATCATTATATATAATATAACAGAAGAATTCAGAGCTGAACATGATGATCGACTTACCCCGCACTCCCTCAAAAACTGGGGCAACAGCTTATGTTACAGCGAGTCACCGGGGAATATATGTAACTGGGTAAAGTATCACTGAATATACAAAGGTATAAAATCACACAACAACAAAGGCAAAAATAATGCGCAATCACACACAAAGCGTTACTAACTGCAAATCTACCCAGTAATGGTGCCAAATAGCAGATATAAAAGATACTGCATATAATAAACACAACAATATACAGAAATAACAGTCTAGCATCCAACCAAACCCATATACATATAGCATTAGAGGGTAGTATTATAGTAGTTATATTCTTGTACATAGGAGTAGTATTATAGTAGTTATATTCTTGTATATAGGAGCAGTATTATAGTAGTTATATTCTTGTACATAGGAGCAGTATTATAGTAGTTATATTCTTGTACATAGGAGCAGTATTATAGTAGTTATATTCTTGTACATAGGAGTAGTATTATAGTAGTTATATTCTTGTACATAGGAGGTAGTATTATAGTAGTTATATTCTTGTACATAGGAGTAGTATTATAGCAGTTATATTCTTGTACATAGGAGCAGTATTATAGTAGTTATATTCTTGTACATAGGAGTAGTATTATAGCAGTTATATTCTTGTACATAGGAGCAGTATTATAGTAGTTATATTCTTGTACATAGGAGTAGTATTATAGTAGTTATATTATTGTACATAGGAGGTAGTATTATAGTAGTTATATTCTTGTACATAGGAGTAGTATTATAGCAGTTATATTCTTGTACATAGGAGCAGTATTATAGTAGTTATATTCTTGTACATAGGAGTAGTATTATAGCAGTTATATTCTTGTACATAGGAGCAGTATTATAGCAGTTATATTCTGGTACATTACAGTATATGTCACCTCTTCCTCCTGCTTTTCTTGGCACACATCCCTCCTACATTACTCAGCAGGGGACATGACTGGTGTTCGCTCCATCTGGATCATCTTTAGACTACAGTAATACGTATCTGTTATATTCACCTCCTGGCAGGGTTTGTACATTTGGAAATACTTTTAGAGCTCTGTTGTGGCCTCCAGGATCTAATAAGAGGCGGAGGGATTACTGTTCTGTATCTTCTTTCCTCCCTGTCCTCTCACTGCTGTATATAGATAGATTTGCTATCTCTGTCCTGTATACTGAGCTCCTGCTGGGCACACGTCTAATGGGAGAACATCAGAGGACTCCTTTATGTGACCCCCAAGGAGGATTGTTAGATGTGAGGAGACGTCTCAGTGCCTCTTACTATAGTAATGCAAGAATTAAACATGAAAGAAGAAAGTGAATAAAGGAAACAATTATATATGGGAGGGGACTCGAGGAACGTATAGGAGACCTGGAGACGTATAGGAGACCTGGAGACGTATAGGAGACTTGAAGACATATAGGAGACCTGGAGACGTATAGGAAAACTAGAGGCATAAAACATCCTGAAGATCTGGATATACACAGGCAGGTTCTCACGTATGAGGCTGTAACCACAGACAGATTTGTTGGCTCTTATATGGGCACTTGTCCGTCTCGCTCTTCCAGTAAGGGCTGACCATAGATGGAGCTGCAGGTGGTGTGAATGGCAGGTAAAGGCTGGGGTTTTCTATAAACAGCCCCTTTGTGTCAGGCCATTGTCCTGCAGATTTGGACATGCACCCTGCTGATCTCCTGCTGATCTCCTGCCATTCATCCCATGTTGTCCCCAAACGTCCTGCCCAGAAGGTCATAAAATCCTCCTGTGATAATATTCATCATATTACAATCACAAATAATGGGATAACCCAGATACGTGCTGGTTTATACCTGCAAACTCCGAACAATGTGGGAACGGGAGGGTGCGCTTCATCCACATAACACACCCTCTTATGTGTCATTCATTTCTATTCACCTCTGTAATACAATGCCCTGCAAGGCTTCACTTGATTTCTTCAGGACACGCAAAGCTCCAATATTGAATTAAATGCAAGAATGACAGTATAGACTGACACAGAACAGGATTCACTAAATTGCTACCAGTTACTGTCAAGCATTATACAAGTGACAGTATGAACATTGTCCTGACAACTTCACTAACACAATGTAGTCAGGGTCCACCACTGGACGGACATATGGATAGGGCTGCAAAGTCAGCGGAGGCTCCTGGAGAGAACACAGGGTTTATTCCTCTCTTTAGAATGCAACAAAATATATAGTATTACACAGAGCCCATGTAATATCAATATACAATAGCTACATATTACTGCTATACTGTACATAAATAACACCGCTATACAATGCCCATGCATTACTTCCATATCGTGCCTAAATCATTTCATTACACAATGCCCACATTGTACCCATGTAATAATCTTATATACTATCGCATATATACTCTCAATATACAATGGCCCACGTAATACTATCATACTGTACATACATTATACCACAATATAGCCATACTGTATATAAATAATGACACTGTACAATGCCCATATAAAATTGCCATACAGTATATAAATGATAACAGAGTACAATGCCTGTATAATACTGCCATATTGTGTATGAATAATGACACTGTCCAATGCCTATATAATACTGCCATACCATGTATCTATTCTACCACAATACAGCCATACTGTATATAAATAATGATGCTTTACAATGTCTATATAATACTGTCATACTGTATAAATATAATGATGCTGTACAATGCCCATATCATACTGCCATACTGTTTATCCATTATACCACAATATAGCCACACTGTATATAAATAATGACACTGTACAATGCCCATATAAAACTGCCATACTGTATATAAATAATTACACTGCACAATGCCCATACTGTATATAAGTGATAACAGAGTACAATTCCTGTATAATACTGCCATACTGTATTTCAAAAATTACAGAGTACAATACCTATATAATACTGCCATACTGTATATTCATTAAACCACAATACAGCCATGCTGTACAGGAATCATACTGCTAGATAATGTCAAGTTAATACCGCCATAGTTTATATAAAAAAATTCACTACATATTGCTGCAATGCTGTACATAAAATATAACACTACACAATGAAAAGTTAATGCTGCCACATCGTGTATAAATTATACCACTTTGCAATGCCCATGTAATAATACCGTACTGTCCATACTGTACATAAATGATACTACTATTCAATGTCCACATAATATTGCCATCCAATGCATAATACCGCCATACACTGACCTTATACCTGTATTGTATAGTCCCCAAATAAAACTGCAATACAGTGCTCATAAAATATCGTAGCTGAACCCAAAAAGGGGCAGACTGAATATAGAAAGGACTGGGGGGGTAGAAGTCTGAACATAGTACAAACCTCAAGGTAATGTGTGCTTATATGTGATGTCCTGCCCACATGGTAGATTGTCAGCTCATGAGGTCAGTATCTCCTCCACACATGGTGATCCCAATACAATAACAGCAGGACACACAGCGCTGGGCGTACCGGCTAATATACATGGAACCCATGACTGTGCTGACAACCTGCACCTCTGAACACCAAGATCCCACATGGTAATAATACAGCACGATGGGGCATGTAATACATACACACACCCTATAAACATGACATAACAAGGTATATACAGTGTACAGAGCGCAGACTTACCCAAGAAATGTAAAGCCAGAGCAGTGGACTCTCAGACCTCAGTAGACTACATGTCTTCATGTGACTGAGCCCTGGATACAAAGTCTACAGCAGAAGCTCAACACAGAATCGCCCCCTCCTCTAGAGCCGACAACTAGTGAGAGACTGTGGGTGGGAGGAAGAGAAGCTGGGAGTGACTGCGACTATTCACTGGGAACCCAATAACCATACACAGCACAGAGTACATGACACCGCACACTGCACTCCAGAAAGGTAGCCAGGGGCAAGAGACAAACAATTCGCAATAAAAATCGCAAGTAAAAGTAACTTGAAAGATTTAAAACAAAAATGACGTTCTTACATATTTCACTACAGAATGTCAACAATGGTAAAACAAGGAATGTGCTGGTCAATCCAGATACTACTGGTAATACTACTCCTATGTACAAAACTATAACTACTATAATACTGCCCCCCTATGTACAAAACTATAACTACTATAATACTACCCCCTATATACAAGACTATAACTACTATAATACTGCCCCCCTAGGTACAAGAATATAACTACTATAATACTACCCCCTAGGTACAAGAATATAACTACTATAATACTACCTCCTATGTACAAGAATATAACTACTATAATACTACTCCTATGTACAAGAATATAACTACTATAATACTACTCCTATGTACAAGAATATAACTACTATAATACTGCTCCTATGTACAAGAATATAACTACTATAATACTACCTCCTATGTACAAGAATATAACTACTATAATACTGCTCCTATGTACAAGACTATAACTACTATAATACTGCCCCCCTATATACAAGACTATAACTACTATAATACTGCCCCCCTAGGTACAAGAATATAACTACTATAATACTACCTCCTATGTACAAGAATATAACTATTATAATACTGCTCCTATGTACAAGAATATTTCTACTATAATACTACTCCTATGTACAAGAATATAACTACTATAATACTGCTCCTATGTACAAGAATATAACTACTATAATACTGCTCCTATGTACAAGAATATAACTACTATAATACTACCTCCTATGTACAAGAATATAACTACTATAATACTGCTCCTATGTACAAGAATATAACTACTATAATACTACTCCTATGTACAGGAATATAACTACTATAATACTGCTCCTATGTACAAGAATATAACTACTATGATCAAATGGGGATAGTAACGCTCCTTAGGCAGTGTGCCCCTTTACAGGTGTTTGGAGACTTACAAGCCTTTTTCACTCCACTGGGGGATTATGGAAAAAAATATGTAAATCTGTTTTCCCGGATGTAATTATTAGTGCTGTGCCTCTCTTCCCTGTCTCCGCCCCCTTATCATCATGCACAACTTTTTTTCAAGCCTAATAACATAATGTGGGGATTATTGCCAAACTAGTATTTCTATTCCAAAAGAATAGATTCCCAGCTGTGATTCTAGTCCCATGATTCTATTAGAGCGCCCCCTATCATCCAAACATGCGACCTCCTAATAAATTCCATCACACATAAATTATTGAAATACTTGATACTTACATCTTTGTAAGATGCAGAGAAGTTGCATGGACACCGGAGGAGTCAGTACAAGTGTGCGGTACATTATTGACACACAGATGTCAGTAGGGTTATCAGAGGTTACAGTTCATACTTAGGTCCTTATGGACAGGCTCCGGCTGCAGGAACCCAGCTGTGTACTGTAATCTGTCTAGACTCGGTCCTTGTAATGGGCTGGTGTCCTGCTGTGGTGCTTATAATTCCACCACCCTCTGCTGGCAGTTCCGATGCGGTACCGACAACTCTAATACTCTCCCTTCCGCTCCTGGCGGTTCTGGTGCCATACTGACACCTCCGATACTCTGACTTGGGAGGCAGGTAAAAAACCTAAAATTTGGATACAAATATCCTGCCCTACTCTAGTGTACAAAATATACCAGATATTAGATAGACAATACTAGAAGGTAGTCGCCATCTAGTGGCCTGTAGTTCAGCTGCTACATTTTTAACTGGGTTGTATCTAATTGTGCCGACTAGTTACATTGATATAACCCCGTAGCACTGTACTCGCTGGTGTACTGTCTCCTGTCTGACTGTGAGTCTCTCATCTTGTAGGAATTAGTGTTCTTACCTGCTAAACTTCCTTCAGCCAATCCCTGTCTGTCTGTATTGAAGTCCTCTCACTTAGGGGAGTGACACACCGTATACTATGTACCTGGACCTGAGCGCTTCTGTCATGTCTATTTTTCTATACTTGATTTCCTTTCCTTGTTGGCCTCTGGGCTTCTGCTACCTGTCCCACATTGGCCTAATGGCTTCTGCTACCTGAATCCATGTTGGCCTCTGGGCTTCTGCCACCTGTCCCCTGTTGGCCTCTGGGCTTCTGCTACCTGTCCCCTGTTGGCCTCTGGGCTTATGCTAGCTGTCCCCTGTTGGCCTCTGGGCTTCTGCCACCTGTCCCCTGTTGGCCTCTGGGCTTCTGCTACCTGTCCCCTGTTGGCCTCTGGGCTTCTGCTACCTGCCCCCTGTTGGCCTCTGGGCTTCTGCCACCTGTCCCCTGTTGGCCTCTGGGCTTCTGCTACTTGTCCCCTGTTGGCCTCTGGGCTTCTGCCACCTGTCCCCTGTTGGCCTCTGGGCTTCTGTTACTTGTCCCCTGTTGGCTTCTGGGCTTCTGCTACCTGTCCCTTGTTGGCCTCTGGGCTTCTGCTACCTGTCCCCTGTTGGCCTCTGGGCTTCTGCTACCTGTCCCCTGTTGGCCTCTGGGCTTCTGCCACCTGTCCCCTGTTGGCCTCTGGGCTTCTGCCACCTGTCCCCTGTTGGCCTCTGGGCTTCTGCTACCTGTCCCCTGTTGGCCTCTGGGCTTCTGCCACCTGTCCCCTGTTGGCCTCTGGGCTTCTGCTACCTGTCCCCTGTTGGCCTCTGGGCTTCCGCCACCTGACCCCTGTTGGCCTCTGGGCTTCTGCCACCTGTCCCCTGTTGGCCTCTGGGCTTCTGTCACCTGTCCCCTGTTGGCCTCTGGGCTTCTGCTACTTGTCCCCTGTTGGCCTCTGGGCTTCTGCTACCTGTCCCCTGTTGGCTTCTGGGCTTCTGCTACTTGTCCCCTGTTGGCCTCTGGGCTTCTGCTACCTGACCCCTGTTGGCCTCTGGGCTTCTGCTACCTGTCCCCTGTTGGCCTCTGGGCTTCTGCTACCTGTCCCCTGTTGGCTTCTGGGCTTCTGCTACCTGCCCCCTGTTGGCCTCTGGGCTTCTGCTACCTGACCCCTGTTGGCTTCTGGGCTTCTGCTACCTGTCCCCTGTTGGCCTCTGGGCTTCTGCTACCTGTCCCTTGTTGGCCTCTGGGCTTCTGCTACTTGTCCCCTGTTGGCCTCTGGGGTTCTGCTACCTGTCCCCTGTTGGCCTCTGGGCTTCTGCTACTTGTCCCCTGTTGGCCTCTGGGCTTCTGCTACCTGTCCCCTGTTGGCTTCTGGGCTTCTGCTACCTGTCCCTTGTTGGCCTCTGGGCTTCTGCCACCTGTCCCCTGTTGGCCTCTGGGCTTCTGCTACTTGTCCCCTGTTGGCTTCTGGGCTTCTGCTACTTGTCCCCTGTTGGCCTCTGGGCTTCTGCTACCTGACCCCTGTTGGCCTCTGGGCTTCTGCTACCTGTCCCCTGTTGGCCTCTGGGCTTCTGCTACCTGTCCCCTGTTGGCCTCTGGGCTTCTGCCACCTGTCCCCTGTTGGCCTCTGGGCTTCTGCTACTTTTCCCCTGTTGGCTTCTGGGCTTCTTCTACCTGTCCCCTGTTGGCCTCTGGGCTTCTGCTACCTGACCCCTGTTGGCTTCTTGGTTACTGCTACCTGTCCCCTGTTGGCCTCTGGGCTTCTGCTACTTGTCCCCTGTTGGCCTCTGGGCTTCTGCTACCTGTCCCCTGTTGGCCTCTGGGCTTCTGCTACCTGTCCCCTGTTGGCCTCTGGGCTTCTGCCACCTGTTCCCTGTTGGCCTCTGGGCTTCTGCTACCTGTCCCTTGTTGGCCTCTGGACTTCTGCTACCTGTCCCCTGTTGGCCTCTGGGCTTCTGCTACCTGTCCCCTGTTGGCCTCTGGGCTTCCGCCACCTGACCCCTGTTGGCCTCTGGGCTTCTGCTACCTGTCCCCTGTTGGCCTCTGAGCTTCCGCCACCTGACCCCTGTTGGCCTCTGGGCTTCTGCCACATGACCCCTGTTGGCCTCTGGGCTTCTGCTACCTGTCCCCTGTTGGCCTGTGGTCTTCTGCTACCTGTCCCCTGTTGGCCTGTGGGCTTCCGCCACCTGACCCCTGTTGGCCTCTGGGCTTCTGCTACCTGTCCCCTGTTGGCCTCTGGGCTTCTGCCACCTGTTCCCTTTTGGCCTCTGGGCTTCTGCTACCTGTCCCCTGTTGGCTTCTGGGCTTCTGCTACCTGTCCCTTGTTGGCCTCTGGACTTCTGCTACCTGTCCCCTGTTGGCCTCTGGGCTTCTGCTACCTGTCCCCTGTTGGCCTCTGGGCTTCCGCCACCTGACCCCTGTTGGCCTCTGGGCTTCTGCTACCTGTCCCCTGTTGGCCTCTGGGCTTCCGCCACCTGACCCCTGTTGGCCTCTGGGCTTCTGCCACATGACCCCTGTTGGCCTCTGGGCTTCTGCTACCTGTCCCCTGTTGGCCTGTGGGCTTCTGCTACCTGTCCCCTGTTGGCCTGTGGGCTTCCGCCACCTGACCCCTGTTGGCCTCTGGGCTTCTGCTACCTGTCCCCTGTTGGCTTCTGGGCTTCTGCTACCTGTCCCCTGTTGGCCTCTGGGCTTCTGCTACTTGTCCCCTGTTGGCCTCTGGGCTTCTGCTACCTGTCCCCTGTTGGCCTCTGGGCTTCTGCTACCTGCCCCCTGTTGGCCTCTGGGCTTCTGCTACCTGACCCCTGTTGGCTTCTGGGCTTCTGCTACCTGTCCCCTGTTGGCCTCTGGGCTTCTGCTACCTGTCCCTTGTTGGCCTCTGGGCTTCTGCTACTTGTCCCCTGTTGGCCTCTGGGCTTCTGCTACCTGTCCCCTGTTGGCCTCTGGGCTTCTGCTACTTGTCCCCTGTTGGCCTCTGGGCTTCTGCTACCTGTCCCCTGTTGGCTTCTGGGCTTCTGCTACCTGTCCCTTGTTGGCCTCTGGGCTTCTGCCACCTGTCCCCTGTTGGCCTCTGGGCTTCTGCTACTTGTCCCCTGTTGGCTTCTGGGTTTCTGCTACTTGTCCCCTGTTGGCCTCTGGGCTTCTGCTACCTGACCCCTGTTGGCCTCTGGGCTTCTGCTACCTGTCCCCTGTTGGCCTCTGGGCTTCTGCTACCTGTCCCCTGTTGGCCTCTGGGCTTCTGCCACCTGTCCCCTGTTGGCCTCTGGGCTTCTGCTACTTTTCCCCTGTTGGCTTCTGGGCTTCTGCTACCTGTCCCCTGTTGGCTTCTGGGCTTCTGCTACCTGTCCCCTGTTGGCCTCTGGGCTTCTGTTACCTGACCCCTGTTGGCTTCTGGATTTCTGCTACCTGTCCCCTGTTGGCCTCTGGGCTTCTGCTACTTGTCCCCTGTTGGCCTCTGGGCTTCTGCTACCTGACCCCTGTTGGCCTCTGGGCTTCTGCTACCTGTCCCCTGTTGGCCTCTGGGCTTCTGCCACCTGTTCCCTGTTGGCCTCTGGGCTTCTGCTACCTGTCCCCTCTTGGCCTCTGGGCTTCTGCCACCTGTCCCCTCTTGGCCTCTGGGCTTCTGCTACCTGACCCCTGTTGGCCTCTGGGCTCTGCTACCTGTCCCCTGTTGGCCTCTGGGCTTCCGCCACCTGACCCCTGTTGGCCTCTGGGCTTCTGCTACCTGTCCCCTGTTGGCTTCTGGGCTTCCGCCACCTGACCCCTGTTGGCCTCTGGGCTTCTGCTACCTGTCCCCTGTTGGCCTCTGGGCTTCTGCCACCTGTCCCCTGTTGGCCTCTGGGCTTCTGCTACCTGACCCCTGTTGGCCTGTGGGCTTCTGCTACCTGTCCCCTGTTGGCCTGTGGGCTTCCGCCACCTGACCCCTGTTGGCCTCTGGGCTTCTGCTACCTGTCCCCTGTTGGCCTGTGGGCTTCTGCTACCTGTCCCCTGTTGGCCTCTGGGCTTCCGCCACCTGACCCCTGTTGGCCTCTGGGCTTCTGCTACCTGTCCCCTGTTGGCCTCTGGGCTTCCGCCACCTGACCCCTGTTGGCCTCTGGGCTTCTGCCACATGACCCCTGTTGGCCTCTGGGCTTCTGCTACCTGTCCCCTGTTGGCCTGTGGGCTTCTGCTACCTGTCCCCTGTTGGCCTGTGGGCTTCCGCCACCTGACCCCTGTTGGCCTCTGGGCTTCTGCTACCTGTCCCCTGTTGGCTTCTGGGCTTCTGCTACCTGTCCCCTGTTGGCCTCTGGGCTTCTGCTACTTGTCCCCTGTTGGCCTCTGGGCTTCTGCTACCTGTCCCCTGTTGGCCTCTGGGCTTCTGCTACCTGCCCCCTGTTGGCCTCTGGGCTTCTGCTACCTGACCCCTGTTGGCTTCTGGGCTTCTGCTACCTGTCCCCTGTTGGCCTCTGGGCTTCTGCTACCTGTCCCTTGTTGGCCTCTGGGCTTCTGCTACTTGTCCCCTGTTGGCCTCTGGGCTTCTGCTACCTGTCCCCTGTTGGCCTCTGGGCTTCTGCTACTTGTCCCCTGTTGGCCTCTGGGCTTCTGCTACCTGTCCCCTGTTGGCTTCTGGGCTTCTGCTACCTGTCCCTTGTTGGCCTCTGGGCTTCTGCCACCTGTCCCCTGTTGGCCTCTGGGCTTCTGCTACTTGTCCCCTGTTGGCTTCTGGGTTTCTGCTACTTGTCCCCTGTTGGCCTCTGGGCTTCTGCTACCTGACCCCTGTTGGCCTCTGGGCTTCTGCTACCTGTCCCCTGTTGGCCTCTGGGCTTCTGCTACCTGTCCCCTGTTGGCCTCTGGGCTTCTGCCACCTGTCCCCTGTTGGCCTCTGGGCTTCTGCTACTTTTCCCCTGTTGGCTTCTGGGCTTTTGCTACCTGTCCCCTGTTGGCTTCTGGGCTTCTGCTACCTGTCCCCTGTTGGCCTCTGGGCTTCTGTTACCTGACCCCTGTTGGCTTCTGGATTTCTGCTACCTGTCCCCTGTTGGCCTCTGGGCTTCTGCTACTTGTCCCCTGTTGGCCTCTGGGCTTCTGCTACCTGACCCCTGTTGGCCTCTGGGCTTCTGCTACTTGTCCCCTGTTGGCCTCTGGGCTTCTGCCACCTGTTCCCTGTTGGCCTCTGGGCTTCTGCTACCTGTCCCCTCTTGGCCTCTGGGCTTCTGCCACCTGTCCCCTCTTGGCCTCTGGGCTTCTGCTACCTGACCCCTGTTGGCCTCTGGGCTCTGCTACCTGTCCCCTGTTGGCCTCTGGGCTTCCGCCACCTGACCCCTGTTGGCCTCTGGGCTTCTGCTACCTGTCCCCTGTTGGCTTCTGGGCTTCCGCCACCTGACCCCTGTTGGCCTCTGGGCTTCTGCTACCTGTCCCCTGTTGGCCTCTGGGCTTCTGCCACCTGTCCCCTGTTGGCCTCTGGGCTTCTGCTACCTGACCCCTGTTGGCCTGTGGGCTTCTGCTACCTGTCCCCTGTTGGCCTGTGGGCTTCCGCCACCTGACCCCTGTTGGCCTCTGGGCTTCTGCTACCTGTCCCCTGTTGGCCTGTGGGCTTCTGCTACCTGTCCCCTGTTGGCCTCTGGGCTTCCGCCACCTGACCCCTGTTGGCCTCTGGGCTTCTGCTACCTGTCCCCTGTTGGCCTCTGGGCTTCCGCCACCTGACCCCTGTTGGCCTCTGGGCTTCTGCCACATGACCCCTGTTGGCCTCTGGGCTTCTGCTACCTGTCCCCTGTTGGCCTGTGGGCTTCTGCTACCTGTCCCCTGTTGGCCTGTGGGCTTCCGCCACCTGACCCCTGTTGGCCTCTGGGCTTCTGCTACCTGTCCCCTGTTGGCTTCTGGGCTTCTGCTACCTGTCCCCTGTTGGCCTCTGGGCTTCTGCTACTTGTCCCCTGTTGGCCTCTGGGCTTCTGCTACCTGTCCCCTGTTGGCCTCTGGGCTTCTGCTACCTGCCCCCTGTTGGCCTCTGGGCTTCTGCTACCTGACCCCTGTTGGCTTCTGGGCTTCTGCTACCTGTCCCCTGTTGGCCTCTGGGCTTCTGCTACCTGTCCCTTGTTGGCCTCTGGGCTTCTGCTACTTGTCCCCTGTTGGCCTCTGGGCTTCTGCTACCTGTCCCCTGTTGGCCTCTGGGCTTCTGCTACTTGTCCCCTGTTGGCCTCTGGGCTTCTGCTACCTGTCCCCTGTTGGCTTCTGGGCTTCTGCTACCTGTCCCTTGTTGGCCTCTGGGCTTCTGCCACCTGTCCCCTGTTGGCCTCTGGGCTTCTGCTACTTGTCCCCTGTTGGCTTCTGGGTTTCTGCTACTTGTCCCCTGTTGGCCTCTGGGCTTCTGCTACCTGACCCCTGTTGGCCTCTGGGCTTCTGCTACCTGTCCCCTGTTGGCCTCTGGGCTTCTGCTACCTGTCCCCTGTTGGCCTCTGGGCTTCTGCCACCTGTCCCCTGTTGGCCTCTGGGCTTCTGCTACTTTTCCCCTGTTGGCTTCTGGGCTTCTGCTACCTGTCCCCTGTTGGCTTCTGGGCTTCTGCTACCTGTCCCCTGTTGGCCTCTGGGCTTCTGTTACCTGACCCCTGTTGGCTTCTGGATTTCTGCTACCTGTCCCCTGTTGGCCTCTGGGCTTCTGCTACTTGTCCCCTGTTGGCCTCTGGGCTTCTGCTACCTGACCCCTGTTGGCCTCTGGGCTTCTGCTACCTGTCCCCTGTTGGCCTCTGGGCTTCTGCCACCTGTTCCCTGTTGGCCTCTGGGCTTCTGCTACCTGTCCCCTCTTGGCCTCTGGGCTTCTGCCACCTGTCCCCTCTTGGCCTCTGGGCTTCTGCTACCTGACCCCTGTTGGCCTCTGGGCTCTGCTACCTGTCCCCTGTTGGCCTCTGGGCTTCCGCCACCTGACCCCTGTTGGCCTCTGGGCTTCTGCTACCTGTCCCCTGTTGGCTTCTGGGCTTCCGCCACCTGACCCCTGTTGGCCTCTGGGCTTCTGCTACCTGTCCCCTGTTGGCCTCTGGGCTTCTGCCACCTGTCCCCTGTTGGCCTCTGGGCTTCTGCTACCTGACCCCTGTTGGCCTCTGGGCTTCTGCTACCTGTCCCCTGTTGGCCTGTGGGCTTCCGCCACCTGACCCCTGTTGGCCTCTGGGCTTCTGCTACCTGTCCCCTGTTGGCCTGTGGGCTTCTGCTACCTGACCCCTGTTGGCCTCTGGGCTCTGCTACCTGTCCCCTGTTGGCCTCTGGGCTTCTGCCACCTGTTCTCTGGTGGCCCTTTGGCTTCTGCTACCTGTCCCCTGTTGGCCTCTGGGCTTCTGCCACCTTTCCCCTATTAGCCTCTGGGCTTCTGCTACCTGTCCCCTGTTGGCCTCTGGGCTTCTGCCACCTGTCCCCTGTTGGCCCTTTGGCTTCTGCCACCTGTCCCCTATTAGCCTCTGGTCTTCTCTGGCCTGTCCTGCCCTGGATTTGCTTTAGACCCGGCTTCTGATTTCTGTACAATCTGTCCTGGATCCGTCATCTTTCATACTGAACATGATCTGTGTCTTGTATTTAGTCAATGTTCACACCAGTGGCGTAACCAGGAATGTCTGAGCCCCAAGGCGAACATATGACATGGGATCCCCCGACCCTGCACAAACCGCATTCCTGCACCCACCATTATGCCCTATAATTGCCCCTACACACGATTATCCTATCACAGTATTGTAGTATTACAGTCTATTGTATTGACTGTATCTATTGTAGTATAACAACTTATTATTCTATTGTATCATTGTAGTATAACAGTCTATTATTCTATTATAGTATTGTAGTATATCAGTCTATTATAGCATTGTATTATAGCGCTGTATTATCCTATTATAGTATTGCAGTATAACAATTTATTATTCTATTATAGTATTGCAGTATATCAGTCTATTACAGCATTGTATTATAGCGCTGTATTATCCTATTATAGTATTACAGTATAACAGTCTATTATTCTATTATAGTATTGTAGTATATCAGTCTATTACAGCATTGTATTATAGCGCTGTATTATCCTATTATAGTATTACAGTATAACAGTTTATTATTCTATTATAGTATTGTAGTATATCAGTCTATTACAGCATTGTATTATAGCGCTGTATTATCCTATTATAGTATTACAGTATAACAGTCTATTATTCTATTATAGTATTGTAGTATATCAGTCTATTACAGCATTGTATTATAGCGCTGTATTATCCTATTTTAGTATTACAGTATAACAGTCTATTATTCTATTATAGTATTGTAGTATATCAGTCTATTATAGCATTGTATTATAGCGCTGTATTATCCTATTATAGTATTACAGTATAACAGTTTATTATTCTATTATAGTATTGTAGTATATCAGTCTATTATAGCATTGTATTATAGCGCTGTATTATCCTATTATAGTATTGCAGTATAACAATTTATTATTCTATTATAGTATTGCAGTATATCAGTCTATTACAGCATTGTATTATAGCGCTGTATTATCCTATTATAGTATTACAGTATAACAGTCTATTATTCTATTATAGTATTGTAGTATATCAGTCTATTACAGCATTGTATTATAGCGCTGTATTATCCTATTATAGTATTACAGTATAACAGTTTATTATTCTATTATAGTATTGTAGTATATCAGTCTATTACAGCATTGTATTATAGCGCTGTATTATCCTATTATAGTATTACAGTATAACAGTCTATTATTCTATTATAGTATTGTAGTATATCAGTCTATTACAGCATTGTATTATAGCGCTGTATTATCCTATTTTAGTATTACAGTATAACAGTCTATTATTCTATTATAGTATTGTAGTATATCAGTCTATTATAGCATTGTATTATAGCGCTGTATTATCCTATTATAGTATTACAGTATAACAATTTATTATTCTATTATAGTATTGCAGTATATCAGTCTAGTATAGTCTATTGTATCATTGTAGTATAACAGTCTATTATTGTATCATAGTATTGCAGTATATCAGTCTCGTATAGCATTGTATTATAGCGCTGTATTATCCTCGGCTTATCGGTATGTACACGGCCTTGTCAGTGTTTGTTGTTACCCACAAATCAGACCCGATCAGTCAATACAGATACAGAGCCAACATGAGAAAGTGGAGTCAGGTATTTGCTTTGATCTCAGTGGCCGGAGCTCTTACACGTCCTGGGACATATTGCATAGAATTGGTCATATTGAGACACATGGACAAAATACATTGTAACAGGCGGTGACAGCGCTACAGTATATGGCGCCTGCAGACCCTAAATAGTGTCCTTCACAAAGAGGACTAGCCATGCACTATTCTATACGTTACCCCCTGCCCCATAGGAGAAATAGAGATAAAAGTGACTGTCCCAGGTGGGCACAATACAGGGATGTCCTACAAGGTTTGTCACTCATCTGAGCTGCAGTACCAGACACGGCCTGTGAATAGGTGTGGCACTGTTTTTGGAATGGAGCAGACATGTTGGAGCCCCATAGCTTGGACCCCCCATTGGTACATCCTATCCCCAGCCAGGCTTGCGGCTTGTATTATTGCAGTCAATGTCCTTCTTAGGTTGTGATAAGAGCGCCATTGTGTTACTTGGGCTGGTGGCGGCGCACTTGTCTTTGTTATCGCTGGGTAAATATTGCAGTAACTCGGGTACTGTGAGAATTTTATGTATCTGCCAAGGAAAACACGGAGCGGCACAAGTCATACAAAGTATATACGGGAATGTCTGCAGTAACTGGAGAGTTCACAGATCACTGAGGGATATCAATGACACAATGTAACAAATCCCCTCTCTATGGAAACCTGTATAATGACCGACTGTGACATCACAACACACCTGACAGGGGACTGGAAGGGATTGGTTTTATTGTCCTTCACTTCCCCTGAGCCTCTACTTATTACATTGTGGGTTGTGAAGAGACCCCAGTGTATAATGATAGCATTATACTGGGCGAGGCACTGTGGTGAGCATGTTATACTGTGTGGAGAATATTATATTGTGAAGAGCATATTATATTGTGTGGATCATATTATACTGTGTGGAGAATATTATATTATGTGTAGCATATTACATTGTGTGGAGCATATTATACTGTGTGGAGCATATTATACTGTGTAGAGAATATTATATTATGTGTAGCATATTATAATTGTGTGGAGCATATTATACTGTGTGGAGCATATTATACTGTGTGTAGCATATTATATTGTGTGGATCATATTATACTTCGTGGAGAATATTATATTGTGTGGAGCATATTATACTGTGTGGAGCATATTATACTGTGTAGAGAATATTATATTATGTGTAGCATATTATAATTGTGTGGAGCATATTATACTGTGTGGAGCATATTATACTGTGTGTAGCATATTATATTGTGTGGATCATATTATACTTCGTGGAGAATATTATATTGTGTGGAGCATATTATATTGTGTGGAGCATATTATACTGTGTGGAGCATATTATATTGTGTGGAGCATATTATACTGTGTGCAGCATATTATACTGTGTGGAGCATATTATACTGTGTGGAGCATATTATATTGTGTGGAGCATATTTATACTGTGTGGAGCATATTATATTGTGTGGAGCATATTATACTGTGTGTAGCATATTATATTGTGCGGATCATATTATACTTTGTGGAGAATATTATATTGTGTGGAGCATATTATATTGTGTGGAACATATTATACTGTGTGGAGCATATTATATTGTGTGGAGCATATTATACTGTGTGCAGCATATTATACTGTGTGGAGCATATTATATTGTGTGGAGCATATTATACTGTGTGGAGCATATTATACTGTGTGGAGCATATTATATTGTGTGGAGCATATTATACTGTTTGGAGCATATTATACTGTGTGGAGCATATTATATTGTGGGTGCTACTAGGGAGCATTATACCATGGTGGGGGCCACTGTGGGTCATTATAATGTGTGGGGCCAATGTAGTATATTATATACTATACTGTGTGGGGCCAATATGGAGCATTATATACTATGTGAAGCATTATTCTATGGAGCGGCTCCTGCTGGCAGCCCGTTGTGCTATGTCGGCATCTCTATAATCTTGCACATACGTGTAGTGCTCCATGGTTGTGTCAACTTATCGTGCCCCATATATGGAAGTACAAAAAAGTTACAGGTGTCAGAATAGGGGGAATTTTTTTTCAAAGTGTTTTTTAAGGTGTTAAAATGTCACAAATACTATATAAATTTGGTATTGCCATAATCGCAACAACACAAACTATACAAGTGATATATCAGTTTGACTGCACAGTGAATGACATAAAAATTCACTTTTCGCAGATTTCACCCCATTCTGCATCTTTTTCCAGCTTCTCAGTACATTTTATGGGATGCAGGACTTTTCTCTCCACATGTTTCATGCAGAAACCGATGTGAACCAGGCCTAAGAATTTGCTATAACAAAATCTTTTTGCCAAAAATCTTTTAACTCTGATGTAACAATGTTGAAATTGTCATATTTTGCAACATTTTTTAAACTTTTTGCAATGTTCACAATGTCACTTGCAAATTTGTTTCACATAGGCAGAGGCATAGCTATAGGGTATTAGAAGGAGTATGTGCGTCTGGGCCCCCGAGCCTCAAGGGGCCTGAGGTACCATGTGTCCCATAAGAAGATACCATAACAATAGCAGTCCATGACGACAGAAACACAAAGCGCATGTAGTATCCGCCCATAGGGGTCATTGTCACCGGCTGCACGGCTGCTATTCTCATCGCTGTCAGCTCTGATGAGTCAGCCTTGGTCCTCCTACACCCCCGGAGGCGCTCTTGTATCTCAGTCCGCTGTTATTCTCTGGTCCCTGCCAAATTCCTAGAAACCACACAAAACAATGAACCGTTTCACATCTGATCATAGTAGTCGTGTTTGCAGAGATTACATATAATCTGTAGCTTGTTGTGTTTGTACAGGGGAAGGCAAACATTCGCAGAAAACTGTCAGAAAACCGCAACGCCACCGCCGCTGCCAAACACAACACCACTTAGATTTACTGGTAGTTATATCATAATGTCCCAGTCTTCATTGCATCACCTGGGGTAATGATGTGTACAAGGTGTCATATACAAGGCGTCATATACAAGGTGTCATATACAAGGTGTCATATACAAGGTGTCATATACAAGGTGTCATATACAAGGTGTCATATACAAGGCGTCATGTACAAGGTGTCATATACAAGGCGTCATATACAAGGCGTCATGTACAAGGCGTCATATACAAGGTGTCATGTACAAGGCGTCATGTACAAGGCGTCATATACAAGGTGTCATATACAAGGTGTCATATACAAGTTGTCATATACAAGGCGTCACATACAAGGCGTCATATACAAGGCGTTATGTACAAGGCGTCATGTACAAGGCGTCATATACAAGGTGTCATGTACAAGGCGTCATATACAAGGCGTCATATACAAGGCATCATGTACAAGGTGTCATATACAAGGCGTCATATACAAGGCGTCATATACAAGGCGTCATGTACAAGGTGTCATATACAAGGCGTCATATACAAGGCGTTATGTACAAGGCGTCATGTACAAGGCGTCATATACAAGGTGTCATGTACAAGGCGTCATATACAAGGCGTCATATACAAGGCGTCATATACAAGGTGTCATATACAAGGCATCATGTACAAGGTGTCATATACAAGGCATCATGTACAAGGTGTCATATACAAGGCGTCATATACAAGGCGTCATATACAAGGCATCATGTACAAGGTGTCATATACAAGGCGTCATATACAAGGTGTCATATACAAGGCGTCATATACAAGGCATCATGTACAAGGTGTCATATACAAGGCGTCATATACAAGGCGTCATATACAAGGCATCATGTACAAGGCGTCATATACAAGGCGTCATATACAAGGTGTCATATACAAGGCATCATGTACAAGGTGTCATATACAAGGCATCATGTACAAGGTGTCATATACAAGGTGTCATATACAAGGCGTCATATACAAGGCATCATGTACAAGGTGTCATATACAAGGCGTCATATACAAGGTGTCATATACAAGGCGTTATGTACAAGGCGTCATGTACAAGGCGTCATATACAAGGTGTCATGTACAAGGCGTCATATACAAGGCGTCATATACAAGGCATCATGTACAAGGTGTCATATACAAGGTGTCATATACAAGGCGTCATATACAAGGCATCATGTACAAGGTGTCATATACAAGGCGTCATATACAAGGTGTCATATACAAGGCGTTATGTACAAGGCGTCATGTACAAGGCGTCATATACAAGGTGTCATGTACAAGGCGTCATATACAAGGCGTCATATACAAGGCATCATGTACAAGGTGTCATATACAAGGCGTCATATACAAGGCGTCATATACAAGGCGTCATGTACAAGGTGTCATATACAAGGCGTCATATACAAGGCGTTATGTACAAGGCGTCATGTACAAGGCGTCATATACAAGGTGTCATGTACAAGGCGTCATATACAAGGCGTCATATACAAGGCGTCATATACAAGGTGTCATATACAAGGCATCATGTACAAGGTGTCATATACAAGGCATCATGTACAAGGTGTCATATACAAGGCGTCATATACAAGGCGTCATATACAAGGCATCATGTACAAGGTGTCATATACAAGGCGTCATATACAAGGTGTCATATACAAGGCGTCATATACAAGGCGTCATATACAAGGCATCATGTACAAGGTGTCATATACAAGGCGTCATATACAAGGCGTCATATACAAGGCATCATGTACAAGGCGTCATATACAAGGCGTCATATACAAGGTGTCATATACAAGGCATCATGTACAAGGTGTCATATACAAGGCATCATGTACAAGGTGTCATATACAAGGTGTCATATACAAGGCGTCATATACAAGGCATCATGTACAAGGTGTCATATACAAGGCGTCATATACAAGGTGTCATATACAAGGCGTCATATACAAGGCGTCATATACAAGGCATCATGTACAAGGTGTCATATACAAGGCGTCAGAGTGTCAGATAGAAATATCTTCTACACAAAATATCAGAGACTTGAACCTTCACATGAAGCCTTTAGTTTTAGCTTTGCAATGTCAATGAGTTAGATTGTAAACCTGCTACTGCTCTGATGTGTCCAATGTCTAATATCTATACCCATGTCTATTACCTGTACTCATGTCTAGTACCTGTACCTAAGTCAGTACCTGTGCCCATGCCTATTACCTTTCCCCATGCCTAATACCTGTACCCATGTCTAGTACCTGTGCCCATACCTAGTACCTGTGCCCATGTCTAGTAACTGTCCCATGTCTAATACCTGTGCCCATGTCTAGTAACTGTCCCATGTCTAATACCTGTGCCCATGTCTAGTAACTGTCCCATGTCTAATACCTGTGCCCATGCCTATTACCTTTCCCCATGCCTAATACCTGTACCATGTCTATTACCTGTGCCCATGCCTGGTAATTTTGTACCTATATCCATTACTTGTGCCCATGCCTATTACCTGTACCCATGTCTAATACCTGTGCCCACATCTAGTACCTGTGCCCTTGTCTAGTATCTGTACCACGTCTAGTATTTGTGACCACGTCTAATACCTGTACCCGTGTCTAGTACCTATACACACATCTTGCTCTTCTCTCCATGTCTTGCACTGTGGGGATGATATCACCAAAGGTCCTGGATAAGGCACCTGCTGATGCTAATAACACTGGAGGAGGTGATGGGGATGACATGACTATGAGGGGGAGAGTCTATGGGCAGTATATGAGAGGGAGCTATAGGGGGCAGGTTATGTAAGAGGAGGAGCAGGACTACATTGTGACAGAAGAGATAGGGCGGAAGATCAGGGGGGTGATCTTCAGTCACACGGTAGTCCTCCATAGTATCTGCAGCCAGCAGAGAGAGACCTTCTGCTGCACAGCAACTCATGCTAGAAAAATGAGGTCACTCTGTCATCATGTGACTTAATGAAGAAGGTGAAAGTGTAGGACAGAAAGAAACAATTAGGGACTAAAAAACAGAAACCCAGGGGGCGCAGGGGACTGAGGTCAAGTATGGACTATGGGGGATGAGGCCAGTGGAGTAACATCTAAGGATAGAAATGATACAACTATATTGTCCTGCTTAATACATATAGTGAGATTACAGAAACATCAACTCCAGCATACCATAGGAGCGGTATTATAGTAGTTACGGTATATTAGGAGCGGTATTATAGTTGTTACGGTATATTAGGAGCGGTATTATAGCAGTTACAGTATATTGGGAGCGGTATTATAGTAGTTATTGTATATTAGGAGCGGTATTATAGTAGTTACTGTATATTAGGAGCGGTATTATAGTAGTTACGGTATATTAGGAGCGGTATTATAGTAGTTACTGTATATTAGGAGCGGTATTATAGTAGTTACGGTATATTAGGAGCAGTATTATAGTAGTTACGGTATATTAGGAGCGGTATTATAGTAGTTACGGTATATTAGGAGCAGTATTATAGTAGTTACGGTATATTAGGAGCGGTATTATAGTAGTTACGGTATATTAGGAGCGGTATTATAGTAGTTACGGTATATTAGGAGCGGTATTATAGTAATTACGGTATATTAGGAGCGGTATTATAGTAATTACGGTATATTAGGAGCGGTATTATAGTAGTTATGTTATATTGGGAGCGGTATTATAGTAGTTACGGTATATTGGGAGCGGTATTATAGTAGTTATGGTATATTAGGAGCGGTATTATAGTAGTTACGGTATATTAGGAGCGGTATTATAGTAGTTACGGTATATTAGGAGCGGTATTATAGTAGTTACGGTATATTAGGAGCGGTATTATAGCAGTTACGGTATATTAGGAGCGGTATTATAGCAGTTACTGTATATTAGGAGCGGTATTATAGCAGTTACGGTATATTAGGAGCGGTATTATAGTAGTTACGGTAGATTAGGAGCGGTATTATAGTAGTTACGGTATATTGGGAGCGGTATTATAGTAGTTACGGTATATTAGGAGCGGTATTATAGTAGTTACGGTATATTGGGAGCGGTATTATAGTAGTTACGGTATATTGGGAGTGGTATTATAGTAGTTACGGTACATTAGGAGCGGTATTATAGTAGTTACGGTATATTAGGAGCGGTATTATAGTAGTTACAGTATATTCAGAGCAGTATTATAGTAGTTACGGTATATTGGGAGCGGTATTATAGTAGTTACGGTATATTAGGAGCGGTATTATTGTAGTTACGGTATATTGGGAGCGGTATTATAGTAGTTACGGTATATTGGGAGCAGTATTATAGTAGTTACGATATATTGGGAGCGGTATTATAGTAGTTACGATATATTGGGAGCGGTATTATAGTAGTTACGGTATATTAGGAGCGGTATTATTGTAGTTACGGTATATTGGGAGCGGTATTATAGTAGTTACGATATATTGGGAGCAGTATTATAGTAGTTACGATATATTGGGAGCGGTATTATAGTAGTTACGATATATTGGGAGCGGTATTATAGTAGTTACGGTATATTGGGAGCGGTATTATAGTAGTTACGGTATATTGGGAGTGGTATTATAGTAGTTACGGTAGATTAGGAGCGGTATTATAGTAGTTACGGTAGATTAGGAGCGGTATTATAGTAGTTACGGTATATTGGGAGCGGTATTATAGTAGTTACTGTATATTAGGAGCGGTATTATAGTAGTTACGGTATATTAGGAGCGGTATTATTGTAGTTACGGTATATTAGGAGCGGTATTATAGTAGTTACAGTATATTCAGAGCAGTATTATAGTAGTTACGGTATATTGGGAGCGGTATTATAGTAGTTACGGTATATTAGGAGCGGTATTATTGTAGTTACGGTATATTGAGAGCGGTATTATAGTAGTTATGGTATATTGGGAGCGGTATTATAGTAGTTACGGTATATTCAGAGCGGTATTTTAGCAGTAATATTGTTGTTTTCTAGGATTGTCCTTTACCTCTTATCACATGCGCTCCCATATTACGTCGGACCTCTTAGATGATAACATTGCGGTTACGGTCATCTGATCGGTGCGCTGTGTTCCCGGCTGTGATATATACAATCACTAATGACTTTCCGCTCCGTTGCGCTTCTCAGATGGGATCGATACTTGGTTAGTGACACATCTGCCGCTCTCCGCCGTCTCCTCTTATATCTAGAGATGAGCGAACACTAAAATGTTCGAGGTTCGAAATTCGATTCGAACAGCCGCTCAATGTTCGTGTGTTCGAACGGGTTTCGAACCCCATTATAGTCTATGGGGAACAGATACTCGTTAAGGGGGAAACCCAAATCCGTGTCTGGAGGGTCACCAAGTCCACTATGACACCCCAGGAAATGATGCCAACACCTCTGGAATGACACTGGGGAAGCAGGGGAAGCATGTCTGGGGGCATCTAACACACCAAAGACCCTCTATTACCCCAACATCACAGCCTAACAACTACACACTTTACACACTCAATACCACCTCTCTGACAGTAGGAAAACACCTTGAAACATGTGTATTTGGCACTTGCAGTGAGGAGAGCTTGTCACCAGCAGTGAATTTGGCCCTTGTAGTAAGTTGAGGTTGGCACCAACATTTGTTTTGAAAATCAGGGTGGATTGAGCCTCTAACCAGCAGAGTTTGGGCAAATTCATGGTGGAGGGAGCCTCTAAACACCCCAGTTTGGGCAAATTCATGGTGGAGGGAGCCTCTAAAAACCCCAGTTTGGACCAATTCATGGTGGAGGGAGCCTCTAACCAGCCCAGTTTGGGCAAATTCATGGTGGAGGGAGCCTCTAAAAAACCCAGTTTGGACCAATTCATGGTGGAGGGAGCCTCTAAAAAACCCAGTTTGGACCAATTCATGGTGGAGGGAGCCTCTAAAAACCCCAGTTTGGACCAATTCATGGTGGAGGGAGCCTCTAACCAGCCCAGTTTGGGCAAATTCATGGTGGAGGGAGCCTCTAAAAAACCCAGTTTGGACCAATTCATGGTGGAGGGAGCCTCTAACCAGCCCAGTTTGGGCAAATTCATGGTGGAGGGAGCCTCTAAAAAACCCAGTTTGGACCAATTCATGGTGGAGGGAGCCTCTAACCAGCCCAGTTTGGGCAAATTCATGGTGGAGGGAGCCTCTAAACAGCCCAGTTTGGGCAAATTCATGGTGGAGGGAGCCTCTAAACAGCCCAGTTTGGGCAAATTCATGGTGGAGGGAGCCTCTAACCAGCCCAGTTTGGACCAATTAATGGTGGAGGGAGCCTCTAACCAGCCCAGTTTGGGCAAATTCATGGTGGAGGGAGCCTCTAAACAGCCCAGTTTGGACCAATTCATGGTGGAGGGAGCCTCTAAAAAACCCAGTTTGGACCAATTCATGGTGGAGGGAGCCTCTAAACAGCCCAGTTTGGGCAAATTCATGGTGGAGGGAGCCTCTAACCAGCCCAGTTTGGACCAATTCATGGTGGAGGGAGCCTCTAACCAGCCCAGTTTGGGCAAATTCATGGTGGAGGGAGCCTCTAAACAGCCCAGTTTGGACCAATTCATGGTGGAGGGAGCCTCTAAAAAACCCAGTTTGGACCAATTCATGGTGGAGGGAGCCTCTAAACAGCCCAGTTTGGGCAAATTCATGGTGGAGGGAGCCTCTAACCAGCCCAGTTTGGGCAAATTCATGGTGGAGGGAGCCTCTAAACAGCCAAGTTTTGGGAAATTCATGGTGGAGGGAGCCTCTAACCAGCCCAGTTTGGACCAATTCATGGTGGAGGGAGCCTCTAAACAGCCCAGTTTGGGCAAATTCATGGTGGAGGGAGCCTCTAAAAAACCCAGTTTGGACCAATTCATGGTGGAGGGAGCCTCTAACCAGCCCAGTTTGGACCAATTAATGGTGGAGGGAGCCTCTAAACAGCCAAGTTTGGACCAATTCATGGTGGAGGGAGCCTCTAAAAACCCCAGTTTGGACCAATTCATGGTGGAGGGAGCCTCTAACCAGCCCAGTTTGGGCAAATTCATGGTGGAGGGAGCCTCTAAACAGCCCAGTTTGGGCACATTCATGGTGGAGGGAGCCTCTAATCAGCCCAGTTTGGACCAATTAATGGTGGAGGGAGCCGCTAAACAGCCCAGTTTGGACCAATTCATGGTGGAGGGAGCCTCTAAAAACCCCAGTTTGGACCAATTCATGGTGGAGGGAGCCTCTAAAAAACCCAGTTTGGACCGATTCATGGTGGAGGGAGCCTCTAACCAGCCCAGTTTGGACCAATTAATGGTGGAGAGAGCCTCTAAACAGCCAAGTTTGGACCAATTCATGGTGGAGGGAGCCTCTAAAAACCCCAGTTTGGACCAATTCATGGTGGAGGGAGCCTCTAACCAGCCCAGTTTGGGCAAATTCATGGTGGAGGGAGCCTCTAAACAGCCCAGTTTGGACCAATTCATGGTGGAGGGAGCCTCTAACCAGCCCAGTTTGGGCAAATTCATGGTGGAGGGAGCCTCTAAAAAACCCAGTTTGGACCAATTCATGGTGGAGGGAGCCTCTAACCAGCCCAGTTTGGGCAAATTCATGGTGGAGGGAGCCTCTAACCAGCCCAGTTTGGGCAAATTCATGGTGGAGGGAGCCTCTAAACAGCCCAGTTTGGACCAATTCATGGTGGAGGGAGCCTCTAAAAAACCCAGTTTGGACCAATTCATGGTGGAGGGAGCCTCTAAACAGCCCAGTTTGGGCAAATTCATGGTGGAGGGAGCCTCTAACCAGCCCAGTTTGGACCAATTCATGGTGGAGGGAGCCTCTAAACAGCCAAGTTTTGGGAAATTCATGGTGGAGGGAGCCTCTAACCAGCCCAGTTTGGACCAATTCATGGTGGAGGGAGCCTCTAAACAGCCCAGTTTGGGCAAATTCATGGTGGAGGGAGCCTCTAACCAGCCCAGTTTGGACCAATTAATGGTGGAGGGAGCCTCTAAACAGCCCAGTTTGGACCAATTAATGGTGGAGGGAGCCTCTAAACAGCCAAGTTTGGACCAATTCATGGTGGAGGGAGCCTCTAAAAACCCCAGTTTGGACCAATTCATGGTGGAGGGAGCCTCTAACCAGCCCAGTTTGGGCAAATTCATGGTGGAGGGAGCCTCTAACCAGCCCAGTTTGGACCAATTAATGGTGGAGGGAGCCTCTAAACAGCCAAGTTTGGATCAATTCATGGTGGAG
The DNA here is from genome assembly GCF_031893055.1 of Leptodactylus fuscus. Taxonomy (NCBI): domain Eukaryota; kingdom Metazoa; phylum Chordata; class Amphibia; order Anura; family Leptodactylidae; genus Leptodactylus; species Leptodactylus fuscus. The sequence continues at coordinate 273,153,877 of NC_134266.1, read as the reverse complement.
GGAGCCTCTAAAAACCCCAGTTTGGACCAATTCATGGTGGAGGGAGCCTCTAACCAGCCCAGTTTGGGCAAATTCATGGTGGAGGGAGCCTCTAAACAGCCCAGTTTGGGCACATTCATGGTGGAGGGAGCCTCTAACCAGCCCAGTTTGGACCAATTAATGGTGGAGGGAGCCGCTAAACAGCCCAGTTTGGACCAATTCATGGTGGAGGGAGCCTCTAAAAACCCCAGTTTGGACCAATTCATGGTGGAGGGAGCCTCTAAAAAACCCAGTTTGGACCGATTCATGGTGGAGGGAGCCTCTAACCAGCCCAGTTTGGACCAATTAATGGTGGAGGGAGCCTCTAAACAGCCAAGTTTGGACCAATTCATGGTGGAGGGAGCCTCTAAAAACCCCAGTTTGGACCAATTCATGGTGGAGGGAGCCTCTAACCAGCCCAGTTTGGGCAAATTCATGGTGGAGGGAGCCTCTAAACAGCCCAGTTTGGGCACATTCATGGTGGAGGGAGCCTCTAACCAGCCCAGTTTGGACCAATTAATGGTGGAGGGAGCCGCTAAACAGCCCAGTTTGGACCAATTCATGGTGGAGGGAGCCTCTAAAAACCCCAGTTTGGACCAATTCATGGTGGAGGGAGCCTCTAAAAAACCCAGTTTGGACCAATTCATGGTGGAGGGAGCCTCTAACCAGCCCAGTTTGGACCAATTAATGGTGGAGGGAGCCTCTAAACAGCCAAGTTTGGACCAATTCATGGTGGAGGGAGCCTCTAAAAACCCCAGTTTGGACCAATTCATGGTGGAGGGAGCCTCTAACCAGCCCAGTTTGGGCAAATTCATGGTGGAGGGAGCCTCTAAACAGCCCAGTTTGGGCAAATTCATGGTGGAGGGAGCCTCTAACCAGCCCAGTTTGGACCAATTAATGGTGGAGGGAGCCTCTAAACAGCCAAGTTTGGACCAATTAATGGTGGAGGGAGCCGCTAAACAGCCCAGTTTGGACCAATTCATGGTGGAGGGAGCCTCTAAAAACCCCAGTTTGGACCAATTCATGGTGGAGGGAGCCTCTAAACAGCCCAGTTTGGGCAAATTCATGGTGGAGGGAGCCTCTAACCAGCAGAGTTGGTGGAAATCAGGGTGGAGGGAGCCTCTAACCAGCAGAGTTGGGGGAAATCAGGGTGGAGGGAGCCTAGTATTAGCAGAATTGTGCAACGCTTATGGTGGATGAGTATGAGGATGCGGAGGAATTGGAGAGGTTGAGTACAGACATGGAGTTTCATGTTGGGGTGCTTTACACAGGTGGGCACAAAAATGACGGCTCTACCCAGTGGTGGTTCATTTTTATCAAAGTGAGCCGGTCGGCACTCTCAGCTGACAGACGGGTGCGCTTGTCAGTGATGATGCCACCGGCTGCACTGAACACCCTCTCAGATAGGACGCTGGCGGCAGGACAGGACAGCACCTCCAAGGCATATAGGGCAAGTTCAAGCCACAGGTCCAACTTCGACACCCAATACGTGTAGGGCGCAGAGGGGTCGGAGAGGACAGGGCTGTGGTCGGAAAGGTATTCCCGCAACATGCGCCTATACTTCTCACGCCTGGTGACACTAGGACCCTCTGTGGCGGCACTTTGGCGAGGGGGTGCCATCAAGGTGTCCCAGACCTTAGACAGTGTGCCCCTCGTTTGTGTGGACCGGTGAGAACTTGGTTGCCTACTGGAGGAACTGCCCTCCCTGCCGCCAACGTCACATGCTGGAAACATCTCCATCATATTCTGCACCAATTGCCTGTGGCAAGCATTGATGCGATTGGCCCTCCCCTCTACCGGAATAAAAGACGAGATGTTGTTTTTATACCGGGGGTCAAGGATAGCAAAGATCCAGTACTGGTTGTCCTCCATGATTTTGACAATATGCTTGTCGGTTGTAAAGCACCCCAACATGAACTCAGCCATGTCTGCCACAGTGTTAGTTGGCATGACTCCTCTGGCCCCACTGGAAAGTTAAATCTCCATTTCCTCCTCATCCTCCATGTCTACCCATCCGCGCTGCAACAATGGGACGATTCGAAGTTGCCCGGAAGCCTCCTGTATCACCATCACATCATCGGACAACTCTTCTTCCTCCTCCTCCTCCTCCTCCATTAAACGCAGTGAAGCGGACAGATGTGTGGACCTACTCTCCAGCTGTGACGGATCGGATGCTATCCCTAACTCCTCTGTGTGATCTGAGTTATCCCTGATGTCAATCAGGGATTCTCTCAGAACACACAAGAGCGGGATTGTAAGGCTCACCATCGCATCCTCAGAGCTCACCCTCCTTGTGGACTCCTCAAAGACCCGTAGGATGTCACAAAGGTCTCTCATCCATGGCCACTCATGGATGTGAAACTGAGGCAGCTGACTTTGTGGCACCCTAGGGTTTTGTAGCTGGTATTCCATCAAAGGTCTCTGCTGCTCAACCACTCTATTCAACATCTGAAACGTTGAGTTCCAGCGTGTGGGGACGTCGCACAAAAGCCGGTGTTGTGGCACATGCAGGCGTTGCTGGAGAGATTTTAAGCTAGCAGCGGCTACTGTCGACTTGCGAAAGTGGGCGCACATGCGCCGCACTTTCACCAGTAGCTCTGGAACATTGGGGTAGCTCTTTAGGAAACGTTGCACCACTAGGTTGAAGACGTGGGCCAGGCATGGAACATGTTGGAGTCCGGCAAGCTCCAGAGCTGCTACCAGGTTCCGGCCGTTATCACAAACGACCATGCCTGGGCCCAGGTGCAGCGGCTCAAACCATATTGCCGTCTCATCGAGGAGGGCATCCCTCACCTCGGAGGCAGTGTGCTGTCTGTCCCCCAAGCTGATCAGCTTCAGCACAGCCTGCTGACGTCTACCAACGCCAGTGCTGCAACGTTTCCAACTCGTAGCTGGGGTCAATCTAACAGCGGAGGAGGAGGCGGTGGCGGAGGAGGAGGCGGTGGCGGAGGAGGAGGCGGTAGAGGAGGAGGAGGAGGGGGGTGTTCTTCTCGTGTCCCTGCCAGGAATGTTAGGCGGGGAGACGAGGTACACCGGGCCAGTTTGGGAAGCAGTCCCAGCCTCAACTACATTCACCCAGTGTGCCGTCAGTGAAATGTAGCGTCCCTGTCCGCATGCACTTGTCCACGCGTCGGTGGTCAAGTGGACCTTTGTGCAAAGCGCGGAACTAAGGGCCCGCCTGATGTTGAGTGACACGTGCTGGTGCAAGGCGGGGACGGCACACCGGGAGAAGTAGTGACGGCTAGGGACGGCATAGCGAGGTGCCGCAGTTGCCATCAGGTCCAGGAAGGCGGGAGTTTCAACAAGCCGGAACGCCAACATCTCCTGGGCCAGCAGTTTAGCGATGTTGGCGTTCAAGGCTTGCGCGTGTGGGTGGTTAGCAGTGTATTTCTGCCGCCGCTCCAATGTCTGAGAGATGGTGGGTTGTTGTAAAGAAACGCCTGATGGTGCCTTTGATGGTGCAGGAGAAGGAGATAAGACAGGACCAGGGGAGGATGAGGTAGAAGTCAACAAAGTGGCGGAGGCAGATGAAGTGGTGTCCTGGCTCGTCCTCTGGAGTGCATCGCCAGCACAGTCAGCAGTGGCAGTGGCAGAGGCAGAGGCAGTGGCAGAGGCAGTGGCAGTGGCGTGAACGGCAGGCGGCCTTTGTCCTGCCGTTGCTGCCTGCCACTGATTCCAGTGCTTGGATTCCAAATGACGGCGCATTGAAGTGGTGGACAGGTTGCTCTTCTCAGAGCCCCTAATCAATTTCGAGAGGCAAATTGTGCAGACAACACTATATCTGTCCTCGGCGCATTCCTTGAAAAAACTCCACACCTTCGAGAAACGTGCCCTCGAGGTGGGAGTTTTTCGGGGCTGGGTACGAACTGGAACATCTTGGGAGATTCCGGGTGTGGCCTGGCTTCGCCTAAGCTGCTGACCTCTGCCTCTGCCTCTAGCTACCCTTTTTGGTGCTGCACCTGCCTCAACATCCACACTACTTTCCCCGCTTGACATCCCCCCTGTCCAGGTCGGGTCAGTGTCCTCATCATCCACCACTTCCTCTTCCAACTCCTGTCTCATCTCCTCCTCCCGCACAATGCGCCAGTCAACTGGATGCCCTGACGGCAACTGCGTCACATCATCGTCGATGAGGGTGGGTTGCTGGTCATCCACCACCAAATCGAACGGAGATGGAGGAGACTCTAGTGTTTGAGCATCTGGACACAGATGCTCCTCTGTTAGGTTCGTGGAATCGTGACGTGGAGAGGCAGGTTGAGGGACAATGAAAGGAGCGGAGAACAGCTCTGGGGAGCAGGGACAGTTTGGGTTATTGTTCTGTAAAGCTTCGGAATTTTGGGAGGAAGGAAGACAAGACTGTTGGGTAATAGGAGGAGAGGAGGCAGAGTCTGACTGGCTGCTGGACAATGTGCTGTAAGCGTTCTCTGACAGCCATTGCAAGACCTGTTCCTGGTTCTCGGGCCTACTAAGGTTTGTACCCTGCAGTTTAGTTAATGTGGCAAGCAACCCTGGCACTGTGGAGTGGCGCAATGCTTGCTGCCCCACAGGAGTAGGCACGGGACGCCCTGTGGCTTCACTGCTACCTTGCTCCCCAGAACCATTCCCCCGACCTCGCCCACGGCCTCGTCCACGTCCCTTTCCGGGAGCCTTGCGCATTTTGAATTCCTAGTTAGAAATTGGCACTGTATACCAGTAGTAAAAATTGTGGGTGCACGTAACCCCAATATATTCTTTGAATTCCCAGTCAGACACTGGCACTATATACCAGTAGCAAGAAATGAGGGTATTTATAACCCCAATATATTCTTTGAATTACCAGTCAGAAACTGGCACTATATGGCAGTAGCAAGAAATGAGGGTATTTGTATTCCCAATATATTCTTTGAATTCCCAGTCAGACAATGGCACTGTATACCAGTAGTAAAAATTGTGGGTGCACGTAACCCCAATATATTCTTTGAATTACCAGTCAGAAACTGGCACTATATGGCAGTAGCAAGAAATGAGGGTATTTGTATTCCCAATATATTCTTTGAATTCCCAGTCAGACAATGGCACTGTATACCAGTAGTAAAAATTGTGGGTGCACGTAACCCCAATATATTCTTTGAATTACCAGTCAGAAACTGGCACTATATGGCAGTAGCAAGAAATGAGGGTATTTATAACCCCAATATATTCTTTGAATTCCCAGTCAGACAATGGCACTGTATACCAGTAGTAAAAATAGTGGGTGTATATAGCCCCAATTCTATTGCTAGGGGACTTGCAGGGTATTTCTGGGGTGAAGGTGGGGGGGGCACACCGTTGGAACGGGTATCGGGGTATATATCGGGTATACGGGAATACACTGACAGTGTATTCCATTCAGGATCCTGGGAAAGCTGGGTTGCGGCGATTGAGCCCGTCAGTGCCACGTTACACTGACAAGCTTCTCCCTGGAATTTAGCTCTTATAAGAGCTGTTGGTTGTCTTCTCCTTCCTATCCTAGCCTGTCCCTGCCTACCCAGAATCTAAGCCCTAGCTAGCTGGACGGAAACCTCCGTCCTCGGTGAATTGCAAGCTCAGAATGACGCGAAGCTGGGCGGCGCTGTTCTTTTAAATTAGAGGTCACATTTTTTCGGCAGCCAATGGGTTTTGCCTACTTTTCTCAACGTCACCGGTGTCGTAGTTCCTGTCCCACCTACCCTGCGCTGTTATTGGAGCAAAAAAGGCGCCAGGGAAGGTGGGAGGGGAATCGAGTAATGGCGCACTTTACCACGCGGTGTTCGATTCGATTCGAACATGCCGAACAGCCTAATATCCGATCGAACATGAGTTCGATAGAACACTGTTCGCTCATCTCTACTTATATCTTTTTGTCTTTTGCACAGTCACAAAGGGTTAATCTCCCATAATGGTCAGGACAGGTGTCAGGAATACCGTAACAATGAACATACAGACAAAGCACAAACCTCTGTGTCGTATCCCCGTCTATCACCTCCTTATATATGGCTATACGTCTCCCTGCACTCACCTCTCTGATAGTAACAAGGCTACACCGCTGAGATTTCCCTGGTTCCTCTGCAATTTCTTGGGGGTCTTGGGATTCCTTCACCAGGGGTTTGTTCCTTCCTATCATTTGAGTACACAGCTCCTATGCAAACTAATGTGTCTCCATGGTTATAGACTACAACCAATCCCTGTGTAGTCTGATCCGCCGCTCACCTGTTGTGTATTTTGAACTAGTGATGGACAATTCTCATAAGACGGAATATTTTCGAGATTCTTTGAGGCGGTTTAATGATTAGTCCCGACGTACCGTCCAGATAAGTCCCCGGCTGGTCTCCATCCAGTTATTACGGCACACACAGACAGCCAGGCCGTTGTCTACGGCCGGGAAATGTTCACTTTGTGTCGTGTTTGGGAATTTTTCCTTGTTGAGCAGATTGTACAAAGCTCCATTCATGGCTCTGTCTTTAGGATCTAGTGAAGCGGATGAACATCCAAAAATTCTTCATCCCATCCCCCGCTCTGTGCGCTATGAATTCTTTCCAACATGGTCATCTTTCCAATACAATAAATAATACCGCCATGTAGTGACACACTAGAGTGGACGATCTGCACGTCTTTGCTTCATTTCTACAGAAGCCCAAGGGAGAAGTTATAGATAATCCTAAGGAAATCTAAATATGACGTGGCCCTATACCACCATATACCGCCATATACTGCCATATAACTACCATATAGCGCCATATACTGCCATATTAACCGCCATATAGAGCTATATACTTCCATATAACCACCATATACCACGAAAAAACCTTTCATATTAGGCCATATACCACCATATAACTGCCATATACCACCATATACTGCCATATACCGCCATATAACCACCATATACTACCATATAACTACCATATACCACCATATACTGCCACATAACCGCCATATAGAGCTATATACTGCCATATAACCACCGTATACCACAAAAAACCTTCCATATACCGCCATATAACGCCATATACTGCCATATACCGCCATATAACCTCCATATACCACTGTATACTGCCATATAGTCGCCATAGAGTGCCATATACAGCCATATAGCCGCCATATAGAGCTATATACTGCCATATAACCACCATATACCACAAAAAAACTTCCATATACTGCCATATACCACCATATACCACCATATAACCGCCATATACCACCATATACTGCCATATACCACCGTATACTGCCATATAGCTGTCATAGAGTGCCATATACAGCCATATAGACACCATAGAGCGCCATATAACCGCCATATAGAGCTATCTACTGCCATATAACCACCATATACCACAAAAAACCTTCCATATACCGCCATATACCACCATATAACCGCCATATACTACTATATACCGCCATCCATATACCACCGTATACTGCCATATAGCCACCATAGTGTGCCATATACAGCCATATAGCCGCCATAGTTAAATAATGAATAGAAAAATTCTACAGGTCTAAGGTAGTAAAGAGGTTAAAGGGATTGTGCTTCTGTACAGATTAGTGTATTAGAGTCAGATTGGTGGGGATTTACAGATGAGACCCCTTCTGTCTCCAGAATGGGGGCCGTGTAGATATTACTCAGGCAGTAGCATTGACTTCGAGGGGCCCATGCACGTGTTACTCCATTCATGCAGAGAGATACAGGACCCCCTCTACTGGACATTGGTGGCGGTGTCATGAGAAAACCTCACCAATCTTGGTATCAGGGCTGCGGTCAATATCAATATAAATCACATTTGTGTCCAAAATTGCAAGAAATTTAAAGCTCTGCACAAAAATACCCCAAATGCTCCCCCTGCTTGTGCGACCTGCACCCTCCTCTAGAGGGAGCTCACTACATAAAGATTTACCCCACCTCAGCCCTGGACTGGACGCTGAACTGACCCCCGATTGGCTGAACTGACCCAGGCAAAGTTTGACTTGTAGCCATAAAAACTTTAACATTCCATTCAGCTGTAAGTTGTTCCATCTGTTCCTGGGAAAGCTGGGTGACACGCCTATGCATATCAGATCCACGCTAACAAAATGTAGGTCGTGATTGATCCCGGGTTCAATTATCCTGGTATAATGGTGATCACAAACCGGTCATGGCAGCCATACTATATGGGCATTATACTGTCTGAGAGCCCCTATGTGTGTAAATGGGGCGTTATACTGTTTGGGGGCCAGGATAGGATGTGCTATGCCGTGTGTGGGGGAGGGGCAAGTCAAAAGTTTGCCAGGGGGGCCCAGTCTTTGCTAGTTACGCCACTGGCTCAAGAGTTGTCTTCTACATCTGTCTCCTTGATCTTCCATCTGTCAGGACATCCCGGAGATCACGTCTTATCTGTGTAATCCTATAAACACATATGGGAGATAACCCACGATCACAAATGTTACATACAACACCCCGCACCGTGCCCACATACAACACCCCGCACCGTGTCCACATACAACACCCCGCACCCTGCCCACATACAACACCCCACACCCTGCCCACATACAACACCCCGCACCCTGCCCAAATACAGCACCCCACACCCTGGCCACATACAGCACCCCACACCCTGGCCACATACAACACCCCGCACCCTGCCCAAATACAGCACCCCACACCCTGGCCACATACAGCACCCCACACCCTGCCCACATACACCACCCCGCACCGTGTCCACATACAACACCCCGCACCCTGCCCACATACAACAACCCGCACCCTGCCCAAATACAGCACCCCACACCCTGGCCACATACAGCACCCCACACCCTGGCCACATACACCACCCCACACCCTGCCCACATACACCACCCCACACCCTGGCCACATACAGCACCCCACACCCTGGCCACATACACCACCCCACACCCTGGCCACATACAGCACCCCACACCCTGGCCACATACAACACCCCACACCCTGCCCACATACAACAACCCGCACCCTGCCCAAATACAGCACCCCACACCCTGGCCACATACAACACCCCACACCCTGGCCACATACAGCACCCCACACCCTGGCCACATACACCACCACACACCCTGGCCACATACAACACCCCACACCCTGGCCACATACAACACCCCACACCCTGCCCACATACAACAACCCGCACCCTGCCCAAATACAGCACCCCACACCCTGGCCACATACAGCACCCCGCACCCTGCCCACATACAGCACCCCGCACCCTGCCCACATACAGCACCCCACACCCTGCCCACATACAGCACCCCACACCCTGCCCACATACAGCACCCCACACCCTGGCCACATACAGCACCCCACACCCTGGCCACATACAGCACCCCACACCCTGGCCACATACAGCACCCCACACCCTGGCCACATACAACACCCCGCACCCTGCCCAAATACAGCACCCCACACCCTGGCCACATACAACACCCCGCACCCTGCCCAAATACAGCACCCCGCACCCTGGCCACATACAGCACCCCACACCCTGGCCACATACAACACCCCGCACCCTGCCCAAATACAGCACCCCACACCCTGGCCACATACAGCACCCCACACCCTGGCCACATACAACACCCCACACCCTGGCCACATACAGCACCCCACACCCTGGCCACATACAGCACCCCACACCCTGGCCACATACAACACCCCGCACCCTGCCCAAATACAGCACCCCACACCCTGGCCACATACAGCACCCCACACCCTGGCCACATACAGCACCCCACACCCTGGCCACATACAGCACCCCACACCCTGGCCACATACAGCACCCCACACCCTGGCCACATACAACACCCCGCACCCTGCCCAAATACAGCACCCCACACCCTGGCCACATACAACACCCCGCACCCTGCCCAAATACAGCACCCCGCACCCTGGCCACATACAGCACCCCACACCCTGGCCACATACAACACCCCGCACCCTGCCCAAATACAGCACCCCACACCCTGGCCACATACAACACCCCGCACCCTGCCCAAATACAGCACCCCACACCCTGGCCACATACAACACCCCACACCCTGCCCAAATACAGCACCCCACACCCTGCTTAAATACAGTACCCTGCACCCTGCCCAAATACAGTACCCCGCACCCTGGCCACATACAACACCCCGCACCCTGGCCACATACAACACCCCGCACCCTGCCCAAATACTGCACCCCGCACCCTGCCCACATACAACACCCCGCACCCTGCCCAAATACAACACCCCGCACCCTGCCCAAATACTGCACCCCGCACCCTGCCCACATACAACACCCCACACCCTGGCCACATACAACACCCCGCACCCTGCCCACATACAACACCCCGCACCCTGCCCAAATACAACACCCCACACCCTGGCCACATACAACACCCCGCACCCTGCCCACATACAGCACCCCGCACCCTGCCCAAATACAAAACCCCACACCCTGCCCACATACAGCACCCCACACCCTGCCCACATACAACACCCCGTACCCTGCCCAAATACAGCACCCCGCACCGTGCCCAAATACAGCACCCCGCACCCTGCCCACATACAACACCCCGCACCCTGCCCAAATACAACACCCCGCACCGTGCCCACATACAACACCCCGCACCCTGCTCAAATACTACACCCCACACCCTGCCCACATACAGCACCCCGCACCCTGCCCACATACAACACCCCGCACCCTGCCCAAATACAACACCCCACACCCTGGCCACATACAACACCCCGCACCCTGGCCACATACAACACCCCGCACCCTGCCCAAATACAGTACCCCGCACTGTGCCCACATACAGCACCCCGCACCCTGCCCACATACAACACCCCACACCCTGCCCACATACAACACCCCACACCCTGCCCACATACAACACCCCGCACCCTGCCCAAATACAGCACCCCGCACCGTGCCCAAATACAGCACCCCGCACCCTGCCCACATACAACACCCCGCACCCTGCTCAAATACTACACCCCACACCCTGCCCACATACAGCACCCCGCACCCTGCCCACATACAACACCCCGCACCCTGCCCAAATACAACACCCCACACCCTGGCCACATACAACACCCCGCACCCTGGCCACATACAACACCCCGCACCCTGCCCAAATACAGTACCCCGCACTGTGCCCACATACAGCACCCCGCACCCTGCCCACATACAACACCCCACACCCTGCCCACATACAACACCCCACACCCTGCCCACATACAACACCCCGCACCCTGCCCACATACAACACCCCACACCCTGGCCACATACAACACCCCGCACCGTGCCCACATACAACACCCCGCACCCTGCCCAAATACAACACCCCACACCCTGGCCACATACAACACCCCGCACCCTGCCCAAATACAACACCCCACACCCTGGCCACATACAACACCCCGCACCGTGCCCAAATACAGCACCCCACACCCTGGCCACATACAACACCCCGCACCCTGGCCACATACAACACCCCGCACCGTGCCCAAATACAGCACCCCACACCCTGCCCAGATACAACACCCCACACCCTGCCCAAATACAGCACCCCACACCCTGCCTACATACAACACCCCACACCCTGCCCACATACAACACCCCGCACCCTGCCCAAATACAGCACCCCACACCCTGCTTAAATACAGTACCCCGCACCCTGGCCACATACAACACCCCGCACCCTGCCCACATACAACACCCCGCACCCTGGCCACATACAACACCCCGCACCCTGGCCACATACAACACCCCGTACCCTGCCCAAATACAACACCCCGCACCCTGCCCACATACAGCACCCCGCACCCTGCCCACATACAACACCCCACACCCTGCCCACATACAGCACCCCACACCCTGCCCAAATACAACACCCCACACCCTGGCCACATACAACACCCCGCACCCTGCCCACATACAGCACCCCGCACCCTACCCACATACAGCACCCCACACCCTGCCCACATACAACACCCCGTACCCTCCCCACATACAACACCCCACACCCTGCCCAAATACAACACCCCACACCCTGGCCACATACAACACCCCACACCCTGCCCACATACAACACCCCGCACCCTGCCCAAATACAGCACCCCACACCCTGGCCACATACACCACCCCACACCCTGGCCACATACAACACCCCGCACCCTGCCCAAATACAACACCCCACACCCTGCCCACATACAGCACCCCACACCCTGGCCACATACAACACCCCGCACCCTGCCCAAATACAGCACCCCACACCCTGCTTAAATACAGTACCCTGCACCGTGCCCAAATACAGTACCCCGCACCCTGGCCACATACAACACCCCGCACCCTGCCCACATACAACACCCCGCACCCTGCCCAAATACAGTACCCCGCACCCTGGCCACATACAACACCCCGTACCCTGCCCAAATACAACACCCCGCACCCTGCCCAAATACAGTACCCCGCACCCTGGCCACATACAACACCCCGTACCCTGCCCAAATACAACACCCCGCACCCTGCCCAAATACAGTACCCCGCACCCTGGCCACATACAACACCCCGCACCCTGCCCACATACAGCACCCCGCACCCTGCCCACATACAACTCCCCACACCCTGCCCACATACAGCACCCCACACCCTGCCCAAATACAACACCCCACACCCTGGCCACATACAACACCCCGCACCCTGCCCACATACAGCACCCCGCACCCTCCCCACATACAACACCCCACACCCTGCCCAAATACAGCACCCCGCACCCTGCCCAAATACAACACCCCACACCCTGGCCACATACAACACCCCGCACCCTGCCCAAATACAACACCCCACACCCTGGCCACATACAACACCCCGCACCCTGCCCAAATACAGCACCCCGCACCCTGCCCAAATACAGCACCCCGCACCCTGCCCAAATACAACACCCCACACCCTGGCCACATACAACACCCCGCACCCTGCCCAAATACAACACCCCACACCCTGCCCACATACAGCACCCCGTACCCTGCCCACATACAGCACCCCGCACCGTGCCCAAATACAGCACCCCGCACTGTGCCCACATACAACACCCCGTACCCTGCCCACATACAGCACCCCACACCCTGCCCAAATACAACACCCCACACCCTGCCCACATACAACACCCCGTACCCTGCCCACATACAGCACCCCACACCCTGCCCAAATACAACACCCCACACCCTGCCCAAATACAACACCCCGCACCGTGCCCACATACAACACCCCACACCCTGCCCAAATACAACACCCCACACCCTGGCCACATACAGCACCCCACACCCTGCTTAAATACAGTACCCCGCACCGTGCCCACATACAGCACCCCACACCCTGGCCACATACAACACCCCGCACCCTGCCAAAATACAGCACCCCACACCCTGCCCAAATACAGCACCCCGCACCCTGCCCACATACAGCACCCCGCACCCTGCCCAAATACAACACCCCACACCCTGGCCACATACAGCACCCCACACCCTGCTTAAATACAACACCCCGCACCCTGCCCACATACAGCACCCCGCACCCTGCCCAAATACAACACCCTACACCCTGCCCACATACAACACCCGCACCGTGCCCACATACAACACCCCACACCCTGCCCAAATACAACACCCCACACCCTGCCCACATACAACACCCCACACCCTGCCCACATACAACACCCCACACCCTGCCCAAATACAGCACCCCGCACCCTGCCCACATACAACACCCCACACCCTGGCCACATACAGCACCCCACACCCTGCTTAAATACAGTACCCCGCACCCTGCCCACATACAACACCCCGCACCGTGCCCACATACAACACCCCGCACCCTGCCCAAATACAGCACCCCACACCCTGGCCACATACAACTCCCCGCACCCTGCCCACATACAACACCCCACACCCTGCCCAAATACAGCACCCCGCACCCTGCCCACATACAACACCCCGCACCCTGCCCACATACAACACCCCGCACCCTGCCCAAATACAGCACCCCACACCCTGGCCACATACAGCACCCCACACCCTGCTTAAATACAGTACCCCGCACCCTGCCCAAATACAACACCCTACATCCTGCCCACATACAACACCCCGCACCTCTTCTCCAAACAATCTCTAATCATGGTGGGCATGAAGGAACTATGCGGGGTCCTCAGAACTTGTAAGAGGCAGAAAGTGATACATTGTATCCAATCAGAATATTACAGTATGTATAAGAAAGTTTGTTTGTTTTTATTTAAAATCTATCAATTTTTTAAAATATGTTTCTATTTTGTGTCCATGAGGATGGGGGCGGCCATCTTGTCTGAGCTTCTTTACCACTCTAACAGCATTTAGTGATCTGCTTTACAGCAGTCTCATGGTCATAGTCAGCAATAGTCTGTATCTGACTTATTGAGGTCTATGAGAGAGTTTTCTAGACATGCTCAGTGCAGAAAGGGGGAGGAGATAAACTGTGACATCATCAATTGTCAGTAGTGATGTCATTATGAGTCAATGGTGTTATCTATAGAGGTGTTATCTTCTATTGTAATCCTGTCTGTGATATATAAATGAAGTGACAACTGCAATGAAGACCCTAATAGAATTGACAAGTGTTCTTCTATTATTAGGCTTAGTGGTCAGAGTGAAAAACTGCAGGGTTTTTAAAATATGGATAGTGACATGCAAATTAAAAAAAAAATTCTTATAAAATATGCTTAACATAAAAACTTTTTGCCATTTTGCAGTGACACTCACTTTCTAAAGATAAAAGTGCCATAGTTGGAATTGAAAGGGTCTCTTAAAGGAGCCGATCAATGGCCAAGTGAGCGCTCACAGGATTGGCGCGTTCTCCCCGAGGATCTTCTTCCTTTTTGGCCTCCGTCCCGTTTTCCCATCACAACCTAATAACCACAAGACTTCCTTGCTGACTTTTATTAGTCATTACATAGATACGGCCCAGACGTTACAGAGATAAGGGGGCTGATAAGAAGAAGCCGAGGTCATCCGAATATAATGTAATCGATGAGTCTGCCATGGCCGCTTAACCCCTTCCTGACAGACTTGAAAAATATTTGTAAGTTTGTAGCTCTGGTGTTTTTGGACACAGGGCTAACTCATGTGTATGCGATTCACAGTCATGTGGTTCGCGGTATTATCTGCAAACTGTACCGTACAGCAAGTGTAGTAGTGATTGTAGCAGGGAGTGTAGCAGCGAGTGTAGCAGGGAGTGTAGCAGGGAGTGTAGCAGCGAGTGTAGCAGGGAGTGTAGCAGGGAGTGTAGCAGGGAGTGTAGCAGCGAGTGTAGCAGGGAGTGTAGCAGGGAGTGTAGCAGGGAGTGTAGCAGCGAGTATAGCAGGGAGTGTAGCAGGGAGTGTAGCAGCGAGTGTAGCAGGGAGTGTAGCAGGGAGTGTAGCAGGGAGTGTAGCAGCGAGTGTAGCAGGGAGTGTAGCAGGGAGTGTAGCAGGGAGTGTAGCAGCGAGTATAGCAGGGAGTGTAGCAGGGAGTGTAGCAGGGAGTGTAGCCGAGAGTGTAGCAGGGAGTGTAGCAGGGAGTGTAGCAGGGAGTGTAGCAGCGAGTGTAGCAGGGAGTGTAGCAGGGAGTGTAGAAGGGAGTGTAGCAGGGAGTGTAGCAGGGAGTGTAGAAGGGAGTGTAGCAGCGAGTGTAGCAGGGAGTGTAGCAGGGAGTGTAGCCGAGAGTGTAGCAGGGAGTGTAGCAGGGAGTGTAGCAGTGAGTATAGCAGGGAGTGTAGCAGCGAGTGTAGCAGGGAGTGTAGCAGGGAGTGTAGAAGGGAGTGTAGCAGCGAGTGTAGCAGGGAGTGTAGCAGGGAGTGTACCAGTGAGTATAGCAGGGAGTGTAGAAGGGAGTGTAGCAGCGAGTGTAGCAGGGAGTGTAGCAGGGAGTGTACCAGTGAGTATAGCAGGGAGTGTAGCAGGGAGTGTAGCAGCGAGTGTAGCAGGGAGTGTAGCAGGGAGTGTAGCCGAGAGTGTAGCAGGGAGTGTAGCAGGGAGTGTAGCAGGGAGTGTAGCAGCGAGTATAGCAGGGAGTGTAGCAGCGAGTGTAGCAGGGAGTGTAGCAGGGAGTGTAGCAGGGAGTGTAGCCGAGAGTGTAGCAGGGAGTATAGCAGGGAGTGTGGCAGGAAGTGTGGCAGGGAGTTTAGCAGCGAGTATAGCGGGGAGTGTAGCAGGGAGTGTGGCAGGGAGTGTAGCCGAGAGTGTAGCAGGGAGTGAAGCAGGGAGTGTGGCAGGGAGTGTGGCAGGGAGTGTGGCAGGGAGTGTAGCAGCGAGTATATTAGGGAGTTTAGCAGCGAGTATAGCGGGGAGTGTAGCAGGGAGTGTAGCAGGGAGTATAGCAGGGAGTGTGGCAGGGAGTATAGCAGGGAGTGTGGCAGGGAGTGTAGCAGGGAGTATAGCGGGGAGTGTGGCAGGCAGGGTAGCAGGGAGTGTAGCAGAGAGGGTGGCAGGGAGTGTAGCAGGGAGTGTAGCAGAGAGGGTGGCAGGGAGTGTAGCAGCGAGTATAGCAGGGAGTGTAGCAGGGAGTATAGCAGGGAGTGTAGCAGGGAGTGTAGCAGGGAGTATAGCAGGGAGTGTAGCAGGGAGTGTAGCAGGGAGTTTAGCAGCGAGTATAGCAGGGAGTGTAGCAGGGAGTGTAGCAGGGAGTATAGCAGGGAGTGTAGCAGGGAGTGTAGCAGGGAGTGTAGCAGAGAGGGTGGCAGGGAGTGTAGCAGCGAGTATAGCAGGGAGTGTAGCAGGGAGTGTAGCAGGGAGTGTAGCAGGGAGTGTAGCAGGGAGTATAGCAGGGAGTGTAGCAGGGAGTGTGGCAGGGAGTGTGGCAGGGAGTGTAGCAGGGAGTGTGGCAGGGAGTGTGGCAGGGAGTGTAGCAGGGAGTGTGGCAGTGAGTGTGGCAGTGAGTGTGGCAGAGAGTGTAGCAGTGAGTGTAGCAGGGAGTGTAGCAGGGAGTGTGGCAGGGAGTTTAGCAGCGAGTATAGCGGGGAGTGTAGCAGGGAGTGTGGCAGGGAGTGTAGCAGGGAGTGTGGCAGGGAGTGTGGCAGGGAGTGTGGCAGGGAGTGTAGCAGGGAGTGTAGCAGGGAGTGTGGCAGGGAGTGTGGCAGGGAGTGTGGCAGGGAGTGTAGCAGGGAGTGTAGCAGGGAGTGTAGCAGCGAGTATAGCAGGGAGTGTAGCAGGGAGTGTAGCAGGGAGTGTAGCAGGGAGTGTAGCAGGGAGTGTAGCAGGGAGTGTGGCAGGGAGTGTGGCAGAGAGTGTGGCAGGGAGTGTGGCAGGGAGTGTGGCAGGGAGTGTGGCAGTGAGTGTGGCAGTGAGTGTAGCAGGGAGTGTAGCAGGGAGTGTAGCAGGCAGGGTAGCAGGAAGTGAAGCAGCGAGTATATTAGGGAGTTTAGCAGCGAGTATAGGAGGGAGTGTAGCAGCGAGTGTAGCAGAGAGTATAGCAGGGAGTGTAGCAGGGAGTGTAGCAGGCAGGGTAGCAGGGAGGGTAGCAGCGAGTATAGCAGGGAGTGTAGCAGGGAGTGTAGCAGGGAGTGTAGCAGAGAGTGTGGCAGGGAGTGTGGCAGGGAGTGTGGCAGGGAGTGTAGCAGGGAGTGTGGCAGGGAGTGTGGCAGTGAGTGTGGCAGTGAGTGTAGCAGGTAGTGTAGCAGGGAGTGTAGCAGGGAGTGTAGCAGGGAGTGTAGCAGGCAGGGTAGCAGGAAGTGAAGCAGCGAGTATAGGAGGGAGTGTAGCAGCGAGTGTAGCAGAGAGTATAGCAGGGAGTGTAGCAGGGAGTGTAGCAGGGAGTGTAGCAGGCAGGGTAGCAGGGAGGGTAGCAGCGAGTATATTAGGGAGTTTAGCAGCGAGTATAGCAGGAAGTGTAGTAGGGAGTGCAACAGGGAGTGTAGTAGCGAGTGTAGCAGGGAATGTAGCAGAGAGTATAGCAGGGAGTGTAGCAGGGAGTGTAGCAGGGAGTGTAGCAGGGAGTGTAGCAGGGAGGGTGGCAGGAAGTGTGGCAGTGAGTGTGGCAGGGAGTGTAGCAGGGAGTGTAGCAGGGAGTGTAGCAGGGAGTGTAGCAGGGAGAGTAGCAGGAAGTGTGGCAGTGAGTGTAGCAGGGAGTGTGGCAGGGAGTGTGGCAGGGAGTGTAGCAGGAAGTGTGGCAGTGAGTGTAGCAGGGAGTGTAGCAGGGAGTGTGGCAGGGAGTGTAGCAGGAAGTGTAGCAGGGAGTGTAGCAGGGAGTGTAGCAGGGAGAGTAGCAGGAAGTGTAGCAGGGAGTGTGGCAGTGAGTGTAGCAGGGAGTGTAGCAGGGAGTGTAGCAGGGAGTGTGGCAGGGAGTGTGGCAGGGAGTGTGGCAGGAAGTGTGGCAGTGAGTGTGGCAGGGAGTGTAGCAGTGAGTGTAGCAGGGAGTGTAGCAGGGAGTGTGGCAGGGAGTTTAGCAGCGAGTATAGCAGGGAGTGTGGCAGGGAGTGTGGCAGGGAGTGTGGCAGGGAGTGTGGCAGGGAGTGTAGCAGGGAGTGTGGCAGGGAGTGTAGCAGCGAGTATAGCAGGGAGTGTAGCAGGGAGTATAGCAGGGAGTGTAGCAGGGAGTGTAGCAGGAAGTGTAGCAGGGAGTGTAGCAGGAAGTGTAGCAGGGAGTGTAGCAGGGAGATTAGCAGGAAGTGTAGCAGGGAGTGTGGCAGTGAGTGTAGCAGGGAGTGTAGCAGGGAGTGTAGCAGGGAGTGTGGCAGGGAGTGTGGCAGGGAGTGTAGCAGGGAGTGTAGCAGGAAGTGTGGCAGGGAGTGTGGCAGGGAGTGTGGCAGGGAGGGTGGCAGGAAGTGTGGCAGGGAGTGTAGCAGGGAGTGTAGCAGGGAGTGTAGCAGGAAGTGTAGCAGGGAGTGTAGCAGGGAGTGTAGCAGGGAGTATATTAGGGAGTTTAGCAGCGAGTATAGCAGAGAGTGTAGCAGCGAGTATAGCAGGGAGTGTAGCAGGGAGTGTAGCAGGGAGTATAGCAGGGAGTGTAGCAGGGAGTATAGCAGGGAGGGTAGCAGGGAGGGTAGCAGCGAGTATATTAGGGAGTTTAGCAGCGAGTATAGCAGAGAGTGTAGCAGCGAGTATAGCGGGGAGTGTAGCAGGGAGTGTAGCAGGGAGTATAGCAGGGAGTTTAGCAGCGAGTATAGCAGGGAGTGTAGCAGGGAGTGTAGCAGGCAGGGTAGCAGGGAGTGTAGCAGGGAGTGTAGCAGGCAGGGTAGCAGGGAGGGTAGCAGCGAGTATATTAGGGAGTTTAGCAGCGAGTATAGGAGGGAGTGTAGCAGCGAGTGTAGCAGAGAGTGTAGCAGGGAGTGTAGCAGGGAGTGTAGCAGGCAGGGTAGCAGGGAGGGTAGCAGCGAGTATATTAGGGAGTTTAGCAGCGAGTATAGCAGGGAGTGTAGCAGGGAGTGTAGCAGGAAGTGAAGCAGCGAGTATATTAGGGAGTTTAGCAGAGAGTATAGCAGGAAGTGTAGTAGGGAGTGTAGCAGGGAGTGTAGCAGGGAGTGTAGCAGCGAGTGTAGCAGGGAGTGTAGAAGGGAGTGTAGCAGCGAGTGTAGCAGGGAGTGTAGCAGGGAGTGTAGCCGAGAGTGTAGCAGGGAGTGTAGCAGGGAGTGTAGCAGTGAGTATAGCAGGGAGTGTAGCAGCGAGTGTAGCAGGGAGTGTAGCAGGGAGTGTAGAAGGGAGTGTAGCAGCGAGTGTAGCAGGGAGTGTAGCAGGGAGTGTACCAGTGAGTATAGCAGGGAGTGTAGAAGGGAGTGTAGCAGCGAGTGTAGCAGGGAGTGTAGCAGGGAGTGTACCAGTGAGTATAGCAGGGAGTGTAGCAGGGAGTGTAGCAGCGAGTGTAGCAGGGAGTGTAGCAGGGAGTGTAGCCGAGAGTGTAGCAGGGAGTGTAGCAGGGAGTGTAGCAGGGAGTGTAGCAGCGAGTATAGCAGGGAGTGTAGCAGCGAGTGTAGCAGGGAGTGTAGCAGGGAGTGTAGCAGGGAGTGTAGCCGAGAGTGTAGCAGGGAGTATAGCAGGGAGTGTGGCAGGAAGTGTGGCAGGGAGTTTAGCAGCGAGTATAGCGGGGAGTGTAGCAGGGAGTGTGGCAGGGAGTGTAGCCGAGAGTGTAGCAGGGAGTGAAGCAGGGAGTGTGGCAGGGAGTGTGGCAGGGAGTGTAGCAGTGAGTGTGGCAGTGAGTGTGGCAGGGAGTGTAGCAGGGAGTGTAGCAGCGAGTATATTAGGGAGTTTAGCAGCGAGTATAGCGGGGAGTGTAGCAGGGAGTGTAGCAGGGAGTGTGGCAGGGAGTGTGGCAGGGAGTGTGGCAGGGAGTGTGGCAGGGAGTGTAGCAGCGAGTATATTAGGGAGTTTAGCAGCGAGTATAGCGGGGAGTGTAGCAGGGAGTGTAGCAGGGAGTATAGCAGGGAGTGTGGCAGGGAGTATAGCAGGGAGTGTGGCAGGGAGTGTAGCAGGGAGTATAGCGGGGAGTGTGGCAGGCAGGGTAGCAGGGAGTGTAGCAGAGAGGGTGGCAGGGAGTGTAGCAGGGAGTGTAGCAGAGAGGGTGGCAGGGAGTGTAGCAGCGAGTATAGCAGGGAGTGTAGCAGGGAGTATAGCAGGGAGTGTAGCAGGGAGTGTAGCAGGGAGTATAGCAGGGAGTGTAGCAGGGAGTGTAGCAGGGAGTTTAGCAGCGAGTATAGCAGGGAGTGTAGCAGGGAGTGTAGCAGGGAGTATAGCAGGGAGTGTAGCAGGGAGTGTAGCAGGGAGTGTAGCAGAGAGGGTGGCAGGGAGTGTAGCAGCGAGTATAGCAGGGAGTGTAGCAGGGAGTGTAGCAGGGAGTGTAGCAGGGAGTGTAGCAGGGAGTATAGCAGGGAGTGTAGCAGGGAGTGTAGCAGGGAGTGTGGCAGGGAGTGTAGCAGGGAGTGTGGCAGGGAGTGTGGCAGGGAGTGTAGCAGGGAGTGTGGCAGTGAGTGTGGCAGTGAGTGTGGCAGAGAGTGTAGCAGTGAGTGTAGCAGGGAGTGTAGCAGGGAGTGTGGCAGGGAGTTTAGCAGCGAGTATAGCGGGGAGTGTAGCAGGGAGTGTGGCAGGGAGTGTAGCAGGGAGTGTGGCAGGGAGTGTGGCAGGGAGTGTGGCAGGGAGTGTAGCAGGGAGTGTAGCAGGGAGTGTGGCAGGGAGTGTGGCAGGGAGTGTGGCAGGGAGTGTAGCAGGGAGTGTAGCAGGGAGTGTAGCAGCGAGTATAGCAGGGAGTGTAGCAGGGAGTGTAGCAGGGAGTGTAGCAGGGAGTATAGCAGGGAGTGTAGCAGGGAGTGTAGCAGGGAGTGTGGCAGGGAGTGTGGCAGAGAGTGTGGCAGGGAGTGTGGCAGGGAGTGTGGCAGGGAGTGTGGCAGGGAGTGTGGCAGTGAGTGTGGCAGTGAGTGTAGCAGGGAGTGTAGCAGGGAGTGTAGCAGGCAGGGTAGCAGGAAGTGAAGCAGCGAGTATATTAGGGAGTTTAGCAGCGAGTATAGGAGGGAGTGTAGCAGCGAGTGTAGCAGAGAGTATAGCAGGGAGTGTAGCAGGGAGTGTAGCAGGCAGGGTAGCAGGGAGGGTAGCAGCGAGTATAGCAGGGAGTGTAGCAGGGAGTGTAGCAGGGAGTGTAGCAGAGAGTGTGGCAGGGAGTGTGGCAGGGAGTGTGGCAGGGAGTGTAGCAGGGAGTGTGGCAGGGAGTGTGGCAGTGAGTGTGGCAGTGAGTGTAGCAGGTAGTGTAGCAGGGAGTGTAGCAGGGAGTGTAGCAGGGAGTGTAGCAGGCAGGGTAGCAGGAAGTGAAGCAGCGAGTATAGGAGGGAGTGTAGCAGCGAGTGTAGCAGAGAGTATAGCAGGGAGTGTAGCAGGGAGTGTAGCAGGGAGTGTAGCAGGCAGGGTAGCAGGGAGGGTAGCAGCGAGTATATTAGGGAGTTTAGCAGCGAGTATAGCAGGAAGTGTAGTAGGGAGTGCAACAGGGAGTGTAGTAGCGAGTGTAGCAGGGAATGTAGCAGAGAGTATAGCAGGGAGTGTAGCAGGGAGTGTAGCAGGGAGTGTAGCAGGGAGTGTAGCAGGGAGGGTGGCAGGAAGTGTGGCAGTGAGTGTGGCAGGGAGTGTAGCAGGGAGTGTAGCAGGGAGTGTAGCAGGGAGTGTAGCAGGGAGAGTAGCAGGAAGTGTGGCAGTGAGTGTAGCAGGGAGTGTGGCAGGGAGTGTGGCAGGGAGTGTAGCAGGAAGTGTGGCAGTGAGTGTAGCAGGGAGTGTAGCAGGGAGTGTGGCAGGGAGTGTAGCAGGAAGTGTAGCAGGGAGTGTAGCAGGGAGTGTAGCAGGGAGAGTAGCAGGAAGTGTAGCAGGGAGTGTGGCAGTGAGTGTAGCAGGGAGTGTAGCAGGGAGTGTAGCAGGGAGTGTGGCAGGGAGTGTGGCAGGGAGTGTGGCAGGAAGTGTGGCAGTGAGTGTGGCAGGGAGTGTAGCAGTGAGTGTAGCAGGGAGTGTAGCAGGGAGTGTGGCAGGGAGTTTAGCAGCGAGTATAGCAGGGAGTGTGGCAGGGAGTGTGGCAGGGAGTGTGGCAGGGAGTGTGGCAGGGAGTGTAGCAGGGAGTGTGGCAGGGAGTGTAGCAGCGAGTATAGCAGGGAGTGTAGCAGGGAGTATAGCAGGGAGTGTAGCAGGGAGTGTAGCAGGAAGTGTAGCAGGGAGTGTAGCAGGGAGAGTAGCAGGAAGTGTGGCAGTGAGTGTAGCAGGAAGTGTAGCAGGAAGTGTAGCAGGGAGTGTAGCAGGGAGATTAGCAGGAAGTGTAGCAGGGAGTGTGGCAGTGAGTGTAGCAGGGAGTGTAGCAGGGAGTGTAGCAGGGAGTGTGGCAGGGAGTGTGGCAGGGAGTGTAGCAGGGAGTGTAGCAGGAAGTGTGGCAGGGAGTGTGGCAGGGAGTGTGGCAGGGAGGGTGGCAGGAAGTGTGGCAGGGAGTGTAGCAGGGAGTGTAGCAGGGAGTGTAGCAGGAAGTGTAGCAGGGAGTGTAGCAGGAAGTGTAGCAGGGAGTGTAGCAGGGAGTGTAGCAGGGAGTATATTAGGGAGTTTAGCAGCGAGTATAGCAGAGAGTGTAGCAGCGAGTATAGCAGGGAGTGTAGCAGGGAGTGTAGCAGGGAGTATAGCAGGGAGTGTAGCAGGGAGTATAGCAGGGAGGGTAGCAGGGAGGGTAGCAGCGAGTATATTAGGGAGTTTAGCAGCGAGTATAGCAGAGAGTGTAGCAGCGAGTATAGCGGGGAGTGTAGCAGGGAGTGTAGCAGGGAGTATAGCAGGGAGTTTAGCAGCGAGTATAGCAGGGAGTGTAGCAGGGAGTGTAGCAGGCAGGGTAGCAGGGAGTGTAGCAGGGAGTGTAGCAGGCAGGGTAGCAGGGAGGGTAGCAGCGAGTATATTAGGGAGTTTAGCAGCGAGTATAGGAGGGAGTGTAGCAGCGAGTGTAGCAGAGAGTGTAGCAGGGAGTGTAGCAGGGAGTGTAGCAGGCAGGGTAGCAGGGAGGGTAGCAGCGAGTATATTAGGGAGTTTAGCAGCGAGTATAGCAGGGAGTGTAGCAGGGAGTGTAGCAGGAAGTGAAGCAGCGAGTATATTAGGGAGTTTAGCAGAGAGTATAGCAGGAAGTGTAGTAGGGAGTGTAGCAGGGAGTGTAGCAGGGAGTGTAGCAGCGAGTGTAGCAGGGAATGTAGCAGAGAGTATAGCAGGGAGTGTAGTAGGGAGTGTAGCAGGGAGTGTAGCAGGGAGTGTAGCAGCGAGTATAGCAGGGAGTGTAGCAGCGAGTATAGCAGGGAGTATAGCAGGGAGTGTTGTGGCGAGTATAGCAGGGAGTGTAGCAGCGAGTATAGCAGGGAGTGTAGTAGGGAGTGTAGCAGGGAGTGTAGCAGGGAGTGTAGCAGGGAGCGTAGCAGGGAGTGAAACAGGGAGTGTAGCAGCGAGTGTAGCAGGGAGTGTAGCAGGGAGTGTAGCAGCGAGTTTAGCAGGGAGTGTAGCAGCGAGTATAGCAGGGAGAGTAGCAGGGAGTTTAGCAGCGAGTATAGCAGGGAGTATAGCAGGGAGTGTGTCAGCGATTATAGAAGGGAGTTTAGCAGTGAGTGTATCAGGGAGTGTAGCAGGGAGTGTAGCAGCAAGTGTAGCAGTGAGTATAGCAGGGAGTGTAGTAACGAGTGTACCAGGGAGTGTAGCAGCGAGTATAGCAGGGAGTGTAGTAGGGAGTATAACAGCGAGTGTAGTAGGGAGTATAGCAGGGAGTGTAGCAGGGAGGGTAGCAGGGAGTGTAGTAGGGAGGGTAGCAGGGAGTGTAGCAGGGAGAGTAGCAGGGAGTGTAGCAGCGAGTATAGCAGCGAGTGTAGTAGGGAGTATAGCAGGTAGGGTAGCAGGGAGTGTATCAGAGAGTGTAGCAGGGAGTGCAGCAGCGAGTATAGCAGGGAGTGTAGCAGGGAGTGTAGCAGGGAGTATAGCAGGGAGTGTACCAGTGAGTATAGCAGGGAGTGTGGCAGTGAGTGTAGCAGGGAGTGTAGCAGAGAGTATAGCAGGGAGTGTAGTAGGGAGTGTAGTAGCGAGTATAGCAGGGAGTGTAGCAGGGAGTATAGCAGGGAGTATAGCAGGGAGTGTAGCAGGGAGTATAGCAGGGAGTATAGCAGGGAGTGTAGCAGGGAGTATAGCAGGGAGTGTACCAGTGAGTATAGCAGCGAGTGTAGCAGGGAGTGTAGCAGGGAGTGTGGCAGTGAGTGTAGCAGGGAGTGTAGCAGGGAGTGTGTCAGAGAGTGTAGTAGGGAGTGTAGCAGTGAGTATAGCAGGGAGTGTACCAGTGAGTATAGCAGGGAGTGTGGCAGTGAGTGTAGTAGGGAGTGTAGTAGCGAGTATAGCAGGGAGTGTAGCAGGGAGTATAGCAGGGAGTATAGCAGGGAGTATAGCAGGGAGTGTAGCAGGGAGTGTAGCAGGGAGTGTAGCAGGGAGTGTAGTAGCGAGTATAGCAGGGAGTGTAGCAGGGAGTATAGCAGGGAGTATAGCAGGGAGTGTAGCAGGGAGTATAGCAGGGAGTGTACCAGTGAGTATAGCAGGGAGTGTAGCAGGGAGTGTAGCAGGGAGTGTGGCAGTGAGTGTAGCAGGGAGTGTAGCAGGGAGTGTCGCAGCGAGTCTAGGTACTGCTTCACTGCCGCATAGATTTCAATGGGCCTAGCGATTAATGGCGGTAAATCTGTGTTACAATTGCTCACAGTTGACATGTGTTAAAACACCCATCACCTAACTAAGTATTTTTTTAAGCGTTCCCCACACATCACCTCCCATTATCCCGTCTTACATAATCTCATGGCGTCATGTCTAGGACGGATAAGATTACTCGCAGCTCCGGAGAGTTGTACAACCTATGATTATGGATCCTGCCTATTAGTATTATTTGTAGAAGACAGTCATGGCGAGGTCAGATGTGGATTTATACACGATGAAGACATGAGACGCCTCCGTTATCCGTATAGCGCCTCACAGTGATCTGCCATTGGCTGAGCAGCTGCGTACACAAGGATATTGATTACTATTAGGCCGCTCTCCAGATCCGTGACTATGAAGAAAAGTGTCTTCTTAGATTCAGATTACAGAGGATTTGTAAACTAGACAGTGTACACAGATTATACCGCCATACCGTACAAATAACTAATACCACCATACAGTACATATAAGTGATAACAATATACAGTGTACACAGATTATACCGCCATACCGTACAAATAACTAATACCACCATAAGTACATATAAGTGATAACACTATACAGTGTACACACATTATACCGCCATACTGTACATATGACTAATACCACCATACAGTACATATAGGTGATAACACTATACAGTGTACACAGATTATACCAACATACTGTACATATAACGAATACCACCATACAGTACACATAAATGATAACACTATACAGTCAGACTATACCGCCATACTGTACATATAACTAATATCACCATACAGTACATATAAGTGATAACACTATACAGTGTACACAGATTATACCAACATACTGCACATATAACTAATATCACCATACAGTACATATAAGTGATAACACTATACAGTGTACACAGATTATACCGCCATACTGTACAAATAACTAATACCACCATACAGTACATATAAGTGATAACACTATACAGTCAGACTATACCGCCATACTGTACATATAACTAATACCACCATACAATACACATAAGTGATAACACTATACAGTGTACACAGATTATACCGCTATACTGTACATATAACTAATACCACCGTACAGTACATATAAGTGATAACACTATACAGTGTACACAGATTATACCGCTATACTGTACATATAACTAATACCACCATACAGTACATATAAGTGATAACACTATACAGTGTACACAGATTATACCGCTATACTGTGCATATAACTAATACCACCATACAGTACACATAAGTGATAACACTATTCTGTGTACACACATTATACCGCTATACTGTACATATAACTAATACCACCATACAGTACACATAAGTGATAACACTATACAGTCAGACTATACCGCCATACTGTACATATGATATGACTAATATTTCCATAGAAGTCAATGGAGCGGCTGTAGATGGGGTACAAGAAACTCCCATTCTCATGATTGGTGGGGGTCCCATTGGTTGGACCCAAAATGATCCACAAGTTATCTCCTATCCTAGCCCTTTAATATCATAAGAAGGTAAGTATAAGAAAGCCCTGCCCCTAGGAGAGAAAACCTCCGCACACACATACAATGGGGCAAAAAAGTATTTAGTCAGTCACCAATAGTGCAAGTTCCACCACTTAAAAAGATGAGAATCGTCTGTAATTTACATCATAGATAGACCTCAACTATGAGAGACAAAATGAGAAAACAAATCCAGAAAATCACATTGTCTGATTTTGTAAGAATTTATTTGCAAATTATGGTGGAAAATAAGTATTTGGTCAGTAACAAAATTTCATCTCAATACTTTGTTATATATCCTTTGTTGGCAATGACAGAGGTCAAACGTTTTCTGTAAGTCTTCACAAGGTTGGCACACACTGTTGTTGGTATGTTGGCCCATTCCTCCATGCAGATCTCCTCTAGAGCAGTGATGTTTTGGGGCTCCAAAGGTTTTCTATAGGGTTGAGATCTGGAGACTGGCTAGGCCACTCCAGGACCTTGAAATGCTTCTTACAAAGCCACTCCTTCCTTGCCCTGGCGGTGTGCTTTGGATCATTGTCATGTTGAAAGACCCAGCCACGTTTCATCTTCAATGCCCTTGGTGATGGAAGGAGGTTTGCACTCAAAATCTCACGATACATGGCCCCATTCATTCTTTCATGTACCCAGATCAGTCGTCCTGGCCCCTTTGCAGAGAAACAGCCCCAAAGCATGATGTTTCCACCCCCATGCTTTACAGTAGGTATGGTGTTTGGATGCAACTCAGTATTCTTTTTCCTCCAAACACGAAAAGTTGTGTTTCTACCAAACAGTTCCAGTTTGGTTTCATGAGACCATAGAACATTCTCCCAATACTCTTCTGGATCATCCAAATGCTCTCTAGCAAACTTCAGACGGGCCCGGACATGTACTGGCTTAAGCAGTGGGACACGTCTGGCACTGCAGGATCTGAGTCCCTGGCGGCGTAGTGTGTTACTGATGGTAGGCTTTGTTACATTGGTCCCAGCTCTCTGCAGTTCATTCACTAGGTCCCCCCGCGTGGTTCTGGGATTTTTGCTCACCGTTCTTGTGATCATTTTGACCCCACGGGGTGAGATTTTGCGTAGAGCCCCAGATCGAGGGAGATTATCAGTGGTCTTGTATGTCTTCCATTTTCTAATTATTGCTCCCACAGTTGATTTCTTCAATCCAAGCTGGTTGCCTATTGCAGATTCAGTCTTCCCAGCCTGGTGCAGGGCTACAATTTTGTTTCTGGTGTCCTTTGACAGCTCTTTGGTCTTCACCATAGTGGAGTTTGGAGTCTGACTGTTTGAGGGTGTGCACAGGTGTCTTTTTATACTGATAACAAGTTTAAACAGGTGCCATTACTACAGGTAATGAGGGGAGGAAAGAGGAGACTCGTAAAGAAGAAGTTACAGGTCTGTGAGAGCCAGAAATCTTGATTGTTTGTAGGTGACCAAATACTTATTTTCCACCATAATTTGCAGATTTCTTACAAAATCTTTCTTACAATTTCTTACAATTCTTACAAAATCAGACAATGTGATTTTCTGGATTTGTTTTCTCATTTTGTCTCTCATAGTTGAGGTCTACCTATGATGTAAATTACAGACGCCTCTCATCTTTTTAAGTGGTGGAACTTGCACTATTGGTGACTGACTAAATACTTTTTTGCCCCACTGTACATAGGACACCCCGCAATAGGCTGTACAGGAGCAGACAGACGCTGTGCAGATAGTCTATGTGCAGGAGGTGGAGTCTGGCAAACTGTAATGATGAATATTCACTTATGTTACATTTCCGGGTTCTATGACAGATTTGCAGGTTACAGTCTGCCATCTAGTGGCTATTTTAGGATTTGCACCCTTCTTACACCCTTCTGTGTAACTACAGCCTGGGGTTTGAGGGGCGCACTCAGGAGCAGTATATACCACCATGCGTATCGATATGTATACCACCATGCCTGTAGATAGGTATTCTACCATATGTATATATGTATACCATCATGGCTATAGATATGTTCTAAGAGAATAGGTGTGTTATTTTAGGTTATAGACAATGTGTTGCTTGTTTCGAGGATGGCGCATGTCTGATTTGCAAGTATTTCAAGAAATCCTGTCTTGGAAGTTGATATTTAACCCTTAGTTCAGAGAAGGGAAGGAACGTGTTATTACCATAGAGGTCTTCTATATTCCTTTAACCTTCCTCTTCCCAATACGTGGGATCTATACGTGGTATAAACGTGAGTATATATTTCGAGGGTGTTAATCTTAGTGGTTAGTGTTGTGGTAGGTGGAGAGGAGGTTCCCAATAGTAGGCGGAGTGACGCCATCTCCAGTTATAGCTCAGATTGGTCTCCAGTGGTTTGCCCAACTAGGGGTTAGTTTGTTTCTTATTGAGAGACCTGTATATAGATATGTAGGGTGGGTGCCTATATTCTCCGTTGTTCCAGGGCTGTGGTCCAGAAGTTGTAGGCTGTAACTACATTACACAAGTGTGGATGCTGCTGACTGCAATGTGTCAAGACAACCCCAAGAAAACACATGGAGGAGGAGAAGGAGTCTCCCTTCCTGCAGGAGTGCTGCCGAAGATGGAGGAATTCCATGGAATAGAAGATCTTCATTCTATTCTGTCCTTTACAAATCCTCTTTGTAGTAAAAAGTAACTGGTTTTATCTCTTGAGGTCTCCGAGTTGCGCTGCTGTCGCCTTTCCATCTATGTTACAGGTGTACAAGAAAACCTGAGCGACAAAACAAGGTGAAATTCTATTCTATTCATCATTTCTGGCCATTTCTGTGGTCCCATTGGGGTCTGCACCCCCCGATAGCCCTCGACAGCAAAGCAAACACTCAATCGTCTGAATAATCTGAATGCAAACAGCGGCGGCGGCCATGAGCGTCATTGTCACCAGGCGGAGAGAAATGCAGCAGCTGCACAGAGATTACACCGCCTGCAGAAGTCACCGGGTCACAAGGCTGTTTGCTCGGCAAAATAATCCAGATAAACCTATATTTACTGACATATAGAAATAAGAGACAGGAATATAGAACATATAGCTGGGACATATAGACTGGACATATAGCCTGGACATATAGACTGGACATATAGACTGGACATATAGCCGGGACATATAGCCGGGACATATAGACTGGACATATAGACTGGACATATAGCCGGGACATATAGCCGGGACATATAGACTGGACATATAGACTGGACATATAGCCGGGACATATAGCCGGGACATATAGACTGGACATATAGACTGGACATATAGACTGGACATATAGCCAGGACATATAGACTGGACACATAGCCGGGACATATAGCCGGGACATATAGACTGGACATATAGACTGGACATATAGACTGGACGTATAGCCGGGACATATAGACTGGACATATAACCGGGAGATATAGACTGGACATATAGACTGGACATATAGACTGGACATATAGCCGGGACATATAGCCAGGACATATAGACTGGACATATAGCCGGGACATATAGCCGGGACATATAGACTGGACATATAGCCGGGACATATAGCCGGGACATATAGACTGGACATATAGACTGGACATATAGCCAGGACATATAGACTGGACATATAGCCGGGACATATAGACTGGACATATAGACTGGACATATAGACTGGACATATAACCGGGAGATATAGACTGGACATATAGACTGGACATATAGACTGGACATATAGCCGGGACATATAGCCATGACATATAGACTGGACATATAACCGGGAGATATAGACTGGACATATAGCCGGGACATATAGACTGGACATATAGCCGGGACATATAGCCAGGACATATAGACTGGACATATAGCCGGGACATATAGACTGGACATATAGCCGGGACATATAGACTGGACATATAGACTGGACATATAGCCGGGACATATAGACTGGACATATAGCCGGGACATATAGACTGGACATATAGACTGGACATATAGCCAGGACATATAGACTGGACATATAGCCGGGACATATAGACTGGACATATAGCCGGGACATATAGACTGGACATATAGCCTGAACATATAGCCGGGACATATAGACTGGACATATAGACTGGACATATAGCCGGGACATATAGCCAGGACATATAGCCGGGACATATAGACTGGACATATAGCCGGGACATATAGACTGGACATATAGCCTGAACATATAGCCGGGACATATAGACTGGACATATAGACTGGACATATAGCCGGGACATATAGACTGGACATATAGCCGGGACATATAGACTGGACATATAACCGGGAGATATAGACTGGACATATAGCCGGGACATATAGACTGGACATATAGCCGGGACATATAGACTGGACATATAGCCGGGACATATAGACTGGACATATAGACTGGACATAAAGCCGGGACATATAGCCGGGACATATAGACTGGACATATAGCCAGGACATATAGACTGGACATATAGCCGGGACATATAGACTGGACATATAGCCAGGACATATAGACTGGACATATAGCCGGGACATATAGACGGGACATATAGACGGGACATATAGCCGAGACATATAGACTGGACATATAGCCTGAACATATAGCCGGGACATATAGCCGGGACATATAGCCGGGACATATAGACTGGACATATAGACTGGACATATAGCCGGGACATATAGACTGGACATATAGCCTGAACATATAGCCGGGACATATAGCTGGGACGTATAGACTGGACATATAGCCAGGACATATACCCGGGACATATAGACTGGACATATAGCCTGAACATATAGCCGGGACATATAGACTGGACATATAGACTGGACATATAGCCGGGACATATAGCCGGGACATATAGACTGGACATATAGCCAGGACATATAGACTGGACATATAACCGGGAGATATAGACTGGACATATAGCCGGGACATATAGACTGGACATATAGCCGGGACATATAGACTGGACATATAGCCGGGACATATAGACTGGACATATAGACTGGACATAAAGCCGGGACATATAGCCGGGACATATAGACTGGACATATAGCCAGGACATATAGACTGGACATATAGCCGGGACATATAGACTGGACATATAGCCAGGACATATAGACTGGACATATAGCCGGGACATATAGACGGGACATATAGCCGAGACATATAGACTGGACATATAGCCTGAACATATAGCCGGGACATATAGACTGGACATATAGCCTGAACATATAGCCGGGACATATAGCCGGGACATATAGCCGGGACATATAGCCGGGACATATAGCCGGGACATATAGACTGGACATATAGACCGGACATATAGACTGGACATATAGCCGGGACATATAGACTGGACATATAGCCTGAACATATAGCCGGGACATATAGCCGGGACATATAGACTGGACATATAGCCGGGACATATAGACTGGACATATAGCTGGGACATATAGACTGGACATATAGCCGGGACATATAGACTGGACATATAGCCTGAACATATAGCCGGGACATATAGCCGGGACATATAGATTGGACATATAGCTGGGACGTATAGACTGGACATATAGCCAGGACATATACCCGGGACATATAGACTGGACATATAGACTGGACATATAGCTGGGACATATAGACTGGACATATAGCCGGGACATATAGACTGGACATATAGCCTGAACATATAGCCGGGACATATAGCCGGGACATATAGATTGGACATATAGCTGGGACGTATAGACTGGACATATAGCCAGGACATATACCCGGGACATATAGACTGGACATATAGACTGGACATATAGCCGGGACATATAGACTGGACATATAGCCGGGACATATAGACTGGACATATAGACTGAAAAACGTTACTCATGGGGAACCTGCACATAAATATAAGACGCAACACATGACAGCAGCCAAAGGGCCCCACTGACAGCACCATCAGAGTCACCCCAATAATAGCACCATCAGAGTCACTCCACTGACAGCACCATCCATGTCAACCCAATAATAGAACCATCATTTCCCGTCTCTTCCCTTTGGACCACCATGACCACTTCTTCCAGCTGTGACTTGACTCCGTAAAGTTTGCAACACAGACATCTTTGACTCCTCACTTCTCCACGCACCTGACTCCCATATATATATATATATATATATATATATATATATATATAATTGCCGCCCCACTAAAAGTACCGCCTGAGGCGACTGCCTCACCTCTCCTTATTAGCGGTGCGCCCCTGCCTGACTGTACATGAGAGATCTGCTGTGACTACTGGGAAATGAGAAGCCTGGATACTATACTGATTGTACATGCGGGACCTGAAGGGAACTGCTGTGACTACTGGAAGTAAGGAAAGGGTTACCATGCTGCAAAACTTTGGGCAAGACAGACACTGCGGTTCGGCTTTAGGGGGTGCTATGCCAGTCCTCTGTCCACAGGATCGCAGAATACAGCGCTCTATAGAAAAAGTGCAGGGTTTTTTTTAATGAAGGTGTGGTGTAAGGTGCTGAGTATACTGAACATACAATCTGTACAGTATATATAAAACATGATCAAGTCTATAAATAATGGTAGTAAATACGAACAAACTTCTCTGTGATGAAATAAAGTCATGTGACCAGGGTAAACAGAGCCGGTGGAACATCCGCGTCACGTCTGTCGAAATCTTCTTTATCATTAAGGCTTAACGGTCATTAACCCAAAACGTTCAGGATATCACCTTCCTTGTGACTAAGTCTGACAACTATGTGAGGTCAGTCCAAAGCCTTAAAGCAAAACTGAAGGGGGTGACACCAGAGAATAAAGAAAGCTGAAGAACCAACCATCACAATGTCCTGCAAGGAAGCTTCATAGTGTGACTGCGCTTTCTGTAGAGAATCCCATTGTGTCACTGGTCTCCCTGTAGAGATTCCCATAGTGTGACTGCTCTTACTGTAGAGAATCCCACAGTGTGACTGCTCTTACTGTAAAGAATCGCATATGTGACTGCTCTAACTGTAAAGAAACCCATAGTGTGACTTCTCTTACTGTAGAGAATCCCATAGTGAGACTACTGTTACTATAGAAAATCCCATAGTGTGACCGCTCTTGCTGTAGAGAATCCCATAGTGTGACTGCTCTTACTGTAGAGAATCCCATAGTGTGACTGCTCTTACTGTAGATAATCCCATAGTGTGACTGCTCTTACTGTAGAGAATCCCATAGTGTGACTGCTCTTTCTGTAGAGAGTCCCATATGTGACCGCTCTTACTGTAGAGAATCCCATAGTGTGACTGCTCTTACTGTAGAGAATCCCAGTGTGTGACTGCTCTTACTGTAGATAATCCCATAGTGTGACTGCTCTTACTGTAGAGAAACCCAGTGTGTGACTGCTCTTACTGTAGAGAATCCCATAGTGTGACTGCTCTTACTGTAGAGAATCCTATATGTGACTGCTCTTACTGTAGAGAATCCCAGTGTGTGACTGCTCTTACTGTAGAGAATCCCATAGTATAACTGCTCTTACTGTAGAGAATCCTATATGTGACTGCTCTTACTGTAGAGAATCCCAGTGTGTGACTGCTCTTACTGTAGAGAATCCCATAGTGTGACTGCTCTCATTATATAATAACAATATATAATAACATTGTATCAGTTCATAGATCTTTCCACCCCATTTAAGAAGAATTGTTTGGTCTTCGCAACCGAAACCTCCAAACCAAAAAGTACAACACTGGGTCGATGCAGCTGTTGACGCTGGCCAGGGGTCGTGTGGACTTGTAGGCCGCATTAACCGCATCTAAAGTAGGACACGGGGCGAGGTCCACTTTCCGGAAGTAGTAGTACAAAGTCCTGGTGATGTGAAATGGTAAGAAGGCGATGATGAAGACCAACATTACCGTGATGATCATCTTGATAGACTTCTTCTTGGACTCGGAGGTCTGATTCGCGCTGTCCATTGGCTGGATGAGAACATAAATCATGTAACAGTAACAAACAATGAGGATGGTGAAGGGGACGCAGAAGAGCACGGCCAAGTTGACCGTGCTGTAGACGACAAAATTGTCAAAAAGTTCAATGCTGGAGGTGTCATGGCAGACGGTGCTGTCACCATTTATACTGGTGGAGACGAAATAGAACGTAGGGGATTGCATGACGACCACCACGGCCCAGATGCAGACGGAGGCGATCCTTGCATAACGAATATGGCCCCAACGTAGAAACTGCAGGGGGTAGCATACGGCCAGGAAGCGGTAAATACTGATACAGAGTAAGAAGAGGATGCTGCAGTACAGGCTGGTGTAGAAGAGGAAGCGGACAATCTTACACAAGGGCTCGCTGAAGGGCCAGTCATTGGCTTTGGAGTAATAATAGGCCAACAAGGGCAAGGACAAGACATACAGCAAGTCCGAGAGGGCCAGGTTAAACATGAAGACGTTGATCACTTTCCATGGCCGGATCCGAAATATGAAGATGTAGAGGGCGAGGATGTTGACGATGGAGCCGATGGCAAACACAATGGAGTAAGACACGGGAAGGAGGATGTACTTGAAGTCTTCATCAAATATACATCTGTAGGTCAAGTTCTCCTCATTGGACAGGTCATCCATGGGTGAAGACAGTAACTGGAAGAGTTAACAAGGAAGGATGTTATAGAAAAAGTACATGTCACATGCTTCCTCAAGTTCTAGAAGACTTTATGTCCAGTAAGACGACTAAGAATGCTTAGATTAGTCAATTATACAAAATGAAATGAATGAAGGAGAGAAATGTAAATGTCATCAATATTTGGTGTGACCTTTGCCCTGTGGCTTCCGCCAATTCTTCTCAGTACGATCAGGTGTACGAGCTCCTTAAGGTTTCTCAGTAGGGTCAGGTGTACGAGCTCCTTAAGGTTTCTCAGTAGGGTCAGGTGTACGAGCTCCTTAAGGTTTCTCAGTACTGTCAGGTGTACGAGCTCCTTAAGGTTTCTCAGTACGATCAGGTGTACGAGCTCCTTAAGGTTTCTCAGTAGGGTCAGGTGTACGAGCTCCTTAAGGTTTCTCAGTACGGTCAGGCGTACGAGCTCCTTAAGGTTTCTCAGTACGGTCAGGCGTACGAGCTCCTTAAGGTTTCTCAGTACGATCAGGTGTACGAGCTCCTTAAGGTTTCTCAGTAGGGTCAGGCGTACGAGCTCCTTAAGGTTTCTCAGTAGGGTCAGGCGTACGAGCTCCTTAAGGTTTCTCAGTAGGGTCAGGCGTACGAGCTCCTTAAGGTTTCTCAGTACGATCAGGTGTACGAGCTCCTTAAGGTTTCTCAGTAGGGTCAGGCGTACGAGCTCCTTAAGGTTTCTCAGTACGGTCAGGCGTACGAGCTCCTTAAGGTTTCTCAGTACGGTCAGGCGTACGAGCTCCTTAAGGTTTCTCAGTACGGTCAGGCGTACGAGCTCCTTAAGGTTTCTCAGTACGGTCAGGCGTACGAGCTCCTTAAGGTTTCTCAGTACGGTCAGGCGTACGAGCTCCTTAAGGTTTCTCAGTACGGTCAGGCGTACGAGCTCCTTAAGGTTTCTCAGTACGGTCAGGCGTACGAGCTCCTTAAGGTTTCTCAGTACGGTCAGGTGTACGAGCTCCTTAAGGTTTCCATGACCACTAAACATACTCTCCTTGGATCCACAAAGTGTGTCAGAACCTTAAGACTCAGTAAACATATGGGTCAAAATGAAGGTAAGGTCACATGATGCCTATACCATATGGCTAGTGATCAAGGGGTGTGTAAGGACCCTACGACCTCCCCTCTTGTACACCACTCACTAGACAATAAAATAACCACCTTTATATTTGGGAAGGA
Source organism: Leptodactylus fuscus (assembly GCF_031893055.1). NCBI lineage: Eukaryota > Metazoa > Chordata > Amphibia > Anura > Leptodactylidae > Leptodactylus > Leptodactylus fuscus. Next base: position 273,117,367 of record NC_134266.1, on the reverse strand, counting down.
GACGACCCGACCCCAGACACTCACCTTTATATCACTTTATATGACTGGCAGAATTTGAGAGTCGCTGTTTCATTGCTTCCATCTGCTTCTATTGCTTTTCATAGTCCTGATCACACAACAGAGACAATGATGAGTTGGAAGTCGATTCAACATTATCTGACTAGTCCTATAGTTCAAAAACAGCTCCACCCTTGTAGACAGGTTGTGTGTGGTATTGCATCTCAGTTCTATTTAACTCAATGGAGCATAACCCATGAAGAGATTGGATATTGATTGTAGAAAGAAGGAGCCATGATCCTCTAGTCACATAACACCATGAGCCTGCACAACCTTACACATCCTTATACCACCTGCTCCAGCCATTAGAACAAGAAAAAGCACTAAAGGGGTTGGTGTAGACCCATGGCGGTGCCCTATGGATCCAGCCCTTATAGACTGCCATGGCTATAGTCTATGGAAAGATTATGCAAATCTGTCTTCCATGATGTAATTAGGAAGTCAGGTGCCTCAGTGTTGCAAACCAATAGAGGGCGTTCACTGGAATGTGCAAGCCTGTCTTCCCTGATGTAATTAGGAAGACAGAATCTCAGTGATATAGCCCAATAGAGGGCGCTCCCATTAACATCATGCTCGACCTTCTAAGAGGCCTTTGTTTTGCAATGATGCTGGGATTATTACCAGGTATAGTCTCTCAACCAAGGACGGCCGTTTCGATGTTATTACATCTCGTCAGCCCGATGTAGTGACGGAGTGACGATACCGCTCTTACCCTGTCTAAGCCTCTCACCTCTACCAGGTTAGTCTTCTCTACATCGGGCTGACGAGATGCAATAACATCGAAACGGCGGTCATCTATTGTCAATGGTTTTATAATGTATCTGACTATGTCATAGTAATCCCGTCCTCTGATAATGATGACATAACTGCAGCCCCTCTGACAATAAGATTCTGGACCCCTCCCCTGTTTGATGTACCCGTCCCTGCTGTCAGTACATGTTACACCTTAGATACATCCAAAGCTGCATTCACAATACTGGTGAACAGACTACAGTAAGGCGCTGCAGCCTGAGAGCTAACTGGAGAGCAGCAGAGTTAGGATCCTTCCCTTTAAGTATGCGACTCCCCTGTAGCCATGCCGCATTATGTCATATCTGAGTATCCTACATGTGCGTCCTATAAGTAAGCCATGTGCCGCTGCCTGTATCCGGTTCTGCCCGCTCAGGATCGCTCCACACCCGCAGCACCAGGTTGTCATCACTTATCACGTTACGTTCTATTTATTGATTTGTATCGAATGAAACTCTCCACCCACCAATTTACTGACAATAATAGAAAGAAAGTAGTCGGTAGAAAGTAGTCAGAGGGCGCAGCGGCCTGACATCTGCACAGTGGTGGCCCACAGGTAAGGGGTGAGGGGCTTACTATATAGGGTAGGGATGGAGCGGGCAGGGGCTTATTATATAGGGTATGGATGGAGCGGGCAGGGGCTTATTATATAGGGTATGGATGGAGCGTGCAGGGGCTTATTATATAGGGTATGGATGGAGCGGGCAGGGGCTTATTATATAGGGTATGGATGGAGCGTGCAGGGGCTTATTATATAGGGTATGGATGGAGCGGGCAGGGGCTTATTATATAGGGTATGGATGGAGCGTGCAGGGGCTTACTATATAGGGTATGGATGGAGCGGGCAGGGCTTATTATATAGGGTATGGATGGAGCGGGCAGGGGCTTACTATATAGGGTATGGATGGAGCGGGCAGGGCTTATTATATAGGGTATGGATGGAGCGGGCAGGGGCTTATTATATAGGGTATGGATGGAGCGGGCAGGGCTTATTATATAGGGTATGGATGGAGCGGGCAGGGGCTTATTATATAGGGTATGGATGGAGCGGGCAGGGGCTTATTATATAGGGTATGGATGGAGCGTGCAGGGGCTTACTATATAGGGTATGGATGGAGCGGGCAGGGCTTATTATATAGGGTATGGATGGAGCGGGCAGGGGCTTATTATATAGGGTATGGATGGAGCGGGCAGGGGCTTATTATATAGGGTATGGATGGAGCGGGCAGGGGCTTATTATATAGGGTATGGATGGAGCGTGCAGGGGCTTACTATATAGGGTATGGATGGAGCGGGCAGGGCTTATTATATAGGGTATGGATGGAGCGGGCAGGGGCTTATTATATAGGGTATGGATGGAGCGGGCAGGGCTTATTATATAGGGTATGGATGGAGCGGGCAGGGGCTTATTATATAGGGTATGGATGGAGCGGGCAGGGGCTTATTATATAGGGTATGGATGGAGCGTGCAGGGGCTTACTATATAGGGTATGGATGGAGCGGGCAGGGCTTATTATATAGGGTATGGATGGAGCGGGCAGGGGCTTATTATATAGGGTATGGATGGAGCGGGCAGGGGCTTATTATATAGGGTATGGATGGAGCGGGCAGGGGCTTATTATATAGGGTATGGATGGAGCGGGCAGGGGCTTATTATATAGGGTATGGATGGAGCGTGCAGGGGCTTACTATATAGGGTATGGATGGAGCGGGCAGGGCTTATTATATAGGGTATGGATGGAGCGGGCAGGGGCTTATTATATAGGGTATGGATGGAGCGGGCAGGGCTTATTATATAGGGTATGGATGGAGCGGGCAGGGGCTTATTATATAGGGTATGGATGGAGCGGGCAGGGGCTTATTATATAGGGTATGGATGGAGCGGGCAGGGGCTTATTATATAGGGTATGGATGGAGCGTGCAGGGGCTTACTATATAGGGTATGGATGGAGCGGGCAGGGCTTATTATATAGGGTATGGATGGAGCGGGCAGGGGCTTATTATATAGGGTATGGATGGAGCGGGCAGGGGCTTATTATATAGGGTATGGATGGAGCGTGCAGGGGCTTATTATATAGGGTATGGATGGAGCGGGCAGGGCTTATTATATAGGGTATGGATGGAGCGGGCAGGGGCTTATTATATAGGGTATGGATGGAGCGGGCAGGGGCTTATTATATAGGGTATGGATGGAGCGGGCAGGGGCTTATTATATAGGGTATGGATGGAGCGGGCAGGGGATCATGGACACATTTATACAGAATCACTTTGTGTATGAGAAGGAGAACCCTGAGGAGGCAGAAAATATTCCATCCGAGCAGACGGTACCACACATGGAAGATTAGATACACAGCTATATGGAAAGTATCACACAGGATAGAATTAGATACAGCAGACAGAATGAAAAGACTCAGATATACTTTCTCAGCAGACAGAATTACACAAGATAGACTTACATAACACCAACATAGCAAACAGAATCACATGTGAATGGCTTAGATACACCCACACCAAAGATGGTATATTCAGGACAGGATTAGATAAGACAGCTCAGTATACAGTATCACACAGGATAGGATTAGATACACAGCTCAGTATACAGTATCACACAGGATAGGATTAGATACACAGATCAGTATACAGTATCACACAGGATAGGATTAGATACACAGCTCAGTATACAGTATCACACAGGAGAGGATTAGATACACAGCTCAGTATACAGTATCACACAGGATAGGATTAGATACACGGCTCAGTATACAGTATCACACAGGATAGGATTAGATACACAGCTCAGTATACAGTATCACACAGGATAGGATTAGATACACGGCTCAGTATACAGTATCACACAGGATAGGATTAGATACACAGCTCAGTATACAGTATCACACAGGATAGGATTAGATACACAGCTCAGTATACAGTATCACACAGGATAGGATTAGATACACAGCTCAGTATACAGTATCACACAGGATAGGATTAGATACACAGCCCAGTATACTGTATCACACAGGATAGGATTAGATACACAGCTCAGTATACAGTATCACACAGGAGAGGATTAGATACACAGCTCAGTATACAGTATCACACAGGATAGGATTAGATACACGGCTCAGTATACAGTATCACACAGGATAGGATTAGATACACAGCTCAGTATACAGTATCACACAGGATAGGATTAGATACACGGCTCAGTATACAGTATCACACAGGATAGGATTAGATACACAGCTCAGTATACAGTATCACACAGGATAGGATTAGATACACAGCTCAGTATACAGTATCACACAGGATAGGATTAGATACACAGCTCAGTATACAGTATCACACAGGATAGGATTAGATACACAGCCCAGTATACTGTATCACACAGGATAGGATTAGATACACAGCTCAGTATACAGTATCACACAGGATAGGATTAGATACACAGCTCAGTATACAGTATCACACAGGATAGGATTAGATACGCGGCTCAGTATACAGTATCACACAGGATAGGATTAGATACACAGCTCAGTATACAGTATCACACAGGATAGGATTAGATACACAGCTCAGTATACAGTATCACACAGGATAGGATTAGATACACAGCTCAGTATACAGTATCACACAGGATAGGATTAGATACACAGCTCAGTATACAGTATCACACAGGGTAGGATTAGATACACAGCTCAGTATACAGTATCACACAGGATAGGATTAGATACACAGCTCAGTATACAGTATCACACAGGATAGGATTAGATACACAGCTCAGTATACAGTATCACACAGGATAGGATTAGATACGCGGCTCAGTATACAGTATCACACAGGATAGGATTAGATACACAGCTCAGTATACAGTATCACACGGGATAGGATTAGATACACAGCTCAGTGTACAGTATCACACAGGATAGGATTAGATACACAGCTCAGTATACAGTATCACACAGGATAGGATTAGATACACAGCTCAGTATACAGTATCACACAGGATAGGATTAGATACACAGCTCAGTATACAGTATCACACAGGATAGGATTAGATACACAGCTACAGTATACAGTATCACACAGGATAGGATTAGATACACAGCTCAGCATACAGTATCACACAGGATAGGATTAGATACAGCTCAGTATACAGTATCACACGGGATAGGATTAGATACACAGCTCAGTATACAGTACCACACGGGATAGGATTAGATACACAGCTCAGTATACAGTATCACACAGGATAGGATTAGATACGCGGCTCAGTATACAGTATCACACAGGATAGGATTAGATACACAGCTCAGTATACAGTATCACACAGGATAGGATTAGATACACAGCTCAGCATACAGTATCACACAGGATAGGATTAGATACACAGCTCAGTATACAGTATCACACAGGATAGGATTAGATACACAGCTCAGTATACAGTATCACACAGGATAGGATTAGATACACAGCTCAGTGTACAGTATCACACGGGATAGGATTAGATACACAGCTCAGTGTACAGTATCACACAGGATAGGATTAGATACACAGCTCAGTATACAGTATCACACAGGATAGGATTAGATACACAGCTCAGTATACAGTATCACACAGGATAGGATTAGATACACAGCTCAGCATACAGTATCACACAGGATAGGATTAGATACACAGCTCAGTATACAGTATCACACAGGATAGGATTAGATACGCGGCTCAGTATACAGTATCACACAGGATAGGATTAGATACAGCTCAGTATACAGTATCACACAGGATAGGATTAGATACACAGCTCAGTATACAGTATCACACAGGATAGGATTAGATACGCGGCTCAGTATACAGTATCACACAGAATAGGATTAGATACAGCTCAGTATACAGTATCACACAGGATAGGATTAGATACACAGCTCAGTATACAGTATCACACAGGATAGGATTAGATACAGCTCAGTATACAGTATCACACAGGATAGGATTAGATACACAGCTCAGTATACAGTATCACACAGGATAGGATTAGATACACAGCTCAGTATACAGTATCACACAGGATAGGATTAGATACACAGCTCAGTATACAGTATCACACAGGATAGGATTAGATACAGCTCAGTATACAGTATCACACAGGATAGGATTAGATACACAGCTCAGTATACAGTATCACACAGGATAGGATTAGATACACAGCTCAGTATACAGTATCACACAGGATAGGATTAGATACACAGCTCAGTATACAGTATCACACAGGATAGGATTAGATACACAGCTCAGTATACAGTATCACACAGGATAGGATTAGATACACAGCTCAGTATACAGTATCACACAGGATAGGATTAGATACACAGCTCAGTATACAGTATCACACAGGATAGGATTAGATACAGCTCAGTATACAGTATCACACAGGATAGGATTAGATACACGGCTCAGTATACAGTATCACACAGGATAGGATTAGATACACAGCTCAGTATACAGTATCACACAGGATAGGATTAGATACAGCTCAGTATACAGTATCACACAGGATAGGATTAGATACAGCTCAGTATACAGTATCACACAGGAGGGGATTAGATACACAGCTCAGTATACTGTATCACACAGGATAGGATTAGATACACAGCTCAATATACAGTATCACACAGGATAGGATTAGATACACAGCTCAGTATACGGTATCACACAGGATAGGATTAGATACACGGCTCAGTATACAGTATCACACAGGATAGGATTACATACACAGCTCAGTATACAGTATCACACAGGATAGGATTAGATACACAGCCCAGTATACAGTATCACACAGGATAGGATTAGATACACAGCTCAGTATACAGTATCACACAGGATAGGATTAGATACACAGCTCAGTATACAGTATCACACAGGATAGGATTAGATACACAGCTCAGTATACAGTATCACACAGGATAGGATTAGATACACAGCCCAGTATACTGTATCACACAGGATAGGATTAGATACACAGCTCAGTATACAGTATCACACAGGATAGGATTAGATACACAGCTCAGTATACAGTATCACACAGGATAGGATTAGATACGCGGCTCAGTATACAGTATCACACAGGATAGGATTAGATACACAGCTCAGTATACAGTATCACACGGGATAGGATTAGATACACAGCTCAGTATACAGTATCACACAGGATAGGATTAGATACACAGCTCAGTATACAGTATCACACAGGATAGGATTAGATACACAGCTCAGTATACAGTATCACACAGGAGAGGATTAGATACACAGCTCAGTATACAGTATCACACAGGATAGGATTAGATACACGGCTCAGTATACAGTATCACACAGGATAGGATTAGATACACAGCTCAGTATACAGTATCACACAGGATAGGATTAGATACACGGCTCAGTATACAGTATCACACAGGATAGGATTAGATACACAGCTCAGTATACAGTATCACACAGGATAGGATTAGATACACAGCTCAGTATACAGTATCACACAGGATAGGATTAGATACACAGCTCAGTATACAGTATCACACAGGATAGGATTAGATACACAGCCCAGTATACTGTATCACACAGGATAGGATTAGATACACAGCTCAGTATACAGTATCACACAGGATAGGATTAGATACACAGCTCAGTATACAGTATCACACAGGATAGGATTAGATACGCGGCTCAGTATACAGTATCACACAGGATAGGATTAGATACACAGCTCAGTATACAGTATCACACAGGATAGGATTAGATACACAGCTCAGTATACAGTATCACACAGGATAGGATTAGATACACAGCTCAGTATACAGTATCACACAGGATAGGATTAGATACACAGCTCAGTATACAGTATCACACAGGATAGGATTAGATACACAGCTCAGTATACAGTATCACACAGGATAGGATTAGATACACAGCTCAGTATACAGTATCACACAGGATAGGATTAGATACACAGCTCAGTATACAGTATCACACAGGGTAGGATTAGATACACAGCTCAGTATACAGTATCACACAGGATAGGATTAGATACACAGCTCAGTATACAGTATCACACAGGATAGGATTAGATACACAGCTCAGTATACAGTATCACACAGGATAGGATTAGATACGCGGCTCAGTATACAGTATCACACAGGATAGGATTAGATACACAGCTCAGTATACAGTATCACACGGGATAGGATTAGATACACAGCTCAGTGTACAGTATCACACAGGATAGGATTAGATACACAGCTCAGTATACAGTATCACACAGGATAGGATTAGATACACAGCTCAGTATACAGTATCACACAGGATAGGATTAGATACACAGCTCAGTATACAGTATCACACAGGATAGGATTAGATACACAGCTCAGTATACAGTATCACACAGGATAGGATTAGATACACAGCTCAGTATACAGTATCACACAGGATAGGATTAGATACACAGCTCAGTGTACAGTATCACACGGGATAGGATTAGATACACAGCTCAGTGTACAGTATCACACAGGATAGGATTAGATACACAGCTCAGTATACAGTATCACACAGGATAGGATTAGATACACAGCTCAGTATACAGTATCACACAGGATAGGATTAGATACACAGCTCAGCATACAGTATCACACAGGATAGGATTAGATACACAGCTCAGTATACAGTATCACACAGGATAGGATTAGATACGCGGCTCAGTATACAGTATCACACAGGATAGGATTAGATACAGCTCAGTATACAGTATCACACAGGATAGGATTAGATACACAGCTCAGTATACAGTATCACACAGGATAGGATTAGATACGCGGCTCAGTATACAGTATCACACAGAATAGGATTAGATACAGCTCAGTATACAGTATCACACAGGATAGGATTAGATACACAGCTCAGTATACAGTATCACACAGGATAGGATTAGATACAGCTCAGTATACAGTATCACACAGGATAGGATTAGATACACAGCTCAGTATACAGTATCACACAGGATAGGATTAGATACACAGCTCAGTATACAGTATCACACAGGATAGGATTAGATACACAGCTCAGTATACAGTATCACACAGGATAGGATTAGATACAGCTCAGTATACAGTATCACACAGGATAGGATTAGATACACAGCTCAGTATACAGTATCACACAGGATAGGATTAGATACACAGCTCAGTATACAGTATCACACAGGATAGGATTAGATACACAGCTCAGTATACAGTATCACACAGGATAGGATTAGATACACAGCTCAGTATACAGTATCACACAGGATAGGATTAGATACACAGCTCAGTATACAGTATCACACAGGATAGGATTAGATACACAGCTCAGTATACAGTATCACACAGGATAGGATTAGATACAGCTCAGTATACAGTATCACACAGGATAGGATTAGATACACGGCTCAGTATACAGTATCACACAGGATAGGATTAGATACACAGCTCAGTATACAGTATCACACAGGATAGGATTAGATACAGCTCAGTATACAGTATCACACAGGATAGGATTAGATACAGCTCAGTATACAGTATCACACAGGAGGGGATTAGATACACAGCTCAGTATACTGTATCACACAGGATAGGATTAGATACACAGCTCAATATACAGTATCACACAGGATAGGATTAGATACACAGCTCAGTATACAGTATCACACAGGATAGGATTACATACACAGCTCAGTATACAGTATCACACAGTATAGGATTAGATACACAGCTCAGTATACAGTATCATACAGGATAGGATTAGATACAGCAGGTCAGTATACAGTATCACACAGGATAGGATTAGATACAGCTCAGTATACAGTATCACACATGACAGGATTAGATACACAGCTCAGTATACAGTATCACACAGGACAGGATTAGATACACAGCTCAGTATACAGTATCACACAGGATAGGATTAGATACACAGCTCAATATACAGTATCACACAGGATAGGATTAGATACACAGCTCAGTATACGGTATCACACAGGATAGGATTAGATACACGGCTCAGTATACAGTATCACACAGGATAGGATTAGATACACAGCTCAGCATACAGTATCACACAGGATAGGATTAGATACACAGCTCAGTATACAGCATCACACAGGATAGGATTAGATACAGCTCAGTATACAGTATCACACAGGACAGGATTAGATACACAGCTCAGTATACAGTATCACACAGGACAGGATTAGATACACAGCTCAGTATACAGTATCACACAGGATAGGATTAGATACACCGCTCAGTATGCAGTATCACACAGGATAGGATTAGATACACAGCTCAGTATACAGTATCACACAGGATAGGATTAGATACAAAGCTCAGTATACAGTATCACACAGGATAGGATTAGATACACAGCTCAGTATACAGTATCACACAGGATAGGATTAGATACACAACTCAGTATACAGTATCACACAGGATAGGATTAGATACACAGCTCAGTATACAGTATCACACAGGATAGGATTAGATACACAGCTCAGTATACATTATCACACAGGAGAGGATTAGATACACGGCTCAGTATACAGTATCACACAGGAGAGGATTAGATACACGGCTCAGTATACAGTATCACAGAGGATAGGATTAGATACACAGCTCAGTATACAGTATCACACAGGATAGGATTAGATACACGGCTCAGTATACAGTATCACACAGGATAGGATTAGATACACGGCTCAGTATACAGTATCACACAGGAGAGGATTAGATACACAGCTCAGTATACAGTATCACACAGGATAGGATTAGATACACAGCTCAGTATACAGTATCACACAGGATAGGATTAGATACACAGCTCAGTATACAGTATCACAGGATAGGATTAGATACACAGCTCAGTATACATTATCACACAGGAGAGGATTAGATACATGGCTCAGTATACAGTATCACACAGGATAGGATTAGATACACAGCTCAGTATACAGTATCACACAGGATAGGATTAGATACACAGCTCAGTATACAGTATCACACAGGAGAGGATTAGATACACGGCTCAGTATACAGTATCACACAGGATAGGATTAGATACACAGCTCAGTATACAGTATCACACAGGATAGGATTAGATACACAGCTCAGTATACAGTATCACACAGGATAGGATTAGATACACAGCTCAGTATACAGTATCACACAGGATAGGATTAGATACACAGCTCAGTATACAGTATCACACAGGATAGGATTAGATACACAGCTCAGCAGTCAGACTTCCATACATGTGCTCAATATCTATTACATATATACATACAGCAGCTACATACTATATATACATACACCAGCTATATACTATATATACCGGCTCTGCAGGTGGTTCGGATACATTCGCTCTATGAAGTCTTTGTCATAGTCTCTTGTTTTGAAACACTTGTGACTTAATAATCTGTTTCCTCCGGTATTACACAAGCTGCAAGCCACAAACGTTACACCCCATCCTTAGGAATTACTGCCGGGGCCCGGCTACAAGAAACTTTACTAGGCTTATATATAGTGATGTAGCAGTGATGGGTTTGTCATGTCCAACTGTTTGCGGGTCGTATGTCGCCCATTCTCTGTGCTACCCATCCACATGGATCACTCAGCTCTGCTACATCAGTATTTTACATGTGTATCTTGTATATCTGAGGCTTTTCTTGGCATACACACTAGATATAGATCAGAAACATGACAAGAGCTCGGCCCCGGCTGCCCAAGTAGTCAGATGTCCCAGATGTAGCAGAGCTGAGCTTGTAGGAAAAGCACAAGGCTTATCCGCTGTAACAGCATGGGAATCTATCAGAGGTAGCAGAGCTATTCCTGACATCAGTTTATGTGATGAAGTAGAGATGAGTTTGTCAATTGGTGAGGAATCTTGTTTGTCCAATGTAGCAGAGCTGAGTATGGCTACCCTTGTTATCTGGGAAATTAGTTAGGTCAATTGCAACATGGCAGAATGTTGTTGGATGTAGCAGAGCTGAGTTTGTCAGATGCAGCAGAGAACATTGGCAGAATTGAGTCGGTAGATTCAGCAGAGTTGGGTTTGTCGGTGCAGCAGAGCTGATTGTGTTAGGACTCGATCTGCGCAGTCAGTACGATCCGCTGTGTGATTGATGTCTTACAATTCTTCTTATATATGACAAGCGTGAATACACCCCATATGCTGAACTGCTGAGTTTTCCACATGTAGCAGAGCCGAATGTGTCCTTACATGTAATCCATGTTGTTACACTGTGTTGCGTCGTTGCATTCTGGATATTTTTAATGTATCATCTTGATCTTATCGCTAGGCATTAAAGATATGAATGACAAACTCCTCCCTGCTACATCTATATATACTACATGCAAGGACAAGCAGGGATAATCGTGATCTTATCGCCATGCACTGAAGATAGGAATGACAAACTCAGCACTGCTACATCTGCATACGCTACATCCAAGAAAAAGCATTTACAGTGTGATCTATGGGCTGTAGGGTAAACGGATAGATCTATAGGTGACGGTGTAGAGCGCCGCGCTCCGCCACTTACCTGCCATCCTGCCGCTCCGGTTTTATCCCGTGAACTTTCACAGACAAAGTTTGGCAGCTCTGGGCAAACAGAGAAGTTGATCATTCACCTCTCATCACGTTGACTCACTGGCTCCACCTTCTGGGACTATTGGAGGATGCTGCTGCAATAGGGAGCGCTGCTCTGAGGGACACTGAGTAGTGCGGGCGGTGGAATGGAGCCCAAATACACATTACAAGGCGCCCAGGGATGGAAAACCCAGCCATAAAGTATCGCTTGTCATCTGGGTGATAAGTGACGGGAACTGAAGGACATCCCAGGGGTTAAATAGCGACACGTCGTGCCAGAATTTAGAGGCGACGTTCCCATCAAGCCGAGTCAGGGGGATTCAGGAATACAGTACGTTCCGGTAATACGGAACATGGTCAACAATGGCGGATTTATACGTGGACTGTGCAAAAATGGAGATGGGTTATAAAGAGTGTCTCTGTCTCTAGAGGACCCAACCTGTCTGATGTAATTGGACTATTGCACTGCATAGTGATTGTACTGATGTAAATGGACATTGTGTAATACTCAGTTTCTCCTGTGATGGCGCTGTAGGGAAATGGAGCACCGACTTCAGATGGTTTGGAAATGGCCTTCCCAGATTGATACCAACAATTGCATCTCTAAGATCATTGCTGATGTCTTTCCTCCTTGGTATTGTTGATACATACCTGAATACTCCAGACCAGCAAACTGCCAAAACTTCTGTTTTTATAGAGGTGATCACACAACGATGATCAGTCACTGACCTGGACCACCAGAAATCGCCGTATTAATAACAATCTCTACCCTGGAGCCCCAGAGATGCTGATATTAACCCCCTTTTACTACCCTAGACCACCATGGACATCAACATTTAACCCCTCTGTACCTTAGATCACCAGATATTTAAATCTTAGCCCCTTCCCTGACCTAGACCACCAGAAATCACCATATTAATGCCAATCTCTAGCCTGGACACCGGAGATGCTGATATTAACCTCCTTTTACTACCCATGACCACCATGGACGTCAAAATTTAACCCTTCTGTACCTTAGACCACCAGACATTTAAACCTTAACCCCTTCCCTGACCTAGACCACCAGAAATCGTCATATTAATACCAATCACTGCCCTAGACCCCCGGAGATGCTGATATTAACCTCCTTTTACTGCCCATGACCACCATGGACATCAACATTTAACCCTTCTGTACCTTAGACCACCAGACATTTAAACCTTAACCCCTTCCCTGACCTAGACCACCAGAAATCGCCATATTAATTCCTATCTCTACCCTGGACCCTGGAGATGTTGATATTAACCCCCTTTTACTGCCCATGACCACCATGGACATCAACATTTAACCCTTCTGTACCTTAGACCACCAAATATTTAAACCTTAGCCCCTTCCCTGACCTAGACCACCAGAAATCGCCATATTAATACCAATCTCTGCCCTGGACCCCGGAGATGCTGATATTAACCCTTTTCATCCCCCAGGATGTGAACGTTCTGCCACTCACTAGCTCACCAGGGTTCTAAACGTTAACCCCTTCACTGACCTAGACCACCAGAGCTGACGATTTTAACCCCTTCAGTGTCCTGGGCAGCCCGGGATGCAATCTGTATCCCATTCACTGCCTTAGACCAACATGGCTATTTATGAAGCAGATGGCGGACGTCACCTTATAAGAGAACAAATATCATTGCATAAGTAAGCCGCAAGTATGTAAATAAGGTTGTCTTGTCGTGGGCGGAGCTAAAGGACTAACGAGATCCTGTGACTAAGGGAATGGAGGTCAGGTCTCCAGCCGAGGATGTGAATGCCATAAAAGTCTCTATAAATCTACTATAATCTCTTATCTCACAGCGACCTTGAGTTACATCGTGATCCGGCCCCAACGCCTGCGCTGAATCCCATAATACGCTATAGTTTGGGGGTGGTATCATTTTACTGCTTCAGATGACTATACAACACTTGGCGTTAACACTACATCTCCCACAATGCATTACAGCCAGTACTGAGCAGACCTGTAACCAGCAGGGGGCAGCAGGGAGAGATCTGATAGATAATGATAGCTAGGAGATTAATAGAATAGCTTCGCCCCTATTATATCACCTGTAAGGGCAGATACCTACTGTCACCACTAGAGGGAGCTCACTGCAGGCACATACCTGCTGTCACCACTAGAGGGAGCTCACTGCAGGCACATACCTGCTGTCACCACTAGAGGGAGCTCACTGCAAGCACATACCTGCTGTATAAATCAATTAGCTCCCCCTAGTGGTGACTGCAGGCAGCCAGAATTTATCAAGGCAGAGAAATCGAGGAATCCACAGACGGATCATAACCCCCAGCTCATGGGAGTGACTACTGTATGTGAATGCTGTTTTGTCACATTGTATCAGCGTTGTATCTGCGGGCGTCTGACAGTCTTCTGTTCCCCTGCAGACATGACACAGTAAAGGCTTTTACAAGGCAGCCTGAGGTTTTACGATATTATAATTGAGGCGGTGATGAGATCCGGACGCTTCTTGTTACATTTCTGTTTATCCTGGAGGAGCAGCCTATTCTATATTTATAGAACAACCACAGCAGCACAGAGTATTTCAGAGTAACACGCTGATTTGAATGCAGGGCTGCCCGGCTCACAGTGAGTCTATTGGAGCATAAGCCAAATCTTAGGCTGCCCATTCACATGAGATACCTGATTTAAAGGGATTGTCCAGGACTGTAATATTGAGCTCCATGCCTCTTCGCAGACAATTGAAAGCTCCTCCATTTGTGACATGGCCATTCCAATGAGGAGGGCTGAGCTGCAATACCAAGCACAGCCACAATACAATATACGGCGCTGTGCTTGGTAAGTAACAACCCCAGCAATGGTAGGTCGAGTAACACCAATATCCTCTAGGCCATGTATGGTTGGTATTTCTATGGAGATAAGCGGCGGCGCCTTAGAAAAATGCAGAGATCTTACCACTAGGCCCATAGACACTAGATTACCAAATGTTACAGTGTAGCTATAATATATTCTTATGTGGATAGTCTAGTGTTTGATAAAGTTTGTGCCCCCCCCCCTCCCTTACACTGTCTAGTAATAATATAAATATTCATAGAAGAATCCAGAACTTTTGGTGGCCAGATCTGTCGGCAGATTGTGGTGTGTGTGGTATTCAGTATTAGGGATCAAAACACATATAATCTAAAGGGAAAATCTTACCAGAAATATTTCTTAAGAATTTTAATATTTTTTTTTAAATTTGCCACTACTATCTGTATTTTTTTTTTTATATCCTGCAATTTTCACTCTGACCATGAAACCAAATAATAGACTTACACTTTTTTTTTTCTTTGAAACAGTGACCGTATATGACTATACTAGAAGATAACACCTCTATAGATAACACCACTGACCCATCATTACATCACTACTGGCTATAGATGATGTCACAGGTTATCTCCTCCCCCTCCATAGACCCCATAGACCACAATGCATCGGCTCCAGACTATTGCTGCCTAGGGCCATGACTGTGCTGTAAAGCAGATCACTAAATGCTGTTCACAAGGCAGAGGAGAAGCTCAGGCAAGATGGCCGCCCCCATAATCATGGACAGGAAATAAAATTAAAAATCAGGTTAGAAAAAAAAAATTAATTTATTTCATTATCTGGTATTAATAAATAAATAAATACAATGATTGAGACTTTCACTTTATGGCATGAGAAAGTCGATCAGAAAATACGAGACTTCAGAGCTGCATTTGCAATTCTGCTGACTTCAGAGCTAACGTCTCCCCGTATACACAAGCACTCCATTTATATATAGGCCTATACAATCGCCTGGGGGAGGAAAAATGAATTGCCCCCCCTGGAATGGGTTAAAGGGGGTGTCCAAGATTTAGGAGACATCAGCCATACGTATCTGATCAAGGGCAGCCATCCCCCGCACCGATCAGCTGTCCCCGGATATTAATAGTCCTAAAGATCCTGAATCCTGGACAGACCCTTTAAGCTGCTAGAGGTGACAGGTTTGTTGACTGTACAATGGTATTTAATGGTGATCCTTCCCCTTTAAGGTGGTTCACCGGGGACAAGTGACCGTTGCTCTGTCTGTGCACCGTGCACTCGGCTTAGCTGGTTCACTTACCTCGAGGTCCTTCAGGGCATTGTAAGGAGAAGGACTATATAGGAGGATCATAGATAATACTGAACGTACCATGTATATAAGTAATGTATACAGGACCAGGCTACAAACTGATACAATGTATTATACTCGGGGGAGCAAAACATTCCAAAAAGACAATCCCTGTGTCACGTTCTGTATACTCAGGTCATGTCTGTGCCATGTTATATATGGAAGATAGAAAAATCTGATTAATACTGCAAAACAGGCTGAGGTCAGGATATCAAGTTGCACCCCTGCCCCTCCCCCCAGGGAATGTGAGTGGGGTGTTAATACAATCAGTGACATAGTTAAAGTCTTGTGGGCCCCGATGCTGACTTTTGTCCCTACAGCGTATTCTTGATAGTGACCGTTACAGGTGCTGCATACTGTAGGTATCAAGAATATGGTGAGTGAGCAGCGCCCGGCATGTAAATAATACTGGGACATCTGATCTGCAAGGTGCTAACAATCTAAGAGATGTAACAGATCAGTGGAGGTAAAACACCTGGGGCCCCTAATGGTCAATGGTTTGAAGATGGTTCTTCTGCGCCGCCGTGACTCCTTCATTACTTACATTGTAATACATTATGGTTACAGCCTGTAATAATAGTGCACAGCTACTATAAAACAGATGATGTGTGAATAATGAAGGGGCCCCACACTATATAATATGCTCCACAGCAGCCCACACACAGTATAATATGCTCCACAGTGACCCCATATGAAATAACATGCTTCACAGTGTCCCCACACAGTATAAAATCCTTCCAAGAGCCACTTCAGGGTAACTTAACATTAGAGGCCCAGGAGAAAGGATTAAAGATAACAAACACCGTTAGTCACCTTGTTTCACCTCACTCTGGTTCTTTTCAACATCTTCTTTGGTCCTCTTCTGCCTGCGACCCCCATTGGGCCTGAAAGAGCCCTGGTGAGGATGTCAGGGATCGTCTGAAGCCCAAGAGAGCTGTATTTCTTATTTTTAGTCACCTCCCCTGAGCAGACGTTCTGGTCCCCTTTCCATTAACAATATGTCTAGCAGTTGGGGAACCAGGCTTTCCCCGACCACTATCATGGTGGCCCCGCTCTGGGCCCAGCCGCAACCCCTAAGACAGTGATTGTTGCGCCACTGAATACAGTTTCCAGACTTCGTGCAAGTGACAACTACACGGCCGGATGTCGTCACAAGTGGTGTCAAAGAATAGAATTTCTCCAGTAAAAACCAAGCCTCAAAAAAGTTATCTTGGTGCCTTCCAATGTCCAATGGTCTGAGTTGTCCACAACCGAAAACATTTTGCTACATTCTGTCACCCTGGAAATTCCGTCCTCTCCTGCCAACTATCGTCCCATCTCACTGCTCCCGTACGCCTCAAAACTTCTCGAGCAACACATCCACTCAGAACTCTCCTCCTATTTCTCGTCCAACCTGCTCTTTGACAGACTTCAGTCAGGCTTCAGACCCCGGCACTCCACTGAAACTGCCCTAACAAAAGTCACTAACGACCTGCTAACCGCCAAAGCCAAGCGCCATTACTCTGTCCTCCTCCTCCTCGACCTCTCCTCTGCCTTTGACACAGTTGACCACTCCCTCCTGTTAGAAATTCTCTCATCCCTTGGTATCTCAGACCTGGCCCTTTCCTGGATCTCCTCATACCTCACCGACTGCACATTCAGCGTCTCCCACTCGCACACCACCTCCTCACCTCGCCCTCTCTCTGCAGGTGTCCCCCCAAGGCTCCGTCCTAGGACCCCTCCTGTTCTCCATCTACACCCTTGGCCTGGGCCAACTCATAGAATCTCATGGCTTTCAGTACCATTGCTATGCCGACGACACCCAAATCTACATCTCTGGACCAGACATTGCCTCCCTGTTGGCCAGAGTTCCAGATTGTCTAGCGGCCGTAGCCTCCTTCCTCTCCTCCCGCTTTCTCAAACTCAACATGGAGAAAACAGAGTTTATCATCTTCAGCCCATCCTGTATGGCCCCTCCTCCTGACCCATCTATCAAAGTTAATGGAACCCCACTTACCCCTGTCCCACAGGCCCGATGCCTTGGGGTAACCCTGGATTCCGACTTATCCTTCAAACCACATATTCAAACCCTCAACACCTCCTGCCGCCTCCAGCTCATGAACATCCACCGAATCCGCTCCTTCCTCACCCAGGAAACTACCAAGATGCTCGTCCAGGCCCTCATAATCTCCCGCTTAGACTACTGCAACACCCTTCTCCATGGACTCCCAGCTAACACCCTCGCCCCCTCCAGTCCACCCTAAACTGCGCTGCTCGCTTAATCCACCTCACCCCCCGATCCTCATCGGCTGCTGCCCTCTGCCAGTCCCTCCACTGGCTACCTATAGCCCAGCGAATTGAGTTCAAGCTACTAACGCTAACACACAAAGCCATCCACAACCTGTCCCCTCCATATATCTCTGACCTCACCTGTCCCCTCCATATATCTCTGACCTCATCCACAACCTGTCCCCTCCATATATCTCTGACCTCACCTGTCCCCTCCATATATCTCTGACCTCACCTGTCCCCTCCATATATCTCTGACCTCACCTGTCCCCTCCATATATCTCTGACCTCACCTGTCCCCTCCATATATCTCTGACCTCACCTGTCCCCTCCATATATCTCTGACCTCATCCTCACCTGTCCCCTCCATATATCTCTGACCTCACCTGTCTCCTCCATATATCTCTGACCTCATCCTCACCTGTCCCCTCCATATATCTCTGACCTCATCCTCACCTGTCCCCTCCATATATCTCTGACCTCATCTCCCGCTACCTGCCCACACGTAACCTCAGATCCTCCAATGACCTCCTACTCCGCTCTGCCCTCATCCGCTCCTCACACAACCGTCTCCAAGATTTCTCCCGTGCATCCCCCATACTCTGGAACTCCTTACCACGACACATAAGACTGACCCCCCACAATCACAGGATTCAAGAAGGTCCTGAAGACTCCCCTATTCAGGAAGGCCTACAACCACCAATAACACTATCACCGCACCCCCATCTGTACAGTCTCCCCCTCTCATTCTGTCTCTACCCCCTTCCCTCATAGATTGTAAGCCCTCGCGGGCAGGGCCCTCTACCCCACTGTGCCAGCCAATCACTGTTAGTATTATATCTACCTGTATATTTTGTGAATTGTATGTAACCCCCAAATGTAAAGCACCATGGAATTAATGGTGCTATATAAATAAACAATAATAATAATAATAATTCCAAGCATGCCAGATAATTGGACAATTTTTGCCCAAACTTAATAAACCTTTTTATATAATAACAATAACATTGTATCAGTTCATAGATCTTTCCACCCCATTTAAGAAGAATTGTTTGGTCTTCTTAACCGGAACCTCCAAACCAAAAAATACAAAACTGGGTCGATGCAGCTGTTGACGCTGGCCAGGGGTCGTGTGGACTTGTAGGCCGCATTAACCACATTCAAAGTAGGACACGGGGCGAGGTCCACTTTCCGGAAGTAGTAGTACAAAGTCCTGGTGATGTGAAATGGTAAGAAGGCGATGATGAAGACCAACATTACGGTAATGATCATCTTGATAGACTTCTTCTTGGACTCGGAGGTCTGATTCACGCTCTTCGATGGCTGGATGAGAACATAAATCATGTAGGAGTTGCAAAGAATGAGGATGGTGAAGGGGACGCAGAAGAGCACGGCCAAGATGACCGTGTTGTAGACGACAAAATTATCAAAAAGTTCAATGTTGGAGGTGTCATGGCAGACGGTGCTGTCACCATTTATACTGGTGGAGACGAAATAGAACGTAGGGGATTGTATGACAATCACGACAAACCAGATGCAGACGGAGGCGATCCTTGCATAACGAATATTACGCCAACGTAGAAACCGCAGGGGGTAGCATACGGCCAGGAAGCGGTAAATACTGATACAGAGTAAGAAGAGGATGCTGCAGTACAGGCTGGTGTAGAAGAGGAAGCGGACAATCTTACACAAGGGCTCGCTGAAGGGCCAGTCATTGGCTTTGGAGTAATAATAGGCCAACAAGGGCAAGGACAAGACATACAGCAAGTCCGAGAGGGCCAGGTTAAACATGAAGACGTTGATCACTTTCCATGGCCGGATCCGAAATATGAAGATGTAGAGGGCGAGGATGTTGAGGATGAAACCGAAGGCAAATATTATTCCATAACACAAAGGAAGGAGGATGTACTTGAAGTCTTCTTCAAATATACATCTGTAGGTCAAGTTCTTCTCCTTAGTAATGTTATCCATTGGCAGGACAAATGACTGGAAGATAGAACAAGGAAGGAAGTTAGAGATAAAGTCAACCAAGACTCCAAGGAATCCAACATAGATGGTCCAACATAGATGGTCAACCTAGAAAAGATGTCATCTATAAAATGTATCCTCCTCCATTAGAAGGAGGCTAGAGTAAGATATGGCTGAGCAGACAGAATTTGTACTGCCTTGGATTGTCAGTGATTCATTATTTGTCCCGCAGTCTCGTTGCCTATTCATCACCATGACCTATGACGGTATTATTATTGCAATGCAGTTGCCAAAGAGGCTTATGATTATAGCAATGGCAGCCTATATGGTTGAATGTCATAGGGAACCGCCATGGGTTCACACCAACCCCTTAGCACTTTTTCTTGGTTCTTATATTTTTTAATTGCCTGACATGAGCTACACAATGTATTTATATAAAACACTTAGGGTCCATTCACACTGCTGTCATTGTTATCATCCGTCTGAAGGCACACCATTATCTTCCATTAAAAAGTTAGCAAACCAGATGGAAGGAAGCTTCAGTCTTGGTTTTACATGACAATGAACGGAGACATCCATAGACAGAGGGGATCTGTTTGTATCAGTCATTCTGATAGAATTTCAGTCCATTGCTCTGCTCCTATGATGGATCAGAACAACGGAATTCCATAACAGAAGTCATATACAATATGTATCAGTCAGCTATAAAATGTGTCCTTCCCCATTAGAAGGAAGTTAGAGTAAGATATGGCCGAGTAGACGTTATTTGTATCATCCTTGCACTTCAGCCATCACAATTGTCAGTGATTCATTAGTTTCCCGCAGTCTCGCTGTCTATTCATCAACATGATATTGCGGTGATATCATTATAGCAATGCAGTTGCCAAATAGGTTCCCTCTAATATTATAGTTATTATAGAAATCTATATGGGTAAGTTTCATAGGGGACCGCCATGGGTCCGAACCAACCCCTTTAGCACTTTCTCTTGTTCTAATGTCTTTCATTGCCCAACAAGACATAGACATTGTATAGTATATTAGAAACATTCTAACACTTAGGCTATATTCATACTGCTGACATTGAAGTCCTTTGTTCTGATCCGTCTGTAGAAACAGCTTTAATGTAAGAAGAATAAGCAAACTAGTCTTGTGTTTTACATTATGGTGAGTAGAAATGGATTCAGGCAGAGGGCACTATGAGGAATCAGAACAATGGACTGGATAAACATATAGCTGGGATGATTTAGGAAAACCTGCACTCGCAGGGGGTTGGACCCGATGGCCCTTGAGGTCCCTTCCAACTCTACCATAAGAATAAGAAGAATAAGAATAAGACTTCAATGACAGTAGTGTGAATTTAGCCTTATGTATCCCAAAAAGAAAACTTTGGTTTCCGTGTTTGGTTGGATAGCATTACAAGGGCTTAGGAGTTTAAGATAAAGGTAGCAGAAGTCATCGATATCATCTCAGTGATGGATGGCCATCCGCAGCTGCTGGGGATAAACTGAGTTAGGGGGCGTTCACACTACCGTCGGTGTCCGACAGGTAGTGTCCGCTCCTAGTGTCCGCTCAAAATCTGTCACGGACATTAGGAGCGGACACTAGCTGTGTCCGTGACACCTGTCATTTATTTCAATGGGCATCGGGTGCGTTCTTTTGCACTCCATGCCCGTCCTTCCCTGTCCGCAAGTGAAGATGCATGCAGGGTTCCTCTGTCCGCTTGAGAAGTCGGACATCTTCTCTTGCGGACAGGAAAGGACAGGCACGGAGTGCAAAAGAACGCACCCGATGCCCATTGAAATAAATGACAGGTGTCACGGACACAGCTAGTGTCCGCTCCTAATGTCCATGCCAGATTTTGAGCGGACACTAGGAGCGGACACTACATGTCGGACACTGACGGTAGTGTGAACGCTCCCTTAGAAGCAAATCTCTGCACTCTGTGGACTGGCTGAGCGTAATCATTGCAGTCCAGTTCCCATACAGATGAAAGGGACACAAGCTGCAGAAAGTAGATGTAACCTTGATGACCTATCCTAAAGAAACCCCTTTAATACTAAACAACCAAATTCAGAATCCAAAGGTTCCCATGTGTTGGACAAAATTGCTCAAATAATGATTGTAAACAAGTAAAACATTAGAACAAGATAATGTGCCAATGGGGTAGGTGTGAGCCCATGGCGGTACCCCATGAACCCACAACTTATGGGCCATAATCAGAAAGGAAACAAAGAAACAGAAGGGAAAAATATCGAAAAATACATTCAAAAATATCAAAAATTAAGGGAAAAATCAAATGGGGAAAAATATTTCAGTAGCGCTCAAGTAGAAAGGTAAAGTAAGAAGAAAAGAGGAGTCCAAAACTAGGTAAAAACCCAACATGGCCGACTTCTTTCCATCTGCTATACAGACCTGGTGTCCTGAGTCTCAGAGGTTCCTGTCCATACAGATACCAGCGGCCGCACATATGCTGCATTACATCTGCCAGGTGATCAGTAACAAGCACTCACCAAAGCCAACCCCACGCAGCAAACGCTCACAGCTGCTACAACATCAGGAAGACTTAAAGGGGTTCCGTCACATTCCTACTGACAACCGGGAAGTCATTTAATTATGCAAATTAATTAATGCAAGCTCTGTTAATTGCAGCACACCCTACCCAATCTGCATCCAAGCAGGAATTCTCAGTTCTACCCTGCTCAATTAACCACCATGGAAAAAAAAACAACCTACGCAAGGCAGTATAACCTCAGCCGTGATAGCCAAATTAACCCCTTACCGACCGCCTATATCTATACACAACACTATCTGCGAGGGGTCCCCTCAACTTACTGTTTACAGTGGGGCAAAAAAGTATTTAGTCAGTCACCAATAGTGCAAGTTCCACCTCTTAAAAAGATGAGAGGCGTCTGTAATTTACATCATAGGTAGACCTCAACTATGAGAGACAAAATGAGAAAACAAATGCAGAAAATCACATTGTCTGATTTTGTAAGAATTTATTTGCAAATTATGGTGGAAAATAAGTATTTGGTCACCTACAAACAATCAAGATTTCTGGCTCTCACAGACCTGTAACTTCTTCTTTAAGAGTCTCCTCTTTCCTCCACTCATTACCTGTAGTAATGGCACCTGTTTAAACTTGTTATCAGTATAAAAAGACACCTGTGCACACCCTCAAACAGTCAGACTCCAAACTCCACTATGGTGAAGACCAAAGAGCTGTCAAAGGACACCAGAAACAAAGTTGTAGCCCTGCACCAGGCTGGGAAGACTGAATCTGCAATAGGCAACCAGCTTGGACTGAAGAAATCAACTGTGGGAGCAATAATTAGAAAATGGAAGACATACAAGACCACTGATAATCTCCCTCGATCTGGGGCTCCACGCAAAATCTCACCCCGTGGGGTCAAAATGATCACAAGAACGGTGAGCAAAAATCCCAGAACCACGCGGGGGGGACCTAGTGAATGAACTGCAGAGAGCTGGGACCAATGTAACAAAGCCTACCATCAGTAACACACTACGCCGCCAGGGACTCAGATCCTGCAGTGCCAGACGTGTCCCACTGCTTAAGCCAGTACATGTCCGGGCCCGTCTGAAGTTTGCTAGAGAGCATTTGGATGATGCAGAAGAGTATTGGGAGAATGTCCTATGGTCTGATGAAACCAAACTGGAACTGTTTGGTAGAAACACAACTTTTCGTGTTTGGAGGAAAAAGAATACTGAGTTGCATCCAAACACCATACCTACTGTAAAGCATGGGGGTGGAAACATCATGCTTTGGGGCTGTTTCTCTGCAAAGGGGCCAGAACGACTGATCCGGGTACTTGAAAGAATGAATGGGGCCATGTATCGTGAGATTTTGAGTGCAAACCTCCTTCCATCTGCAAGGGCATTGAAGATGAAACGTGGCTGGGTCTTTCAACATGACAATGATCCAAAGCACACCGCCAGGGCAAGGAAGGAGTGGCTTTGTAAGAAACATTCCAAGGTCCTGGAGTGGCCTAGCCAGTCTCCAGATCTCAACCCTATAGAAAACCTTTGGAGGGAGTTGAAAGTCCGTGTTGTCAAGCGACAGCCCCAAAACATCACTGCTCTAGAGGAGATCTGCATGGAGGAATGGGCCAACATACCAACAACAGTGTGTGCCAACCTTGTGAAGACTTACAGAAAACGTCTGACCTCTGTCATTGCCAACAAAGGAGAGAGAACAAAGTATTGAGATGAAATTTTGTTACTGACCAAATACTTATTTTCCACCATAATTTGCAAATAAATTCTTACAAAATCAGACAATGTGATTTTCTGGATTTGTTTTCTCATTTTGTCTCTCATAGTTGAGGTCTACCTATGATGTAAATTACAGACGCCTCTCATCTTTGTAAGTGGTGGAACTTGCACTATTGGTGACTGACTAAATACTTTTTTGCCCCACTGTAGGTAGGGGGCATCTGCAATGGGTGTTATATTAGAGCTGACCCTGAACTGCCATGGTCACGATCAGAGATAACAATGAAGTGAAGATCAGCGGAGGTCCCACACATAGAACCGTCAAGGATCAGATGTTTGAAGAGGCAGCAGAGCTCAAGCTTCTGTTTCACAGTCCATGTAACTTAACATTTATGACCCTTCAGTTACAATACCATGTACAGCCACTCTACAATGTTTGGCGCTGTCCTTAGTAAGTGGAGAAGAGGCTGCAGCATTCATTGCAGCCTCTACAAATGGCTGATCTGTAGGGTCCTGGGTGTCAGACCCCTGCCAATCCTTAATGGATAGTCTATCTCAAGGATAGGTCATCTTATATTTCGCTTGGAAAACCCCTTTAAGCAGATAGAAAGAAGAAGAAGGGGCGTGCTCTGTTACCCCAATGATATCCCCGTGTCTGTAAAGCACTGCGGAATATGATGGCGCTATAGGAATAAGTAAAATACATATTATTAACCGAACATTGAGAACACATAAAAATATAACATGTATCTTATACATCCCAAGAAATGTGATTGAAAAGTCATATGCATCCCGTCCCACAAAAACAAAGCCCCAACGGTACAACATTACGGGTTCATAATATGGTCATACACACATAATCCTCTAGGAGGCGACGGGAACAAATAAGCCGCAGAATTTTTATTAGGGACATTCTGTTTCAGGTTCCTCTGCCCATCGATGCAGCACAATCCTCTCGCAGTGACATGGTTTCTCCTGCAGGTGTCACTGCAGACCCCATATCCGAAACCTTATATCGCACCAGCTGAAACTCGCAGCAATATTTGGCAGGTTACAGGATTACAGCCCACAGGTCACTTCACAGGTTTCACAGATCTCCCCGCCATATGTGACCCCAGTCTTCACCTGTCGTTCCTCCGTAGACATGTTCCTTCCTTTATTGCCAATACATTACAGATCTTTCCTGTGTCCTTAAAGACATGATGTTCCATAAATAAAATCCGCCCTGGAATTTCACGATTTGCAGGCGTGTCTTTCCAGTTTTTTCTGCTCGGTCTCTTTCCCCAGAGATCCTGATGTTATTTTTGGTCACCGGTTGTTACGTTGCGTCCTATTATTAGGTTACATTTTATTTATTGAGTTTCCTTGGACTCACAACAAAACAGACCTAAGGCAGGGAATAAGGTAAGAGGGTTAATAGCCTAATTATTATAGTATATATGGAAGTGACATGCTGAGACTTGTAGTACTTACCTGGTAGGTGACATCGAGCCAAGGACATACATAGATTGTGAGCAAAAGACCCCTCATTCCTTCTCCGAATACTGCTCTGTACAATGGAGAAACTACACAAGTGAGAAACGATCCACAACCAGTGAAATCATAGCTGGAAACATATTTATAACCACAAGGGGGCAATATAAACTTCATTTTATTTACTGGCACCTACGGTATGAAAAAACTTCTGTACTCACCAAAATAGAGACAAGTAATGTGTAAGAGAAGGGAGTCATGGGGCAAGATCAGATAAAAGGAAGAGACCATAGACAGCACATGAGGACCACCTCCTCAAATATAACACTGCCCCTAGGTACAAGAATATAACTACTATAATAGTACCTCCTATGTACAAGAATATAACTACTATAATACTGCCCCCTATGTACAAGAATATAACTACTATAATACTACTCCTATGTACAAGAATATAACTACTATAATACTACCTCCTATGTACAAGAATATAACTACTATAGTACTACTCCTATGTACAAGAATATAACTACTATAATACTACTCCTATGTACAAGAATATAACTACTATAATACTGCTCCTATGTATAAGAATATAACTACTATAATACTGCTCCTATGTACAAGAATATAACTACTATAATACTGCTGCTATGTACAAGAATATAACTACTATAATACTACTACTATGTACAAGAATATAACTACTATAATACTACTCCTATGTACAAGAATATAACTACTATAATACTACTGCTATGTACAAGAATATAACTACTATAATACTGCTCCTATGTACAAGACTATAACTACTATAATACTACTCCTATGTACAAGAATATAACTACTATAATACTGCTCCTATGTACAAGAATATAACTACTATAATACTGCTCCTATGTACAAGAATATAACTACTATAATACTGCTGCTATGTACAAGAATATAACTACTATAATACTGCTGCTATGTACAAGAATATAACTACTATAATACTGCTCCTATGTACAAGAATATAACTACTATAATAGTACCTCCTATGTACAAGAATATAACTACTATAATACTGCTCCTATGTACAAGAATATAACTACTATAATACTGCTCCTATGTACAAGAATATAACTACTATAATACTGCTGCTATGTACAAGAATATAACTACTATAATACTGCTCCTATGTACAAGAATATAACTACTATAATACTGCTGCTATGTACAAGAATATAACTACTATAATACTGCTCCTATGTACAAGAATATAACTACTATAATACTGCTCCTATGTACAAGAATATAACTACTATAATACTGCTGCTATGTACAAGAATATAACTACTATAATACTGCTCCTATGTACAAGAATATAACTACTATAATACTGCTGCTATGTACAAGAATATAACTACTATAATACTGCTCCTATGTACAAGAATATAACTACTATAATACTGCTCCTATGTACAAGAATATAACTACTATAATACTACCTCCTATGTACAAGACTATAACTACTATAATACTGCTCCTATGTACAAGAATATAACTACTATAATACTGCTCCTATGTACAAGAATATAACTACTATAATACTACTCCTATGTACAAGACTATAACTACTATAATACTGCTCCTATGTACAAGAATATAACTACTATAATACTACTCCTATGTACAAGACTATAACTACTATAATACTGCTCCTATGTACAAGAATATAACTACTATAATACTACTCCTATGTACAAGAATATAACTACTATAATACTGCTCCTATGTACAAGAATATAACTACTATAATACTGCTCCTATGTACAAGAATATAACTACTATAATACTGCTCCTATATACAAGAATATAACTACTATAATACTACTCCTGTATACAAGAATATAACTACTATAATACTACTCCTATGTACAAGAATATAACTACTATAATACTACTCCTATGTACAAGAATATAACTACTATAATACTACCTCCTATGTACAAGAATATAACTACTATAATACTACCTCCTATGTACAAGAATATAACTACTATAATACTACCTCCTATGTACAAGAATATAACTACTATAATACTACTCCTATGTACAAGAATATAACTACTATAATACTGCTCCTATGTACAAGAATATAACTACTATAATACTACTCCTATGTACAAGAATATAACTACTATAATACTGCTCCTATGTACAAGAATATAACTACTATAATACTACTCCTATGTACAAGAATATAACTACTATAATACTGCTCCTATGTACAAGAATATAACTACTATAATACTACCTCCTATGTACAAGAATATAACTACTATAATACTACCTCCTATGTACAAGAATATAACTACTATAATACTACCTCCTATGTACAAGAATATAACTACTATAATACTACCTCCTATGTACAAGAATATAACTACTATAATACTGCTCCTATGTACAAGAATATAACTACTATAATACTACCTCCTATGTACAAGAATATAACTACTATAATACTGCTCCTATGTACAAGAATATAACTACTATAATACTGCCCCCTATGTACAAGAATATAACTACTATAATACTGTCCCTCTGTACAAGAATATAACTACTATAATACTACTCCTATGTACAAGAATATAACTACTATAATACTACTCCTATGTACATGAACATGTTAGGAGGTCTCTCATTGTTAGTACATTTGGTGTTTCCTCGGTATAGTCTTGAATATTATTCTTAATGTCGCTCCTCTTTGATTATATAGTGTAATATCCGGATCCCCAGAAGTCAGTGTTATAACAACCTTGTGTGACTTTCATACCGTGCACATGATTGGTGCCGTACTAGTGATAAGCCCTATTCTGTTTGTTCTGTTGTCGGGCAGTGATCCCATGTCCGGACTTATAGTAGCATTTTTATACAGTTCTCTAGGACAAGACCCAGAAAACCTGGCTCAGTATTACTTGTTAAAGAAAGACTCTCACTGTACTTTAGGTAAGTTATACCCAATTATTTATATGGAGTCTGTCGTATTGCAGGATAGCTTTAGATGTAATGTATGTACACAGTGACTGTACCAGCAGAATAGTGAGTGCAGCTCTGGAGTATAATACAGGATAAGTAATGTAATGTATGTACACAGTGACTGTACCAGCAGAATAGTGAGCGCAGCTCTGGAGTATAATACAGGATAAGTAATGTAATGTATGTACACAGTGACTGCACCAGCAGAATAGTGAGCCCAGCTCTGGAGTATAATACAGGATAAGTAATGTAATGTATGTACACAGTGACTGCACCAGCAGAATAGTGAGCGCAGCTCTGGAGTATAATACAGGATAAGTAATGTAATGTATGTACACAGTGACTGTACCAGCAGAATAGTGAGCGCAGCTCTGGACTATAATACAGGATAAGTAATGTAATGTATGTACACAGTGACTGTACCAGCAGAATAGTGAGCGCAGCTCTGGAGTATAATACAGGATAAGTAATGTAATGTATGTACACAGTGACTGTACCAGCAGAATAGTGAGCGCAGCTCTGGAGTATAATACAGGATAAGTAATGTAATGTATGTACACAGTGACTGCACCAGCAGAATAGTGAGCGCAGCTCTGGAGTATAATACAGAATAAGTAATGTAATGTATGTACACAGTGACTGCACCAGCAGAATAGTGAGCGCAGCTCTGGAGTATAATACAGGATAAGTAATGTAATGTATGTACAGAGTGACTGTACCAGCAGAAAAGTGAGCGCAGCTCTGGAGTATAATACAGGATAAGTAATGTAATATATGTACACAGTGACTGTACCAGCAGAATAGTGAGCGCAGCTCTGGAGTATAATACAGGATAAGTAATGTAATATATGTACACAGTGACTGTACCAGCAGAATAGTGAGCGCAGCTCTGGGGTATAATACAGGATAAGTAATGTAATGTATGTACACAGTGACTGCACCAGCAGAATAGTGAGCGCAGCTCTGGAGTATAATACAGAATAAGTAATGTAATGTATGTACACAGTGACTGCACCAGCAGAATAGTGAGCGCAGCTCTGGAGTATAATACAGGATAAGTAATGTAATGTATGTACACAGTGACTGCACCAGCAGAATAGTGAGCGCAGCTCTGGAGTATAATACAGGATAAGTAATGTAATGTATGTACAGAGTGACTGTACCAGCAGAATAGTGAGCGCAGCTCTGGAGTATAATACAGGATAAGTAATGTAATGTATGTACAGAGTGACTGTACCAGCAGAATAGTGAGCGCAGCTCTGGAGTATAATACAGGATAAGTAATGTAATGTATGTACAGAGTGACTGTACCAGCAGAATAGTGAGCGCAGCTCTGGAGTATAATACAGGATAAGTAATGTAATGTATGTACACAGTGACTGTACCAGCAGAATAGTGAGCGCAGCTCTGGGGTATAATACAGGATAAGTAATGTAATGTATGTACACAGTGACTGTACCAGCAGAATAGTGAGCGCAGCTCTGGAGTATAATACAGGATAAGTAATGTAATGTATGTACAGAGTGACTGTACCAGCAGAATAGTGAGCCCAGTTCTGGAGTATAATACAGGATAAGCAATGTAATGTATGTACACAGTGACTGCACCAGCAGAATAGTGAGCGCAGCTCTGGAGTATAATACAGAATAAGTAATGTAATGTATGTACACAGTGACTGCACAAGCAGAAAAGTGAGCGCAGCTCTGGAGTATAATACAGGATAAGTAATGTAATGTATGTACACAGTGACTGCACCAGCAGAAAAGTGAGCGCAGCTCTGGAGTATAATACAGGATAAGTAATGTAATGTATGTACACAGTGACTGCACCAGCAGAATAGTGAGCGCAGCTCTGGAGTATAATACAGGATAAGTAATGTAATGTATGTACAGAGTGACTGTACCAGCAGAAAAGTGAGCGCAGCTCTGGAGTATAATACAGGATAAGTAATGTAATATATGTACACAGTGACTGTACCAGCAGAATAGTGAGCGAAGCTCTGGAGTATAATACAGGATAAGTAATGTAATATATGTACACAGTGACTGTACCAGCAGAATAGTGAGCGCAGCTCTGGGGTATAATACAGGATAAGTAATGTAATGTATGTACACAGTGACTGTACCACAGAATAGTGAGCGCAGCTCTGGACTATAATACAGGATAAGTAATGTAATGTATGTACACAGAGACTGCACCAGCAGAATAGTGAGCGCAGCTCTGGAGTATAATACAGGATAAGTAATGTAATGTATGTACACAGTGACTGCACCAGCAGAATAGTGAGCGCAGCTCTGGAGTATAATACAGGATCAGTAATGTAATGTATGTACACAGTGACTGCACCAGCAGAATAGTGAGCGCAGCTCTGGAATATAATACAGGATAAGTAATGTAATGTATGTACACAGTGACTGCACCAGCAGAATAGTGAGCGCAGCTCTGGAGTATAATATAGGATAAGTAATGTAATGTATGTACACAGTGACTGTCACGGAGCAAAGGTATACGTCTTCCTCCGGATGGTCTTTTGAATCAACACGGACGCAAGAGGTCGGGAGACAACAGCAATTTATTGTAATCCACAAAGTTAGTAGCCGGCAGCGGTCACATCAACCGTAATAACAATAAGTCCACAGAAGTCACAATCCAATGATAACTTTGGTTCCTTGGTCCTGTAACTATATCCTGGCTCTCTGCAGAGCTGTGCACAGGCCGGCTAACACATACTAACTCCAGCTACAACTATATACTAAAACTGTTACACCTATATCTGTGGGTGGGAAGGGCTGAGTCACAGATCCTTCCCCCCTCACCTATACCAAGGAGAGCAGACTCCCTGTCTACTATGGACAATGCACCATCCAACATCTTCTTGGAGACACTGATCAGATTATCTCCACCCATTGTCCTCACTGGTCCTCACTAGTTAGAGGTATTTGCATACAATGTGCTAACACACTAGACCCGAATCAGCCAACTACACACTGATGTTTACAACAGGTTAGAGAATACATTCCACATGAAATATATATTACACATTGCCTATTGCCGGACTCTAACCATCCCGTGACAACCCCTCCCCCTCTCAAAACATGTGCATGACACAATTGGCCTACACAGGTAAATTGGGGAATGCACATCAGTCTCTATAGCTCATATGTCCTCCTGCCGGGATAACCCATCTGCGTTCTGGTGTTGGTTCCCTCGGCGGTACTGAATGGTAAAGTTGTAGGTTTGAAGGGCTGGCATCTGGCAGAAAATCCGGTGGATCCATGTTGGCGTCTCTCTGAGCTTGGCTTCGGGTCACTGCTCCCACAAAGTGGCACTGTAGATTTCCAACATCGTTGCCTAACAGAACATCGGCCGGCAGCCCGCTCATCACACCAATTGTGCATCGTTTTGGTCCATAACCATAGTCGAGTTCCACGGTAGCTTTAGGAATACGTCTTTGAGTACCCCCTGCCAACTTGATAGAAATGCCAGGGCCCTCCTCTAGGGCCTCGGGTCGCACAACTCGGGGGTCCGCTACCGTTAGGAAAGCTCCCGAGTCCCGGAATCCAACAACTGTTCGGCCATCCAGTAGGACCTCCTGCAAGTGCTTCCTCTGAAGGTTTGCGGGATGTGTGGCGGAAGGCTGAATCCCATAGACCCCTGGAGGTGGAACAGATGGGTCATTCATGGAGTCATCTGGAAATGGGGCCAAACTTTCTGTCCTAGGGGTGGTTCCCAGGTAGTGAATAGGCCGGGATGCCACGGTGGCCCGTGCCCCCATGTTAGCAGGGCAACTAGCTTGCAAATGTCCAGGCCGCCCGCACCCAAAACATCTGCGCTCTAGCATTCTTCCAGTGGGTCGTTGTCTAGGGACAGGGTTGTTCATAGCTGGAGGCCGATGGGCTGGGGCAGGGGTAGAGGGGGAATTGTAATCCTGAGGCCGGGCACGAAAGGTGGGTGGCTGGATGAAGGGTGTCTGGCGGACTGTGGTAGTTTTCCGCTCCTCTGCAAACAACCTCTTCCACTGCGGCTTGATGGTCAGGCCCTCATCTGCAAGAGAAGCAGCTTGCTCAACTGTGGCTGGGTTCCGTTCCAGCACCCACTCACGGATCTCAGCGGGGCACTGGGAAAAGAACTGTTCCTTAAGTATGACTTGGAGGATCTTATCGACTGTGACAGCCTCCTCTCCTTCTAGCCAGCGCTTGCATGCTTGCTTCAACTTGTGGGCGAACATGTGGAAGGAGCTTCCCCCATTGTAAGACAAAGAGCGGAACTGAACTCGGTAGGTCTCTGGAGTGACTGCATAATACTTCTGCACCGCTCTTTTAATGGCCTCATAGTCCCGCTGATCACTAGGGTCCATAGCTCTGAGAGCTTCCGCAGCCCCATCTCGTAGGTGCCCCACCAGATACCGGACCCAATCCTTCTCTGGGACTTCCATCAGGTGGCACTGGTGTTCGAAGTCCTGAAAATATCCATCAACATCCCCAGCCGCTTCATCAAAGGTCTTGAAGTGTTTATGGGAGACATATGGTGGTTCTCTCACTGTTGGGCTGGGGGTCGGCGTTTGATTATAATTCCGCGTAGTTATCTCAGCCATTCGCATTTCATGCGCCATTCTTTCCTTTTCATGCGCCATTCTCTGTTCCTCCTTCTCTGTTTCCTGAGCCCTCTGTAATGCTCTACTCCTTTGCTCTGCAGTTGCTCCTAGCCCCAGCACTGCCAATTCCTCCTCATACAAAACAACCCATCTGCTCTTTTGGGTCTGTACCTGCCACTCCCGTATCTCTCCAGTCTCCTGGGGGCAGCCCTCCTCATGGTCGCTTTGCAGGGTCATCTCCTCCAGTGCCTCGATCAGTTGATCTTTCGTTCTTCCCTGGTAACTCAGGTTTAGTTCCCGGGCCCTTACTTGTAGACTTGCCATAGTCCAGTTCCTGTATTCTGAGGTTGTGGCTCCATTAATCGCTGGGCTGCTGTAGTCCATCTCGCTATCCGCTGTTGATCCCACCGCTGCCACCAGTTGTCACGGAGCAAAGGTATACGTCTTCCTCCGGATGGTCTTTTGAATCAACACGGACGCAAGAGGTCGGGAGACAACAGCAATTTATTGTAATCCACAAAGTTAGTAGCCGGCAGCGGTCACATCAACCGTAATAACAATAAGTCCACAGAAGTCACAATCCAATGATAACTTTGGTTCCTTGGTCCTGTAACTATATCCTGGCTCTCTGCAGAGCTGTGCACAGGCCGGCTAACACATACTAACTGCTAGCTACAACTATATACTAAGACTGTTACTTCCTCTATCTGTGGGTGGGAAGGGCTGAGTCACAGATCCTTCCCCCCTCACCTATACCAAGGAGAGCAGACTCCCTGTCTACTATGGACAATGCACCATCCAACATCTTCTTGGAGACACTGATCAGATTATCTCCACCCATTGTCCTCACTGGTCCTCACTAGTTAGAGGTATTTGCATACAATGTGCTAACACACTAGACCCGAATCAGCCAACTACACACTGATGTTTACAACAGGTTAGATAATACATTCCACATGAAATATATATTACACATTGCCTATTGCCGGACTCTAACCATCCCGTGACAGTGACTGTACCAGCAGAATAGTGAGCGCAGCTCTGGAGTATAATACAGGATAAGTAATGTAATGTATGTACACAGTGACTGCACCAGCAGAATAGTGAGCGCAGCTCCGGAGTATAATACAGGATAAGTAATGTAATGTATGTACACAGTGACTGTACCAGCAGAATAGTGAGCGCAGCTCTGGGGTATAATACAGGATAAGTAATGTAATGTATGTACAGTGACTGCACCAGCAGAATAGTGAGCGCAGCTCTGGAGTATAATACAGGATAAGTAATGTAATGTATGTACAGAGTGACTGTACCAGCAGAATAGTGAGCCCAGTTCTGGAGTATAATACAGGATAAGTAATGTAATATATGTACACAGTGACTGTACCAGCAGAATAGTGAGCGCAGCTCTGGAGTATAATACAGGATAAGTAATGTAATATATGTACACAGTGACTGTACCAGCAGAATAGTGAGCGCAGCTCTGGGGTATAATACAGGATAAGTAATGTAATGTATGTACACAGTGACTGTACCAGCAGAATAGTGAGCGCAGCTCTGGACTATAATACAGGATAAGTAATGTAATGTATGTACACAGAGACTGCACCAGCAGAATAGTGAGCGCAGCTCTGGACTATAATACAGGATAAGTAATGTAATGTATGTACACAGAGACTGCACCAGCAGAATAGTGAGCGCAGCTCTGGAGTATAATACAGGATAAGTAATGTAATGTATGTACACAGTGACTGCACCAGCAGAATAGTGAGCGCAGCTCTGGAGTATAATACAGGATAAGTAATGTATGTACACAGTGACTGTACCAGCAGAATAGTGAGCCCAGCTCTGGAGTATAATACAGGATGAGTAATGTAATGTATGTACACAGTGACTGCACCAGCAGAATAGTGAGCGCAGCTCTGGAGTATAATACAGGATAAGTAATGTAATGTATGTACAGAGTGACTGTACCAGCAGAAAAGTGAGCGCAGCTCTGGAGTATAATACAGGATAAGTAATGTAATATATGTACACAGTGACTGTACCAGCAAAATAGTGAGCGCAGCTCTGGAGTATAATACAGGATAAGTAATGTAATATATGTACACAGTGACTGTACCAGCAGAATAGTGAGCGCAGCTCTGGGGTATAATACAGGATAAGTAATGTAATGTATGTACACAGTGACTGCACCACAGAATAGTGAGCGCAGCTCTGGAGTATAATACAGGATAAGTAATGTAATGTATGTACACAGAGACTGCACCAGCAGAATAGTGAGCGCAGCTCTGGAGTATAATACAGGATAAGTAATGTAATGTATGTACACAGTGACTGCACCAGCAGAATAGTGAGCGCAGCTCTGGAGTATAATACAGGATAAGTAATGTAATGTATGTACACAGTGACTGCACCAGCAGAATAGTGAGCGCAGCTCTGGAGTATAATACTGGATAAGTAATGTAATGTATGTACACAGTGACTGCACCAGCAGAATAGTGAGCGCAGCTCTGGAGTATAATACAGGATAAGTAATGTAATGTATGTACACAGTGACTGTACCAGCAGAATAGTGAGCGCAGCTCTGGAGTATAATACAGGATAACTAATGTAATGTATGTACACAGTGACTGTACCAGCAGAATACTGAGTGCTGCTCTGGATTATAATACTGGATAAGTAATGTAATGTATGTACACAGTGCCTGTACCAGCAGAATAGTGAGCGCAGCTCTGGAGTATAATACAGGATAAGTAATGTAATGTATGTACACAGTGACTGTACCAGCAGAATAGTGAGTGCAGCTCTGGAGTATATTACGGGATAAGTAATGTAATGTATGTACACAGTGACTGCACCAGCAGAATAGTGAGCGCAGCTCTGGAGTATAATACAGGATAAGTAATGTAATGTATGTACACAGTGCCTGTACCAGCAGAATAGTGAGCGCAGCTCTGGAGTATAATACAGGATAAGTAATATAATGTATGTACACAGTGACTGCACCAGCAGAATAGTGAGCGCAGCTCTGGAGTATAATACAGGATAAGTAAAGTAATGTATGTACACAGTGACTGTACCAGCAGAATAGTGAGCGCAGCTCTGGAGTATAATACAGGATAAGTAATGTAATGTATGTACACAGTGACTGTACCAGCAGAATACTGAGCGCAGCTCTGGAGTATAATACAGGATAACTAATGTAATGTATGTACACAGTGACTGTACCAGCAGAATACTGAGTGCTGCTCTGGAGTATAATACTGGATAAGTAATGTAATGTATGTACACAGTGACTGTACCAGCAGAATAGTGAGCGCAGCTCTGGAGTATAATACAGGATAAGTGATGTAATGTATGTACACAGTGACTGTACCAGCAGAATAGTGAGCGCAGCTCTGGAGTATAATACAGGATAAGTGATGTAATATATGTACACAGTGACTGTACCACAGAATAGTGAGCGCAGCTCTGGACTATAATACAGGATAAGTAATGTAATGTATGTACACAGAGACTGCACCAGCAGAATAGTGAGCGCAGCTCTGGAGTATAATACAGGATAAGTAATGTAATGTATGTACACAGTGACTGCACCAGCAGAATAGTGAGCGCAGCTCTGGAGTATAATACAGGATCAGTAATGTAATGTATGTACACAGTGACTGCACCAGCAGAATAGTGAGCGCAGCTCTGGAATATAATACAGGATAAGTAATGTAATGTATGTACACAGTGACTGCACCAGCAGAATAGTGAGCGCAGCTCTGGAGTATAATATAGGATAAGTAATGTAATGTATGTACACAGTGACTGTACCAGCAGAATAGTGAGCGCAGCTCTGGAGTATAATACAGGATAAGTAATGTAATGTATGTACACAGTGACTGCACCAGCAGAATAGTGAGTGCAGCTCCGGAGTATAATACAGGATAAGTAATGTAATGTATGTACAAAGTGACTGTACCAGCAGAATAGTGAGCGCAGCTCTGGGGTATAATACAGGATAAGTAATGTAATGTATGTACAGTGACTGCACCAGCAGAATAGTGAGCGCAGCTCTGGAGTATAATACAGGATAAGTAATGTAATGTATGTACAGAGTGACTGTACCAGCAGAATAGTGAGCCCAGTTCTGGAGTATAATACAGGATAAGTAATGTAATGTATGTACACAGTGACTGTACCAGCAGAATAGTGAGCCCAGTTCTGGAGTATAATACAGGATAAGTAATGTAATATATGTACACAGTGACTGTACCAGCAGAATAGTGAGCGCAGCTCTGGAGTATAATACAGGATAAGTAATGTAATATATGTACACAGTGACTGTACCAGCAGAATAGTGAGCGCAGCTCTGGGGTATAATACAGG
This sequence comes from Leptodactylus fuscus, assembly GCF_031893055.1. Taxonomy (NCBI): domain Eukaryota; kingdom Metazoa; phylum Chordata; class Amphibia; order Anura; family Leptodactylidae; genus Leptodactylus; species Leptodactylus fuscus. The sequence continues at coordinate 273,078,763 of NC_134266.1, read as the reverse complement.
ATAAGTGATGTAATGTATGTACACAGTGACTGTACCAGCAGAATAGTGAGCGCAGCTCTGGACTATAATACAGGATAAGTAATGTAATGTATGTACACAGAGACTGCACCAGCAGAACAGTGAGCGCAGCTCTGGAGTATAATACAGGATAAGTAATGTAATGTATGTACACAGTGACTGCACCAGCAGAATAGTGAGCGCAGCTCTGGACTATAATACAGGATAAGTAATGTAATGTATGTACACAGAGACTGCACCAGCAGAATAGTGAGCGCAGCTCTGGAGTATAATACAGGATAAGTAATGTAATGTATGTACACAGTGACTGCACCAGCAGAATAGTGAGCGCAGCTCTGGAGTATAATACAGGATAAGTAATGTAATGTATGTACACAGTGACTGTACCAGCAGAATAGTGAGCCCAGCTCTGGAGTATAATACAGGATGAGTAATGTAATGTATGTACACAGTGACTGCACCAGCAGAATAGTGAGCGCAGCTCTGGAGTATAATACAGGATAAGTAATGTAATGTATGTACAGAGTGACTGTACCAGCAGAAAAGTGAGCGCAGCTCTGGAGTATAATACAGGATAAGTAATGTAATATATGTACACAGTGACTGTACCAGCAAAATAGTGAGCGCAGCTCTGGAGTATAATACAGGATAAGTAATGTAATATATGTACACAGTGACTGTACCAGCAGAATAGTGAGCGCAGCTCTGGGGTATAATACAGGATAAGTAATGTAATGTATGTACACAGTGACTGCACCACAGAATAGTGAGCGCAGCTCTGGAGTATAATACAGGATAAGTAATGTAATGTATGTACACAGAGACTGCACCAGCAGAATAGTGAGCGCAGCTCTGGAGTATAATACAGGATAAGTAATGTAATGTATGTACACAGTGACTGCACCAGCAGAATAGTGAGCGCAGCTCTGGAGTATAATACAGGATAAGTAATGTAATGTATGTACACAGTGACTGCACCAGCAGAATAGTGAGCGCAGCTCTGGAGTATAATACTGGATAAGTAATGTAATGTATGTACACAGTGACTGCACCAGCAGAATAGTGAGCGCAGCTCTGGAGTATAATACAGGATAAGTAATGTAATGTATGTACACAGTGACTGTACCAGCAGAATAGTGAGCGCAGCTCTGGAGTATAATACAGGATAACTAATGTAATGTATGTACACAGTGACTGTACCAGCAGAATACTGAGTGCTGCTCTGGATTATAATACTGGATAAGTAATGTAATGTATGTACACAGTGCCTGTACCAGCAGAATAGTGAGCGCAGCTCTGGAGTATAATACAGGATAAGTAATGTAATGTATGTACACAGTGACTGTACCAGCAGAATAGTGAGTGCAGCTCTGGAGTATATTACGGGATAAGTAATGTAATGTATGTACACAGTGACTGCACCAGCAGAATAGTGAGCGCAGCTCTGGAGTATAATACAGGATAAGTAATGTAATGTATGTACACAGTGCCTGTACCAGCAGAATAGTGAGCGCAGCTCTGGAGTATAATACAGGATAAGTAATATAATGTATGTACACAGTGACTGCACCAGCAGAATAGTGAGCGCAGCTCTGGAGTATAATACAGGATAAGTAAAGTAATGTATGTACACAGTGACTGTACCAGCAGAATAGTGAGCGCAGCTCTGGAGTATAATACAGGATAAGTAATGTAATGTATGTACACAGTGACTGTACCAGCAGAATACTGAGCGCAGCTCTGGAGTATAATACAGGATAACTAATGTAATGTATGTACACAGTGACTGTACCAGCAGAATACTGAGTGCTGCTCTGGAGTATAATACTGGATAAGTAATGTAATGTATGTACACAGTGACTGTACCAGCAGAATAGTGAGCGCAGCTCTGGAGTATAATACAGGATAAGTGATGTAATGTATGTACACAGTGACTGTACCAGCAGAATAGTGAGCGCAGCTCTGGAGTATAATACAGGATAAGTGATGTAATATATGTACACAGTGACTGTACCACAGAATAGTGAGCGCAGCTCTGGACTATAATACAGGATAAGTAATGTAATGTATGTACACAGAGACTGCACCAGCAGAATAGTGAGCGCAGCTCTGGAGTATAATACAGGATAAGTAATGTAATGTATGTACACAGTGACTGCACCAGCAGAATAGTGAGCGCAGCTCTGGAGTATAATACAGGATCAGTAATGTAATGTATGTACACAGTGACTGCACCAGCAGAATAGTGAGCGCAGCTCTGGAATATAATACAGGATAAGTAATGTAATGTATGTACACAGTGACTGCACCAGCAGAATAGTGAGCGCAGCTCTGGAGTATAATATAGGATAAGTAATGTAATGTATGTACACAGTGACTGTACCAGCAGAATAGTGAGCGCAGCTCTGGAGTATAATACAGGATAAGTAATGTAATGTATGTACACAGTGACTGCACCAGCAGAATAGTGAGTGCAGCTCCGGAGTATAATACAGGATAAGTAATGTAATGTATGTACAAAGTGACTGTACCAGCAGAATAGTGAGCGCAGCTCTGGGGTATAATACAGGATAAGTAATGTAATGTATGTACAGTGACTGCACCAGCAGAATAGTGAGCGCAGCTCTGGAGTATAATACAGGATAAGTAATGTAATGTATGTACAGAGTGACTGTACCAGCAGAATAGTGAGCCCAGTTCTGGAGTATAATACAGGATAAGTAATGTAATGTATGTACACAGTGACTGTACCAGCAGAATAGTGAGCCCAGTTCTGGAGTATAATACAGGATAAGTAATGTAATATATGTACACAGTGACTGTACCAGCAGAATAGTGAGCGCAGCTCTGGAGTATAATACAGGATAAGTAATGTAATATATGTACACAGTGACTGTACCAGCAGAATAGTGAGCGCAGCTCTGGGGTATAATACAGGATAAGTGATGTAATGTATGTACACAGTGACTGTACCAGCAGAATAGTGAGCGCAGCTCTGGACTATAATACAGGATAAGTAATGTAATGTATGTACACAGAGACTGCACCAGCAGAACAGTGAGCGCAGCTCTGGAGTATAATACAGGATAAGTAATGTAATGTATGTACACAGTGACTGCACCAGCAGAATAGTGAGCGCAGCTCTGGACTATAATACAGGATAAGTAATGTAATGTATGTACACAGAGACTGCACCAGCAGAATAGTGAGCGCAGCTCTGGAGTATAATACAGGATAAGTAATGTAATGTATGTACACAGTGACTGCACCAGCAGAATAGTGAGCGCAGCTCTGGAGTATAATACAGGATAAGTAATGTAATGTATGTACACAGTGACTGTACCAGCAGAATAGTGAGCCCAGCTCTGGAGTATAATACAGGATGAGTAATGTAATGTATGTACACAGTGACTGCACCAGCAGAATAGTGAGCGCAGCTCTGGAGTATAATACAGGATTAGTAATGTAATGTATGTACAGAGTGACTGTACCAGCAGAATAGTGAGCGCAGCTCTGGAGTATAATACAGGATAAGTAATGTAATATATGTACACAGTGACTGTACCAGCAAAATAGTGAGCGCAGCTCTGGAGTATAATACAGGATAAGTAATGTAATATATGTACACAGTGACTGTACCAGCAGAATAGTGAGCGCAGCTCTGGGGTATAATACAGGATAAGTAATGTAATGTATGTACACAGTGACTGCACCACAGAATAGTGAGCGCAGCTCTGGAGTATAATACAGGATAAGTAATGTAATGTATGTACACAGAGACTGCACCAGCAGAATAGTGAGCGCAGCTCTGGAGTATAATACAGGATAAGTAATGTAATGTATGTACACAGTGACTGCACCAGCAGAATAGTGAGCGCAGCTCTGGAGTATAATACAGGATAAGTAATGTAATGTATGTACACAGTGACTGCACCAGCAGAATAGTGAGCGCAGCTCTGGAGTATAATACTGGATAAGTAATGTAATGTATGTACACAGTGACTGCACCAGCAGAATAGTGAGCGCAGCTCTGGAGTATAATACAGGATAAGTAATGTAATGTATGTACACAGTGACTGTACCAGCAGAATAGTGAGCGCAGCTCTGGAGTATAATACAGGATAACTAATGTAATGTATGTACACAGTGACTGTACCAGCAGAATACTGAGTGCTGCTCTGGATTATAATACTGGATAAGTAATGTAATGTATGTACACAGTGCCTGTACCAGCAGAATAGTGAGCGCAGCTCTGGAGTATAATACAGGATAAGTAATGTAATGTATGTACACAGTGACTGTACCAGCAGAATAGTGAGTGCAGCTCTGGAGTATATTACGGGATAAGTAATGTAATGTATGTACACAGTGACTGCACCAGCAGAATAGTGAGCGCAGCTCTGGAGTATAATACAGGATAAGTAATGTAATGTATGTACACAGTGACTGCACCAGCAGAATAGTGAGCACAGCTCTGGAGTATAATACAGGATAAGTAATGTAATGTATGTACACAGTGACTGCACCAGCATAATAGTGAGCGCAGCTCTGGAGTATAATACAGGATAAGTAATGTAATGTATGTACACAGTGACTGTACCAGCAGAATAGTGAGCACAGCTCTGGGGTATAATACAGGATAAGTAATGTAATGTATGTACACAGTGACTGTACCAGCAGAATAGTGAGTACAGCTCTGGAGTATAATACAGGATAAGTAATGTAATATATGTACACAGTGACTGTACCAGCAGAATAGTGAGCGCAGCTCTGGAGTATATTACGGGATAAGTAATGTAATGTATGTACACAGTGACTGCACCAGCAGAATAGTGAGCGCGGCTTTGGAGTATAATACTGTATCTATATGTGTGTGTATGTATATATTATTTAGCAGTTTTGTGTACATTGTGATGATTGTTAGGGTGAACAATTACTCCCACATCTCTTTGTGTATAGTATACCTGTAATGTTTCCTTTCTCCACTAGATGGCGTTGCTATTTCATGTTTTTGTGTTTCCTGAGGTTACCTGTGGTGAGTTCTATATAATTTAGGATACAGCTTTTCCACCTGTCAATGATATAGAGGGGGCACAACAATGCCCATCCCCCTATGTTATAATTCATACATCTTTCACATAAAGATTCGGCTCTAGTAAAGTTATTTGCTATTGATACAGAGAACACGAGGGAGATTTATTATTCTCTTAACTTAGACATAAACCAGAGGGGCAGAGACTGCGGCACATTTACCCCTCTAGGTCAGGCCGTATACAGTATATCATCTGATTTCCTTCTGCCACCTCCTCGTTGACTTATTTTGTACTAATATTTGTCGCCAAAATAACAGGAGATGCCATTGACAGATCTGGCGCAGTTTACGACTCCTCTTAGCCCCTCCCCTTTTCTACATAGTTAACCAATGAAACACAATCAGTGAGGTGTAAAGCGTTTCTATGACACATGTAAGATATTTGGTTGGAACTTAAATGATGGAGGGTGGGGAGTAATGGGATCTAGATTTCTGATACATTTTGCTTAGTTAATCTCCCCCACGGTGCCGATCTTGTACAGAGTCCCCTTCTCTCTATCCTAGATGTGAGCAGGTGCATTGAGTGTGAGCGCCCTCTAGTGGCGGTGTATATATAACTTACTTATTATCTGTCTAGGAGCAGAAGCATCTTGGGGGTCAGGGTGGCAGGGTCAGCTCCAGGTTTACAATAACCTTCTGGTTCCCATAGGCCGATCACTATGAATATTGGGTTCACTGTATTGTATGGATTGTTACCAAACAATAATGTTCAGCACTTGTGACTTTCAGGCTCCAGATCTCACCATCCACCACATCTTAGAACATGAGACTCCCATCATGTTATAGACAACCATCTTGGCTCTCTCATACATAAATTTGACTATTGACTATTTAGCATATGATTAGTTCTGCAAATTCTTCTCATTGTTACTGTTTTGCTCCTAAAACAAGCAAAAGGACTCGGCTTTCATTTTTTTGTTTGTGTAATGGCCGCATAAGAAAAGGTTGGCTGATATGGAAACCTGGTGTAAAGCTGTGTGTATGTGAAGATTGAAGAACCTACAAGTTTCCATTAGTCCATAAATGTCATGTGATCATGTATATCTCAGTTTGGATATCAGTGAAAAACCTGCAATCGGTTGTTATGGATACCTGGAGTAAAGCTGTGTGTATGTGACCTTGTGTAACAGTGTCATGCACAGCGCCCTGCCCCTTTAAAGCTGACCTACAGTAGTGAAGGAAACCTGGAGTAAAGCTGTGTGCATGTGGAGACTAAGCACGTGCAAGCTTCTATTGGCTGATAAGGGACATGTGACTGTGTGTATGGCAGATGGAATATGAGTGAAAGACTTACAGGCTTGTATTGGCTAATGCAGGTAATTTTTTTGGGAATACTGTATCTCAGGAATGGTACGTCCTAGAGAGCTGAGACCCAGTCTAAAACCTTCCAGGACACATGATGTACCTGTGTGCCAAATTTGGTGAGGATCGGTCCAGTCGTTCGGTCGCGCATAAAGAACAAACAGACAGATGGACAGACAGAAACTCATTTTTATATACATAAGAGAAAGAGATACATCCATCTTTGGCTTTCACTGTCTGAATCCTTCTGGGCATGTTCTCCATCAGATACAAGCACATCTGACCCCGGGTCTCTTCTACACCTTCCCAATGTTGTTACATACTGGACGACTCACTTGGGTATGAATACAGCTTTATCTTCAAGTGTTGGATTGGGTTGAGGTCTGGGGACTGTGGGGGCCAATCCCGCCCCTCTACTCCATTGTCATTGAGCCATTTTGTCACTAATCTTGGCGTAGCTTTGGGTCGTTGTCCTGCGGGAACACTATGGCGTCCTCTTCATACTGATAGTAGTCGAGTATACGAAGTAACTCATCTTGTAGGATACTCACCTATAGCTCAGCATGGAGACCACCATCGATCCTGCTCAAGTGTCCAACACCTTTGGCTGTGACCCAACTCCATATCCTCAGGTGTCCTCCACCAAATTTGACTTCAATTTCTCAATCCCTTTTCCTTTCTAGATCCCATTTGCCCCATCAGAGCCCAGTCTATTGAGTTTTGTCTCATGGCTCCAGATCCTCCAATCTTCTCTTGTTCCCTTTTTTCGTACTTCTTTGCAGACTTGAGCTGACGCTTCTTATGATGATATTGCAGTTGAGGCTTCTTCACCTTTATTCGGGCCACCATTCCAGACTTGTGTAATGCGCCTGCACGGACGTCTGTGATCTCACTATTATGGAGCACACGAGTCTCCTCCACCATCATGTTTGTCCTCCAGAACGGATAGACCCAACTTGTTGACCCCTGATATTTTGCACCTCTTGGCTTCTGAATGGACGGACTTCATTTGGTTTCTTCCCCCTGTCATGGCGTCACATGATGCTTGTTGTTTGGCATCTTCTTGGCCCAGACACCGCCATCGATGAGCTGGATGACGCCATTTCTCTTTCTTCTTCATGGCTGATTCTCTCTATATATCCAGTGACCTCCTAATAACACCCTGAGCTATCGGGAATGTGAGAACAAGTTGTCCATCTGCAGAACTGATCATAGGCCAAATAGTCACTAGTCACATTTATGTATCAGCTAGCCAAGATGGTGGTCTATAAGATGATGGGACTCTCACGTTCCAAGCTGTAGTGGACGGTGAGATCTGGAGCCTGAAAGTCACAAGTGCTAAACATTGTTACCCTTTTACTCGTCATTGTTATGGGGACCCTGTGATTTGCAAATCAGGATTCTGGGAAAGTTTGGTGGAAAGATCAGTTGAACAAAGGGCTGTGGCTCACTCTGTCGGCAACCCTGTCATCATCATCATCATCATCATCGGCGTCTGGTCTGACCTTTATAATAGGACATTGTGTTCCGGCCTGAGGGCAGCCATTCCCACACAGGATAAGATGGACACAAGTGTGAAGACATCTCCCCTAGGAATGACCGTCACCCGCCAGACCATTCACATGCTAATACCGCGGCCACAAGCTGCCAGGACCGGATCAAGCCGCAGACTGATGAGAAGATCATCTCAGGGTCATAATGAAAGGTCAGGCGGGGACGGCAGAGCGCACAGGAGCAGGAAGAGGTTCTGCAGCAGCTGTTAGCTCTATCAGATGTGATAGAATATTTATTTAAATTAGATACAGCCACAGCTTGAGACGCGTTTTGGGGTCGGAGCGACCCTCTCTTCGGTTTCGTAGGCTGGGTATAGGTAATTGCTGCAGCAGATTTTTGGGTCGGCTCAACCTCATAAGCTCTATTCATCTCGGTACGTGTTATTGTACTGACGCGTTTCATGGTCGGCTCATGATTTACACTGTATTCTAGTTATCACGTTTCGGGGTAGGGTCCGCACTTCAGATTGGATACAATTAGGGATAGGGTTAACCCTTTCCTAGCTTCCTATAGATCAGTCACAGGCTATTGTTGGAGACGCGTTTCAGGATAGGGTTGACTCCATTGCAGAGTTGACTGAGTGTCTTCAGCTTCATAGAGCTCAGATTTGGGTTATTACTTAGACATGTTCCAGGGTAGGCTCATCCACCGATAGAATTCTAACCTGAGATGTATTTTTGGGGTACGGCAGCCATTTCCCCCAGTCCATATATACATTATACACTGATATTCTTTAGACATGTTTCAGGGTTGGTTCAATGTCTTCAGTTTCCTGTAGATCCGATACGGTCATTGCCAGAGACGCGTTTCGGAGTCCAGTTGACCCTTTCTTTAGTGTCATATAGATCAGATACAGGTTATTCGTTAGACATGTTTCAGGGTGGCCTCAATGACCCCGGTTTCATATAGATTAGATAGGGGATACGGCTTGAGACACATTTTGGGGTAGAGTTGACCATTTCTTCAGCTTCCTACTCATTTCGGGGTCACAACCTATAGAATATAATAAGAGATAAGATAAGATAATCCTTTAATGAGGGGTCATATAACCAATAAATGTGCTATAAAATCCATCGATCCAGTGATATCACTCATGGAAGATTCCTGGGAATTGGCCTGCAGACATGAAGGGGTTAACAGGCCTGTGCTCTGGTGCAGTCCCGGCCAGTGTCCAGCAGGTGTCGCTGCAGAGCCGGGCAGCCCTGACTGCAGTGGTCGGGCCTTCCCCTGGCCCCGCCCCCGCTCCTGCTCCTATTACAAGCCTGGTGCCCCCTCCCCCATCCTCGGCGAGCCCTCCCCCTCCTCCCCGGCTGCGTGTCTGCTGTGCCCAGTCTCCAGTCTGTCGGCCCTTCATGGAGCCCCCCGGACTCCTGCGCTCTGTCTGCTCCTCCTGACACAAAGAAGCCACATCCAGCTGCCCATCACTGCCCTGCCTGGACCCGAGCTGGAGCAGCCTGGGGCAGGAGGGAGGCTGCCCCCCGGACCTCTCACACCAACACCCCTGGGATTTATGGTGGCTCCTCGGCCCTCCTCAGGCACCATGCAGCCCCCTCCAAGAAAGGTGAGGAGGAGGGAGGGGGGAAAGAGGGGCAAATAGAGGGGTGGGGGCTGCTGCCCAGGCCCTCCCCCTGGCTGCATGCTGGAGGCTGCATTGTTGTGTGCATTGTGTGTGCTGGCTGCATGCTGGAGCAGCCCCTGATACATTGTAACGACAACCAAGCAACCCGATACATTGTAACGACAACCCAGCAACCCCTGATACATTGTAATGACAGCCCTGCGGCCCCCAATATACTGTGACTACTACCCGGCGGCCCCCAATATACTGTGACTACTACCCGGCGGCCCCCGATACACTGTGACGACTGCCTGGCAGCCCCCGATATACTGTGATAACAGCCCTGCGGCCTCCGGTACACTGTGACGACTGCCCGGTGGCCCCCGATACACTGTGACGACTGCCCGACAGCCCCCAATATACTGTGACAACTGCCCGGCGACCCCCAGCACCCTGTGACGACTGCCCGGTGGCCCCCGATACATTGTAACAACAGCCCGGCGACCCTCAATATACTGTAACGACTGCCCGGCGGCCCCTGGTACATTGTAATGACAGCTCAGTGGCCCCCAGTATACTGTGACAACAGCCTGGCAGCCCCTGGTACACTATGACGACAGCTCGGTGGCCCCTGGTACACTGTGACGACATCCCGGTGGCCTACGTTACACTGTAAAGACTGCCTGGCATTAGCTGATGACACCGGAAAGTTACCTAGTAATGGGCAGCCAGTTACAGCTGAGTCTTTGTCACAATGTGACTGAGCTGCAGACTTTCTAGACTCGATACATTGTAATAATCTGAATTGATGGCGGCTGCAGAGTGATACATTGTCACACATATACACATATATATATATATATACATATACATACACACACAGTATCTCGGCTTCTGGATGTGATACAGACTGATACATTGTAACAATCTAAACTGCTCTCTGTATACACGGGGAGTATAGATCTGATTTTAGTTGTCACTGTAACAAGCTGAGTGGATACATTGTCACAGTGTGATCTGATCTCTATATATATACACACAGGATCTGCTTCTGGATGTAACACTGTACAGGATGAGTATAACCTGTGTGTCGGCGTCAGACTCTTACATTGTCATAGTGTGGACTGATCTCTAGGTGTATGATCTGATTCTAGCCATGATACAACCTGATTTGATTGCTGATGCAGTCTGATACATGGTGACCTGAGCTCTGTATTTCTCTGTCTATGGATTATACACAGAGTTTATGGCCGCTGCAGACTGAGACCTTGTTCTCTTTCTGTATACACAGGTAGTATACATATATCTGCTTCTATACATTGGGACTATCTCAGCAGGCTGATACATTTTGGCTACCTGAGCCGCTCGGCCTTCTCATGCTGATGATACATTGGAACGGCCTGGGCTGCGGTTGCTGCTGCAGCCATTGCATACTGTCACATGAATGCAGATGATTCCAGGCTCGGCCTGCGGCTATTGGCCGCTCTCTGCTCCTGTAGGTTGCTGCTGTATCTAGCAGGCTGCAGGTTCCCCATTGGCCAGTGTGCACAGTGACCTGCGGTATGTGGAGCTGCTGCAGTTTCTGATACATTGTAGCAGGGATTCTAATCCGCAGCATCTTCCCGTTTCCTGATCCCTTCAGTCGTCGCTCTCTCGGCTTCTGCTTCCACATAGGATACAGTGTAGCTTGTGTATTAATCTCCCTGTGAGCCGCAGACTGTATACACAGGGATTATATCCTCCGCACACCAGACCGTGTATCAGGCTGGATGGATGGGGCCTGCAGGATGCTGCAGATTATTACACCCTGGGCCTGCAGATGTTTCTGTCCTGGTATAAGGCCGCTATCGCACTGTAATATAGCGGCACCAGGTATTATGGCACCTGTAGTCAGCTGGCCATCATGGCGGCCATATCTGCCTGTATACGGTGTATTGTACTGCAGCTGCTCCCTGTTTGACCCTTGATACGTTGAGGGGCCATATAGCGGCCGTACATACTGTGGGTCTAGGTGTCTATCCAATACTTATTTGATATGGTGTCATTTTAGGGTTGATCTTAGTGGTATGAACCCTATAGACCCACAGGGGGCGTCACCTGTCTCTACTTATTGGGGTGACACAGGCAGTGTGGGACTGAGGATTCTTGGGCCCACCAGATAAAATGATGCAGGACGCCCACCCTCCAATAAACCGGAGTTCCCCTGTAATTTCGGTGTCTTCTACTCGTCCATTATTGTCTTAGAGCCGGGTGCTTACTGGTAATCTGCCCTCATGACCAGGGCACCCAAAGATTGCACCCCTGATACCATACGTGGTGCCCGCACCTATGGAGACACAACTGGTCAGTATGCCCTCTGTGTAATGTATGGTTGTATTTTTCTATAAACTATAATACTGCCATATAGGTACGGGGGGGGGGTGTCATCAATCTTCATCACTCCAATTGTTGTGGAACTACTACTCCCAGCCTGCTCATGGAACATCTGGGGGTGTGCAAGGTTTCTGTCCCTGGCATTATAATGACTGATGCTGCTTGGACTGGCGGACCATCTTGCACTAGGATCACACTGGTGCTGGTTTGTCAAAGGATCAGAACAACGGACAGCTGGGCTGTTGTAATGGCGGTAACACACTGACCCCGGAGGACACCCTAATGGTGTCTATTGCTTTAAAACTGAACCTGGAGGAGGAGAAAGTCCTCAGTACCGATCCTGTTGTTATTGAGATGTCCCCAGAGGTACCAGGTGTGCATGTGTATGGGGGTGCTGGGAGGAATCGCTGTTGACCTAGTGGGTATTTAGCTGATTTATGGCCCCCTTAAGATGAAAATCCACAAGGGTCCCCTGAAAAAAAGATGGTCTCCCATTCCATACTCTCAACTGGCTAGGTCAGGTGACCACTGTGGCCCATCGCTGGTCTCAGTAGTCACATGTTGGGTACCAGTGGCCTATAAGCAGTGACATCACCGATACCTAAACCATTTTGGCCATAAGGTGTGGGGGCATCAATAGTCTCTGTATAAAGCACCAACCATCCTAAGGCTGCCCATATACATTATATCATGACTTGGGTGAGTGTTAGCCCTGCAGGGGTTAATGTGCGGTGTTACATTGTAACAGGGCGGAATGATCCGGCATCTTCTATGTATCCACGTCCATTGCTGGAGCTTCTGTCTGGCCCTGCAGGGGATTTACCAGGTTTGTGCTGAGTGTGCAGGTCCGTCCTTGCTGTAGGTGACTGTAGCTGTGGCGGTCAGCGTAGCAGAGCTGTGGCGGTCAGCGTAGCAGAGCTGTGGCGGTCAGCGTAGCAGAGCTGTGGCGGTCAGCGTAGCAGAGCTGTGGCGGTCAGCGTAGCAGAGCTGTGGCGGTCAGCGTAGCAGAGCTGTGGCGGTCAGCGTAGCAGAGCTGTGGCGGTCAGCGTAGCAGAGCTGTGGCGGTCAGCGTAGCAGAGCTGTGGCGGTCAGCGTAGCAGAGCTGTGGCGGTCAGCGTAGCAGAGCTGTGGCGGTCAGCGTAGCAGAGCTGTGGCGGTCAGCGTAGCAGAGCTGTGGCGGTCAGCGTAGCAGAGCTGTGGCGGTCAGCGTAGCAGAGCTGTGGCGGTCAGCGTAGCAGAGCTGTGGCGGTCAGCGTAGCAGAGCTGTGGCGGTCAGCGTAGCAGAGCTGTGGCGGTCAGCGTAGCAGAGCTGTGGCGGTCAGCGTAGCAGAGCTGTGGCGGTCAGCGTAGCAGAGCTGTGGCGGTCAGCGTAGCAGAGCTGTGGCGGTCAGCGTAGCAGAGCTGTGGCGGTCAGCGTAGCAGAGCTGTGGCGGTCAGCGTAGCAGAGCTGTGGCGGTCAGCGTAGCAGAGCTGTGGCGGTCAGCGTAGCAGAGCTGTGGCGGTCAGCGTAGCAGAGCTGTGGCGGTCAGCGTAGCAGAGCTGTGGCGGTCAGCGTAGCAGAGCTGTGGCGGTCAGCGTAGCAGAGCTGTGGCGGTCAGCGTAGCAGAGCTGTGGCGGTCAGCGTAGCAGAGCTGTGGCGGTCAGCGTAGCAGAGCTGTGGCGGTCAGCGTAGCAGAGCTGTGGCGGTCAGCGTAGCAGAGCTGTGGCGGTCAGCGTAGCAGAGCTGTGGCGGTCAGCGTAGCAGAGCTGTGGCGGTCAGCGTAGCAGAGCTGTGGCGGTCAGCGTAGCAGAGCTGTGGCGGTCAGCGTAGCAGAGCTGTGGCGGTCAGCGTAGCAGAGCTGTGGCGGTCAGCGTAGCAGAGCTGTGGCGGTCAGCGTAGCAGAGCTGTGGCGGTCAGCGTAGCAGAGCTGTGGCGGTCAGCGTAGCAGAGCTGTGGCGGTCAGCGTAGCAGAGCTGTGGCGGTCAGCGTAGCAGAGCTGTGGCGGTCAGCGTAGCAGAGCTGAGGCCGTCATTGTAGCAGAGCTGAGGCCGTCATTGTAGCAGAGCTGAGGCCGTCATTGTAGCAGAGCTGTGGCCGTCATTGTAGCAGAGCTGTGGCCCTCGGCGTAGCAGAGCTGTGGCCCTCGGCGTAGCAGAGCTGTGGCCCTCGGCGTAGCAGAGCTGTGGCAGTCACAGTGTGGTTTCAAGCAGCACTTTCCTCAAGCACGGTCCTCATTATAGTCTATGGGGTTCACAGGTTCCCTTAGGTAACCGCTTTTTTACGTGTTTAGGTTTCTATTTGGCGTGTCCCCAAGCGGACTCCTCGAACACAGATGTGAATAAGGCCATAATGGAGTTTTTGGCCTCTCATTCACTGACGGCAAGCAGAGATCTGCACAATAAGTGATAGGAAGGCAACGTCTGAAGACTCCTTAACATGTACACGATATATGGCCTGTAAAGGGTTACCCGTATCGCCTTGTATCTTGTCCTCAGGCGCTGTACGCTCTATTCCTGTCTCTTGTGTCATGTAGATTACAATGCAGATAATAATGGAGGGCCGTGTGACATACGTAGTCATTACCTGCAGAGCAGCGCTCCTGGCGAGGACGGACCTGAGGTATGTTCTGTAATATGTGTGAGGCAGGGGACACAACACTCATTATCAGCCCTTACATTCACCGCTGCATCCTATTGGCTGTTTCTAGGTCACATGATGGATTTTTCTATAGGTTGTGATCACACTATGGAGCCTCAATGTCAGCAGAGCAGTCATACAGGAATGTGCTGCGGTGTTGTTACAATGTGTCGCTTATTGTGCGCGATTTTTGTCAGGGCGGAGAAGGCTTTCTGTATTATATGATATCTTATTTTCTGTATACCTCTATAGCTGGGACTGACTAATATTATTAATGTCTCGGATCCTCGCTGTTGTCAATATATGGGGGCTCAATGTGGTGGGGGGCCCTGTGGTCAGGTGACGCTCTGAACCCCGCACCAACAGTAAAGATGTCACCTAGTGGAAAGCCATGTAGACCCCCTGAGACGCATGTAGAGTCCCTGGGGAGCATGTAGACCCCCTTGGTTCAGACCCCTGAGACGCATGTAGACCCCCTGGGGTGCATGTAGACCCCTGGGGCAGACCCCTGGGGCAGACGCATGAAGACCCCATGAGGCAGAACAGAAATGTGTGTATACACTTAGGGCGCCCAACCTAAACCCTCTAAACATATTCGGGGCCCCAGAGCTCACTCTGGCCCCTAGACTCATGCAGACTGTACTAAGGACCATATATAGGGGTCCTGCTGCATATCACATTGTGGGGGTGGCCATTATCAGGACCTTGTATGTGGGGCCCCGCACCTGTGATCACAGATGCTTTGGTGGACGCTCTGCCCTACTCCTTAGCATCTGGGGGCAGATCTGGCCGGCCCGGGGAGCGGGCATTCCTGATGGACCACAGTCCAAATCCAGTTGAATATCCCTGCTCTAGTATATATCCAGAAATCCTGTATAGACCTAGTACTGCTCACAGCTGAGGGTTTCCTACAGTGTCTCAGGATAGGACACAGATTTGCGTTGCTAACGTTGTCTAAACTGGAAACAGCCGTAACGAACCCTGCGCTACACTGGGCCCTGTGCAGAGTGTTGTCGGCTGTCAGGTGTGTATTGTGCGGTGTTGTTTTCCAGGATGTTTCCGCAGGACAATGTGATAATTGTGGCGCTGACGAGCTCTCGCTCCACCTGTCATTTCCTGCATGTGGTGAAAGGAGCTATTTCTGGAAAGCCGTGTCCCTGGGTGCGCTGTGCACACTGTGCTGCATGAAAGGAGCGCTCTCATGACTCTCTGTGATAAGCAGCACTCACCTGCCACGTACTAAACACGCAGATGTAGCAGAGCTGAGCGTGTTGTTTATCCACGGGGTCGCTGTGTTGGAGATTCTGCTGAATCCTATATTAACCCGTCTGCACCATTTTCGGCATAGGTGGGTGTTATTGTGGTGCATCTTGGCCGCGCTATTCCTTCTGCGCCTCGCTCGCCTCTGGCTTAGGCGCCTTGACTTACTATAACTCACGGGGTCAGACACCCGACAACCCACGCGCTAATAAAGTTTAGGAAACTGTAGTAAAACCCTTGTTCCCTTTGCATTGTGCAGATTTCTATAAGATTCTGCAGACTCTATCCTGCTGTCTTTGTTGTCTGTTTCCGGGAAAGCTGGGTTACCGTCAATATGGCGACTGTCATTCAGCTTGACTATAATCCGGAAATAGAATTGGACTAGTCGGACGGTAAGACCTGGACCCCCTCCGGGAACTGTCAGACACTGTAATTCTGCGCCCCCTTTCTAGTGCTGTTTCCATGACACATTTTTTAAGGGCTAAAGTTATTTTCCCACTTATGGCATATCCACCACTATCACTATTCTCGCTACCAACAGGGGGCGTTATACTGGAGCATTAGGCCAGTAAGGTGTGTGTCCTGGACAACTTGCAGGTGTTTTATTCTATTTTGCGTGCATTAGGCTTGTTACAGGCCTCAGATACTGTAAGGCCTTGAAGGCCTGTTTGTTGCCCATAACAACCAATCACAGCACAGCTTTCATTTTTCAAACAGGCTGTACAAGATGGAAGCTGCGCTGTGATTGGTTGTGATGGAGGAGAGGGCTGCTCAGGCCGTAGGGATTTCCATACTAGTGTTCCCTTCTCCATGGCTAGGCTAGGTTTACACTATCGTCATTTAATGCCCATGGATCGCCCAACATCTGCGTTCCACCCCCCCAAATCAGGAGGCCACCTGGTAGTCGCCATTAGAAGTAAGTAAACATGATGGAGGACAACAACGGATTGTAATAGCGCTAGTGTGAACGTAGCCTTACATACACCGCGGCATCCCAGTAGTCAATCATAGAGGAGCTGGTGATATAGTATGTGCTCTGTGATTGGCTGATAACTGATGACGTCATGCTTTGTCATTAGCTGATAACTGATGATGTCACATCCGTGTCTGCGCTGCTCTGTGATTGGCTGATGGGGCGGTATCTGGACCCTGCCGATCAGACGAATTATCCCCTTGTATATAATGGCTGGTATTTATTGGCATACCCCTCTAAGTCCTCCTGCCTTAGACCATCCGGGTGCCATGTCCCTAAGGTGTAAGTATGGTGTCTCTTACCAGGACCTGCAGATCTTGGTGTCCTGGAGGTGGCAAGTGCGACCCATCCAGAGAGGAACCGACCTGAGTTGTGGCCGTTTTCTCATGAAGGGTCTCTATAATGGCACCATCTATATTGTAGTGAGTCTCTGTCTGGGATCTCTCTCCTGTTCTCAGTTGTGAAAGCTTTGTCACTTTGGGGAACTTGTTACAAGATCACACACTTGTAAGATTTTGGGAATTTTTCTTGTCTAACAGAAGAATCAATTGTCTGCATTTTAACAAGTCCAAGAAATGAGGGCACATGAGGTTGGGACATCTGTCCCTTAATAGAGGAGGCGGCCACAGAACCCTCCAGTTCTGATCTGGTCTCTCCTCGTAGTCAGAACATCATGGAGTTCTTGGTTTCTTCGATGTGTATGGCTGAAGTGGGTGATGAGGACGGTGCAGGACAGGTGGGTTTGTACTGGCTATAAGGTGTGAAGTGATTTAATGGTATGTATATGTTATTCTTTATTATACTTCAGAGCTGCACTCACTATTCTGCTGGTACAGTCACTGTGTACATACATTACTTATCCTGTATTATACTCCAGTGGTGCGCTCACTATTCTGCTGGTGCAGTCACTGTGTACATACATTACATTACTTATCCTGTATTATACTCCAGAGCTGCGCTCACTATTCTGCTGGTGCAGTCACTGTGTACATACATTACTTATCTGTATTATACTCCAGAGCTGCGCTCACTATTCTGCTGGTACAGTCACTGTGTACATACATTACATTACTTATCCTGTATTATACTCCAGAGCTGCGCTCACTATTCTGCTGGTACAGTCACTGTGTACATACATTACATTACTTATCTGTATTATACTCCAGAGCTGCGCTCACTATTCTGCTGGTGCAGTCACTGTGTACATACATTACATTACTTATCCTGTATTATACCACAGAGCTGCGCTCACTATTCTGCTGGTGCAGTCACTGTGTACATACATTACATTACTTATCCTGTATTATACTCCAGAGCTGCGCTCACTATTCTGCTGGTGCAGTCACTGTGTACATACATTACATTACTTATCCTGTATTATACCCCAGAGCTGCACTCACTATTCTGCTGGTACAGTCACTGTGTACATACATTACATTACTTATCCTGTATTATACTCCAGAGCTGCACTCACTATTCTGCTGGTACAGTCACTGTGTACATACATTACTTATCCTGTATTATACTCCAGAGCTGCGCTCACTATTCTGCTGGTGCAGTCACTGTGTACATACATTACATTACTTATCCTGTATTATACTCCAGAGCTGCACTCACTATTCTGCTGGTACAGTCATTGTGTACATACATTACATTACTTATCCTGTATTATACTCCAGAGCTGCGCTCACTATTCTGCTGGTGCAGTCACTGTGTACATACATTACATTACTTATCCTGTATTATACTCCAGAGCTGCGCTCACTATTCTGCTGGTACAGTCGCTGTGTACATACATTACATTACATTACTTATCCTGTATTATACTCCAGAGCTGCACTCACTATTCTGCTGGTACAGTCACTGTGTACATACATTACTTATCCTGTATTATACTCCAGAGCTGCGCTCACTATTCTGCTGGTGCAGTCACTGTGTACATACATTACATTACTTATCCTGTATTATACTCCAGAGCTGCGCTCACTATTCTGCTGGTACAGTCGTTGTGTACATACATTACATTACTTATCCTGTATTATACTCCAGAGCTGCGCTCACTATTCTGCTGGTGCAGTCACTGTGTACATACATTACATTACTTATCCTGTATTATACTCCAGAGCTGCGCTCACTATTCTGCTGGTACAGTCACTGTGTACATACATTACATTACTTATCCTGTATTATACTCCAGAGCTGCGCTCACTATTCTGCTGGTACAGTCGCTGTGTACATACATTACATTACATTACTTATCCTGTATTATACTCCAGAGCTGCGCTCACTATTCTGCTGGTACAGTCACTGTGTACATACATTACATTACTTATCCTGTATTATACTCCAGAGCTGCGCTCACTATTCTGCTGGTGTAGTCACTGTGTACATACATTACTTATCCTGTATTATACTCCAGAGCTGCGCTCACTATTCTGCTGGAACAGTCACTGTGTACATACATTACATTACATTACTTATCTGTATTATACTCCAGAGCTGCGCTCACTATTCTGCTGGTGCAGTCACTGTGTACATACATTACATTACTTATCCTGTATTATACCCCAGAGCTGCGCTCACTATTCTGCTGGTGCAGTCACTGTGTACATACATTACATTACTTATCCTGTATTATACTCCAGAGCTGCACTCACTATTCTGCTGGTACAGTCACTGTGTACATACATTACTTATCCTGTATTATACTCCAGAGCTGCGCTCACTATTCTGCTGGTACAGTCACTGTGTACATACATTACATTACTTATCCTGTATTATACTCCAGAGCTGCACTCACTATTCTGCTGGTACAGTCACTGTGTACATACATTACTTATCCTGTATTATACTCCAGAGCTGCGCTCACTATTCTGCTGGTGCAGTCACTGTGTACATACATTACATTACTTATCCTGTATTATACTCCAGAGCTGCGCTCACTATTCTGCTGGTACAGTCGCTGTGTACATACATTACATTACTTATCCTGTATTATACTCCAGAGCTGCGCTCACTATTCTGCTGGTGCAGTCGCTGTGTACTTACATTACATTACTTATCCTGTATTATACTCCAGAGCTGCGCTCACTATTCTGCTGGTACAGTCGCTGTGTACATACATTACATTACATTACTTATCCTGTATTATACTCCAGAGTTGCGCTCACTATTCTGCTGGTACAGTCACTGTGTACATACATTACATTACTTATCCTGTATTATACTCCAGAGCTGCGCTCACTATTCTGCTGGTGTAGTCACTGTGTACATACATTACTTATCCTGTATTATACTCCAGAGCTGCGCTCACTATTCTGCTGGTACAGTCACTGTGTACATACATTACTTATCCTGTATTATACTCCAGAGCTGCGCTCACTATTCTGCTGGTGCAGTCACTGTGTACATACATTACATTACTTATCCTGTATTATACTCCAGAGCTGCGCTCACTATTCTGCTGGTACAGTCGTTGTGTACATACATTACATTACTTATCCTGTATTATACTCCAGAGCTGCACTCACTATTCTGCTGGTACAGTCACTGTGTACATACATTACTTATCCTGTATTATACTCCAGAGCTGCGCTCACTATTCTGCTGGTGCAGTCACTGTGTACATACATTACATTACTTATCCTGTATTATACTCCAGAGCTGCGCTCACTATTCTGCTGGTACAGTCGTTGTGTACATACATTACATTACTTATCCTGTATTATACTCCAGAGCTGCACTCACTATTCTGCTAGTGCAGTCACTGTGTACATACATTACATTACTTATCCTGTATTATACTCCAGAGCTGCGCTCACTATTCTGCTGGTGCAGTCACTGTGTACATACATTACATTACTTATCCTGTATTATACTCCAGAGCTGCGCTCACTATTCTGCTGGTACAGTCACTGTGTACATACATTACATTACTTATCTGTATTATACTCCAGAGCTGCGCTCACTATTCTGCTGGTGCAGTCACTGTGTACATACATTACATTACTTATCCTGTATTATACTCCAGAGCTGCGCTCACTATTCTGCTGGTGCAGTCACTGTGTACATACATTACATTACTTATCCTGTATTATACTCCAGAGCTGCGCTCACTATTCTGCTGGTACAGTCACTGTGTACATACATTACATTACTTATCCTGTATTATACTCCAGAGCTGCACTCACTATTCTGCTGGTGCAGTCACTGTGTACATACATTACTTATCCTGTATTATACTCCAGAGCTGCGCTCACTATTCTGCTGGTACAGTCGCTGTGTACATACATTACATTACTTATCCTGTATTATACTCCAGAGTTGCGCTCACTATTCTGCTGGTACAGTCACTGTGTACATACATTACATTACTTATCTGTATTATACTCCAGAGCTGCGCTCACTATTCTGCTGGTGTAGTCACTGTGTACATACATTACATTACTTATCCTGTATTATACTCCAGAGCTGCGCTCACTATTCTGCTGGTGCAGTCACTGTGTACATACATTACATTACTGATCCTGTATTATACTCCAGAGCTGTGCTCACTATTCTGCTGGTGCAGTCACTGTGTACATACATTACATCACTTATCCTGTATTATACTCCAGAGCTGTGCTCACTATTCTGCTGGTGCAGTCACTGTGTACATACATTACTTATCCTGTATTATACTTCAGAGCTGCGCTCACTATTCTGCTGGTACAGTCACTGTGTACATACATTACTTATCCTGTATTATACTCCAGAGCTGCGCTCACTATTCTGCTGGTACAGTCACTGTGTACATACATTACTTATCCTGTATTATACTCCAGAGCTGCGCTCACTATTCTGCTGGTACAGTCACTGTGTACATACATTACATTACTTATCCTGTATTATACTCCAGAGCTGCGCTCACTATTCTGCTGGTACAGTCACTGTGTACATACATTACTTATCCTGTATTATACTCCAGAGCTGCGCTCACTATTCTGCTGGTGCAGTCACTGTGTACATACATTACATTACTTATCCTGTATTATACTCCAGAGCTGCGCTCACTATTCTGCTGGTGCAGTCACTGTGTACATACATACATTACTTATCCTGTATTATACTCCAGAGCTGCGCTCACTATTCTGCTGGTGCAGTCACTGTGTACATACATTACTTATCCTGTATTATACTCCAGAGCTGCGCTCACTATTCTGCTGGTACAGTCACTGTGTACATACATTACATTACTTATCTGTATTATACTCCAGAGCTGCGCTCACTATTCTGCTGGTGCAGTCACTGTGTACATACATTACATTACTTATCCTGTATTATACCCCAGAGCTGCACTCACTATTCTGCTGGTGCAGTCACTGTGTACATACATTACATTACTTATCCTGTATTATACTCCAGAGCTGCGCTCACTATTCTGCTGGTGCAGTCACTGTGTACATACATACATTACTTATCCTGTATTATACTCCAGAGCTGCGCTCACTATTCTGCTGGTGCAGTCACTGTGTACATACATTACATTACTTATCCTGTATTATACTCCAGAGCTGCGCTCACTATTCTGCTGGTACAGTCACTGTGTACATACATTACATTACTTATCCTGTATTATACTCCAGAGCTGCACTCACTATTCTGCTGGTGCAGTCACTGTGTACATACATTACTTATCCTGTATTATACTCCAGAGCTGCGCTCACTATTCTGCTGGTACAGTCGCTGTGTACATACATTACATTACTTATCCTGTATTATACTCCAGAGTTGCGCTCACTATTCTGCTGGTACAGTCACTGTGTACATACATTACATTACTTATCTGTATTATACTCCAGAGCTGCGCTCACTATTCTGCTGGTGTAGTCACTGTGTACATACATTACATTACTTATCCTGTATTATACTCCAGAGCTGCGCTCACTATTCTGCTGGTGCAGTCACTGTGTACATACATTACATTACTGATCCTGTATTATACTCCAGAGCTGTGCTCACTATTCTGCTGGTGCAGTCACTGTGTACATACATTACATTACTGATCCTGTATTATACTCCAGAGCTGCGCTCACTATTCTGCTGGTACAGTCACTGTGTACATACATTACATCACTTATCCTGTATTATACTCCAGAGCTGTGCTCACTATTCTGCTGGTGCAGTCACTGTGTACATACATTACTTATCCTGTATTATACTTCAGAGCTGCGCTCACTATTCTGCTGGTACAGTCACTGTGTACATACATTACTTATCCTGTATTATACTCCAGAGCTGCGCTCACTATTCTGCTGGTACAGTCACTGTGTACATACATTACTTATCCTGTATTATACTCCAGAGCTGCGCTCACTATTCTGCTGGTACAGTCACTGTGTACATACATTACTTATCCTGTATTATACTCCAGAGCTGCGCTCACTATTCTGCTGGTACAGTCACTGTGTACATACATTACTTATCCTGTATTATACTCCAGAGCTGCGCTCACTATTCTGCTGGTGCAGTCACTGTGTACATACATTACATTACTTATCCTGTATTATACTCCAGAGCTGCGCTCACTATTCTGCTGGTGCAGTCACTGTGTACATACATACATTACTTATCCTGTATTATACTCCAGAGCTGCGCTCACTATTCTGCTGGTGCAGTCACTGTGTACATACATTACTTATCCTGTATTATACTCCAGAGCTGCGCTCACTATTCTGCTGGTACAGTCACTGTGTACATACATTACTTATCCTGTATTATACTCCAGAGCTGCGCTCACTATTCTGCTGGTGCAGTCACTGTGTACATACATTACATTACTTATCCTGTATTATACTCCAGAGCTGCGCTCACTATTCTGTTGGTGCAGTCACTGTGTACATATATTACATTACTTATCCTGTATTATACTCCAGAGCTGCGCTCACTATTCTGCTGGTGCAGTCACTGTGTACATACATACATTACTTATCCTGTATTATACTCCAGAGCTGCACTCACTATTCTGCTGGTGCAGTCACTGTGTACATACATTACTTATCCTGTATTATACTCCAGAGCTGCGCTCACTATTCTGCTGGTACAGTCACTGTGTACATACATTACATTACTTATCCTGTATTATACTCCAGAGCTGCGCTCACTATTCTGCTGGTGCAGTCACTGTGTACATACATACATTACTTATCCTGTATTATACTCCAGAGCTGCGCTCACTATTCTGCTGGTGCAGTCACTGTGTACATACATTACTTCTGTAGATGACATGAGGGCACATACTGTGGAAATGCAGGATTTATATTCGGAGGACGTCCCCTCCTGTAGTCAGTGTTGCTTCCGCATTGAGCGCTTTCTTCCCAGGAGTCTCCCTGGAGATTATATTATTTCTCTAATGTCCCTTCCAGTTGCTGTATCCTCCTACAAGGTGTATATACTTTTGTAGCCAGGTTTTCATTTATCCCATACATCTAAATTTTTCAAGTGATTTTGCAATGGTATCTATTGAAATATAATCCCTTCCCTCTGATCGGCTATGTCTCAATGGTAACAGACTACAAACCGATGTAGTCAGAGGTTGCCCCTTTCCCGATCTCCTTTTCAGCCATGTGCACAGTAACAGGTGAATCAATTGATTCCAAAAATGTTTAATGCAATACCAATTTTCACCTGTGGTGGCGCTGTACAGGATTTAAGCACTTTCTGCAGGCTCCTCCACAGACTACAGTTCACCTAGTGTTTGTCAGTTCAGGTACAAGTGACACAATGTGGATGCAGCTCTGGCTGTGAGTGGAGTATAAAGCGGGGGTGTCACCCGGGGTCAGGGCATCACGCCATGACTTGCCAATCTTCTCTAATAAGGTGATAATGTAATGTTGTATTATTACAGCGCCCACCTGCTGCAGTGTCAGTCTTTACTGATCTGCGCAGTGATTATATTCGCCTTCCCTTTCATGTTTATTTGCCGTTAGATCTCCTCGCAGATCACAGCGGCCGCAGTTTCGTTTCTCGGGATGAGTCATTTTTGCTTTCCATTTTCCACCTGCTCGTCTGGTTTCGTGTGACAGGCACGTTTCCTCTCCGCTCCGTGCAGGTGACGCGGCGGTAGGAGGATGTCTGTAGCCGCGGGGACATTATACACTTCAGCGATATGGATGGAACAAAGTCTTAAAATTCTAAATGCAGCTTTGGGTGTGACTGGAGTGTTTCCTACTACCGGAGGACACTGTTCACAGTTAGCTTTTGATTGCCATTTTCCCACATGGATTTTTGTGCGTATAATACCGCCACACATCTCCCGACCAAAGTGAGCAGCGACCTAGGGATCGGTCACGCTTAGTTTTATGAACACTTAACCCTTCTTACTGTACACTCTAGTCACACCCAAAGCTGCGTTTAGAATTCTTGGTTCCCTGTAATCCGGAGTTGGGATGACCATTGCACAGCGGGATCCTCAGTCACACCAAGTAAGGCACCAGAGCAAAAGCCGAAATCCTGCTGCGCTGTGAATGGCAGCCTACAGAGTGATGCAGCTTTGTATGTGTTTGGAGTAGAATACAATACTACGGTGGGTTGTGGTGCAGCTTCCACTACTTGTTTTAGAAGCAGTCGCTGCATTTCACCATATGCTCTAGTCACATCCAAAGCTGCATTCAGAATCTCATGGGTTCTCTATAATCGTAATTGAACCACCAATAACAAGGGCACTGGAAAGAAGCATATAGAGTAAGGGATGCAGCTTTGCATGTGTTTGGAGTACAGTACAATTGCATTGGATCTCTCTATAGGGAGACCTTGCTACATGGTATCTATTGGACCACTGATGACCTCACAGTTAAAGGGATTCTACCATTAAAATCAAATTTTTTTTGTCGTTGACACGTAGGAGTAGCCTTAAGAAAGGCTATTCTTCTCCTGCCTTTAGATGTCTTCTCCGCGCCGCCGTTCGGTAGAAATCTCGGTTTTCGTCAGTATGTAAATGGGTTCTTTCGCAGCACTGGGGGCGGGCCTCAGTGCTCAAACAGCACTGGGGGCGTCCCCAATGCTGCGAGAGAATTCTCCAGCACCACCTCCATCTTCTTCAGGAATGGCCTCTTCACGAATCTTCTTCCGGCACTGGGTTCAAACGTCTAGGCCTTGGGCAGAGCTGACTGTGCATGTCCGCGGCCACTTATACAGTAAGTAAGCGGCCATTTTCTTGTGGCCTGTGGGCATGCGCAGTCGGCTCTGCCCGAGGCCTAGAAATTTGACCCCCAGCGCCGAAAGAAGACGTGCGAAGAGACTGTTCCTGAAGAAGATGGAGGCGGCGCTAGAGAGTTCTCTCGCAGCATTGGGGACGCCCCCCATGCTCAGTGCAGGAAGGGGGAGGAGATAAGCTGTGACATCATCTATCGTCAGTAGTGATGTAATGACAGGTCAGTGGTGTTCTCTATAGAGGTGTTATCTTCTATTCATGTCTGTGATGACAATAGACAACTGTCAGTCTATTATAAATTTGCAGAATGTTTTTTGCTTTTGTATTTTTATTTTTATTTTTTTGCAAATGACAAGGAAAATGAAGGAAAAAAAAGTCACTTTCTAGTGACACTTTCCCTTTAAAGCAACCCGAGCGTGTTCGGTTTCTTCAGGTGACTGTAGTCCTCTTAAAGACTTTCCCTGCACTCCTTGGTGTCACTTAAGTCCTCGCTGGCCTTTGATCCACCTGCAGGGCCTGTCAGGGCGCGGTACATGGATGACGTTTCTCTCCAGGAATAGCCCGGCCATGTGCTCCGTGTGGCTGATAACAGGGATTAGCAGCGGAGTCGCCGCTCACTTTTACTTCTTTGCTACAAACAAAATCCTAAAAAATTAGAATTTTAAGAATTCTGAATTTGTGTGTTAATACATTGGGGCGATTGTACAGAACGGGGGGGCGGTATCGGTGCTGAGCGCCTGTACTGTCTGCGAGAGGCTACAGGGCTATTCCCTCCATTTTTTTACACCTGCCGTAAAGCAGACCAGTCCTGCTGCGCAAGCCCCGGTCACATGACACATCAATCCCTTTTGGGACTTTTTTGTAATTTTCTTCTTTTCTGCAATTTCAGGTGAAAGTTACGCAAGAGCTGAAAAACATTCAGGCCGAACAGATGACTAAGCTGCAAGCCAAGCATCAGGCAGAATGTGATCTCCTCGAAGATATGAGGTAAGACGTTATTCCAGCACGCCCGCCGCCGGATTCCTGTCCTGTTTGCTCGGCCTCCTCCTCCTCCTCATCTTTATTTTGGAAGAACAGTTGGTTTTAAGCAAACTCCAGGAACTGTCAGTGGAATTTCCTCTCGTCCTTCCTGTCGGTGGCTGCAGAGCTGTCACACAGCTGGAAAATGTAGACGTAAGGAGCAGGCAGGCGCAGCGTTAAAGGGATAGCGCCCAGTTATTACAGTCATTCTATCTGGTATCTGGGCACTGTAAGATGCAAGAAACAGCCCCACACCGGGGCACAGGGTGTATGTGGTACTGCAGCTCAGCCATAGAACTCAGGGGTGGACAGAGATGGCGCTGCTTTAGGAAAAGAGTAGCTATGTATTCATCATGAAGCTTCACTTTGGTCATTTGTGGTGACTGCACCAGCAGAATAGTGAGCGCAGCTCTGGAGTATAATACAGGATAAGTAATGTAATGTATGTACACAGTGACTGTACCAGCAGAATAGTGAGCGCAGCTCTGGAGTATAATACAGGATAAGTAATGTAATGTATGTACACAGTGACTGCACCAGCAGAATAGTGAGCGCAGCTCTGGAGTATAATACAGGATAAGTAATGTAATGTATGTACACAGTGACTATACCAGCAGAATAGTGAGCGCAGCTCTGGAGTATAATACAGGATAAGTAATGTAATGTATGTACACAGTGACTGTACCAGCAGAATAGTGAGCGCAGCTCTGGACTATAATACAGGATAAGTAATGTAATGTATGTACACAGTGACTGTACCAGCAGAATAGTGAGCGCAGCTCTGGAGTATAACACAGGATAAGTAATGTAATGTATGTACACAGTGACTGCACCAGCAGAATAGTGAGCGCAGCTCTGGAGTATAATACAGGATAAGTAATGTAATGTATGTACACAGTGACTGCACCAGCAGAATAGTGAGCGCAGCTCTGGAGTATAATACAGGATAAGTAATGTAATGTATGTACACAGTGACTGTACCAGCAGAATAGTGAGCGCAGCTCTGGAGTATAATACAGGATAAGTAATGTAATGTATGTACACAGTGACTGTACCAGCAGAATAGTGAGCGCAGCTCTGGAGTATAATACAGGATAAGTAATGTAATGTATGTACACAGTGACTGCACCAGCAGAATAGTGAGCGCAGCTCTGGAGTATAATACAGGATAAGTAATGTAATGTATGTACACAGTGACTGCACCAGCAGAATAGTGAGCGAAGCTCTGGAGTATAATACAGGATAAGTAATGTAATGTATGTACACAGTGACTCCTTTATATAGGTTAGCTATTCCAGTACGCACTGATACATGTGGTGTTGGGTTACAATAAATGCCAGTGTGACACGTTGATCTCTTAGCATAGACACGTATTTGTCCTTGGGGCGGTCGGATACTGTGATATGTTACGCAGCTTTTATAGCTAGTAATAAACCTTTATCTGCTGTACAATCCTTCCGTATCTTACATTACTGATCCTTTACCAATGAGCTGTGACGACGCGAAAATAATTAACCGGAAAAAATGCAGATCGCACTGATATCAGACGTAATGTCTTAATGTTTATTGAACCAGCTCATCCTGAGCTGCCTGGTCCATCGGTATAATGCCGAGTCATTTGGTTAGAAGACGGGAAGGCTCTTTTTAGCTCCTCTGTGGCATTTTAACATTAAGGGTCTTTAATGTAGACTTTGTGAACCAGGAGGCCCAGGATGAGCAGGTTGATGGTTTGGGGACCATTGTATGAGAAGATAGAACTCAATCCCGGACTTGTATTTGGTCAGCGGGAGATGACTGATCCCATAAAGCAAAAATTCCTAACATTGCAGAAGAGTGGACTTTGTGAGGATCGTAAGGTTGCATTTCTGGGATGGGTGTGGGAACGTAACGCAGGTCGTGACGCTGCAAAGGTCAATGTATATGGTGGTCAATGTCCGGGAGCACATGTGGTTGTTGGAGATTTGGTTCCCATTGGCACCGCCCCCCGTTATCTGCCATGTGACTGACCATGACAGACATCTTTTTGCACTAGACTTTCCCTATGGACTACGTCAGGGGGAAGGAATGGCCGCCGTGTATAAATCTGACCTGACTTTCCTCGCTCGGATACATTTTTCACATTCTAGGAATCTGAACACAATTACTGCTGCCGGGACCTTCAGTTTTCTGGAATTTTCCATAATAACTTTCTACAATCACCAGCAGCCCTGATATTGGGCCCGGTGCCTGAAATGGCCTTGTGGGTGGCCGGAGGTGTCAGGGATGGGTCACGGCGGGATTTAGCTTCCCATGTCAGCGAGGCTGTTGGGACAGTACTGACGTTATTATGGAGGGGGGGGCGCTACTGTCACATGACACGAATGTCATGTGACTGTAACTGCAGCTTGTAAATCCCCATAGGGGGAGGGGGGGGGGCTTTTCAGACCCCCGAGTATAATGATCGGAGACACAGGAGAGGTAAGGGAATATAAACCGTGTTAGGGCTAGTTTACACGGGGGCAATGAGGCGGATTTTGCCCTCTGATTTCTCCTCAAAATCCGTCTCCATACAATGGTGGCCTATGGAGACCGCTAGCGTTCGTTTTTGCTGCTAGCAGAAAAAAAAGAAGCGACATGACCTTTCTTCAGGTGGATTCTGCCTGAGGAAAGCAATAGAAGTGAATGGAAGGCGGAAACCACGTCACTTATTTTTTACGGTCCATTCACTTTAGGGGAGGGGAAAACCGGTTGGCATTTTCTGAAGTGGTTTTTGCCAAAAGCCGCTCCAAAATGCGTCAAGATCCAAAATTCGCTTCCTATTTAGGAAGCTTTTTTTTTTTTTTCCCCACACCAAATTAAGCTACACATAATTTACATGTGAACTAGCTCTGTTACTTACCTCCCCAGGCTCCAGACAGGCTTCGGGCCTAGTTGTGTGACGTGCCTGACATCACATGACTGGGACCTGCGTCCCAGTGGGGCATAATACTGTGTGCAGGGACCACTATGGGACATAATACTGTGTGCAGGGACCACTATGGGGCATAATACTGTGTGCAGGGGCCACTATGGGACATAATACTGTGTGCAGGGGCCACTATGGGGGATAATACTGTGTGCAGGGGCCACTATGGAGCATAATACTGTGTGCAGGGGCCACTATGGGGGATAATACTGTGTGCAGGGGCCACTATGGAGCATAATACTGTGTGCAGGGGCCACTATGGGACATAATACTGTGTGCAGGGACCACTATGGGGCATAATACTGTGTGCAGGGGCCACTATGGGGTATAATACTGTGTGCAGGGACCACTATGGGGCATAATACTGTGTGCAGGGGCCACTATGGGACATAATACTGTGTGCAGGGACCACTATGGGGCATAATACTGTGTGCAGGGGCCACTATGGAGCATAATACTGTGTGCAGGGGCCACTATGGGGTATAATACTGTGTGCAGGGGCCACTATGGGACATAATACTGTGTGCAGGGGCCACTATGGGACATAATACTGTGTGCAGGGGCCACTATGGGACATAATACTGTGTGCAGGGGCCACTATGGGACATAATACTGTGTGCAGGGGCCACTATGGGACATAATACTGTGTGCAGGGGCCACTATGGAGCATAATACTGTGTGCAGGGGCCACTATGGGGTATAATACTGTGTGCAGGGGCCACTATGGGACATAATACTGTGTGCAGGGGCCACTATGGGACATAATACTGTGTGCAGGGGCCACTATGGGGTATAATACTGTGTGCAGGGGCCACTATGGGGCATAATACTGTGTGCAGGGGCCACTATGGAGCATAATACTGTGTGCAGGGGCCACTATGGGGTATAATACTGTGTGGAGGGGCCGCTATGGGACATAATACTGTGTGCAGGGGCCGCTATGGGACATAATACTGTGTGCAGGGGCCGCTATGGGACATAATACTGTGTGCAGGGGCCGCTATGGGGCATAATACTGTGTGGAGGGGCCGCTATGGGACATAATACTGTGTGGAGGGGCCGCTATGGGACATAATACTGTGTGCAGGGGCCACTATGGGGCATAATAGAACACGCGGGGAGGGGGGGGGTCGGTCGATCAATCAAGGTCTTCCGTGTCCATATCTGTCAGGGGGAGGGGCCCCCATGTCAAAACTTCGCCACAGGACGCCACGCCATACCTAGTTACGCCACTGGCTGTTTATTCAGTCACATGGCATTATGCCGGTATATTACAGGCTGTATACAGTCACATGGCGGCATGTCGGGTATATTACAGGCTGTATACAGTCACATGGCATAGTGTCGGGTATATTACAGGCCGTATATAGGAACCTGATATCTATGAGTCTGAGAACTCGCAGCTGCCAAATCCATTATTGCTTTTCGGTTGGAGTTTGGCCGCTGACTTGGCTTTTTGACACTGGAAACGGATGTAAAGCAAACACAAGGGGCCGAGCAGAAAGCCAGCGCAGGAATGTGAAGTATTTACAGCTGAGGCTGCAGCGCAATGTCACAGTCCATGGTCTAACCAGTATCACTCGTCACTGGTTCCCAGAATCCGGGACTGCCCGCGATGGCATGGCGGGGCTATAGTGGTGCGGAGGTGGCAGTCACTACACGTGGGGCCCAGATGCCCCCTTCCCATAAGTAAACACCAGTATTATTTGCATCGGTGCCCCTTGATGTCATCAGCTGCCTCAAAGCCCAACAATACTGTCCCCTATACCTACCTGTGACTGAGTTCCCAAAACCGACAGCGGGCGATAACCAGCACCAAATTTTCCGTCATCTTTTCCCACCTTTGAGAACGGGCTGGACATTTACAGGATTTGGGATGTGTCTTGCATCAAATCTTTACCCCATCGTCCCAATCATGTCACCCCTAGGATTAGAAGTCCTGTCCCTTTAAATGTCACATTGCTGCAGACCTATGGTAATTGCTCGCTGGAAGTGAATTGGTTAATTCTGCCTGTTCGGCCATTGGGAGGCAGCAGAGATGGGATCAGCAATTTTGCAGATAAACAAAGACTAAGGTAGACCCCGATGGATTGGTGCGGGTCGGCTTGTTTTCATTGGGTGGGTGAGGGGGCCATTGGGGTCACTGGGTGGGAGGATTGGAGGGCGATGCGCAGATCTTGTCTTGTAACTTCAATCCGTTTCGGTTCTGCGGACGCGATGACCCTCGTAGACTGAGGTCAGTGAAATTTCCTCAAGGATAAGTGAGGCAGTGATTCCCATGGGAGCCGGGGTTATTCCCAGAGTCCATTCTGCTCCTCGCTGCCCCCTAGGCCAAAATCTCCGGTCTTATTGATGTCATACCAACATGTCCTACAAGACACAAAAAACAAGTCTTGGTTGTATAAGTGGAGCAAGGTGAGGCAATGCAGTCCTAAGACGATTCTCTCGTGTAACCTTCTTCTTCTTTGCCTTGACCTATTACCTAAAACTCATTATTGTATGGCTAGTGAAGCCGGTGACGTACCTCACACTATAGGACCCGGAGCAACAGACAAGGTAGAACCTCCAGCAGGTCACGCACATATAATATATACAATGCCCACTGCAAACATGTAAATAAGCAAATAATTCCGCCACACAGTGCATATATAATACCTCCGTACAGTACCCCATAATACTACCGTATCAGCTCTGCCCCGCACCCACAATGATCTGTGGGTCAATGGAGACCTGTAGTTTGGCGCTGAGGTCCTGATATTTCGAGAAACAATCCAGCTGGAATTTTAATTTGACATGTAAAGTGACGGCAGATACAGGAAAGGCTATAAAATCATTAGACACGTGAAGCTGAGACAGCCGAGATCTGTCAGATTTCTGAGAAATTACATAAAAAACCAAACTAATGCACATCTGTAAAAACAAGACTCGCTTATTACCGTATTATGTTATGAAGGAATTTTGTAAAATTTCCCCTTCAGCATCTGGAATTTATGTTCTAACTAGTTGGTGTCTGTTTACCTATAGTGTTATATATACAGTATATAGAGCTCTATTCTGTATACTACTATAATACTGCCTGTTATGTATGAGAATAGAACTTCTATAATACTACTCCTATGTACAAGAATATAACTACTATAATACTACTCCTATGTACAAGAATATAACTACTATAATACTACTCCTATATACAAGAATATAACTACTATAATACTACTCCTATGTACAAGAATATAACTACTATAATACTACCTCCTATGTACAAGAATATAACTACTATAATACTGCTCCTATGTACAAGAATATAACTACTATAATACTGCTCCTATGTACAAGAATATAACTACTATAATACTGCCTCCTATGTACAAGAATATAACTAGTATAATACTACTCCTATGTACAAGAATATAACTACTATAATACTACTCCTATGTACAAGAATATAACTACTATAATACTACTCCTATGTACAAGAATATAACTACTATAATACTGCTCCTATGTACAAGAATATAACTACTATAATACTGCTCCTATGTACAAGAATATAACTACTATAATACTACTCCTATGTACAAGAATATAACTACTATAATACTACTCCTATGTACAAGAATATAACTACTATAATACTACTCCTATGTACAAGAATATAACTACTATAATACTACTCCTATGTACAAGAATATAACTACTATAATACTGCTCCTATGTACAAGAATATAACTACTATAATACTACCTCCTATGTACAAGAATATAACTACTATAATACTACCTCCTATGTACAAGAATATAACTACTATAATACTGCTCCTATGTACAAGAATATAACTACTATAATACTACTCCTATGTACAAGAATATAACTACTATAATACTACTCCTATGTACAAGAATATAACTACTATAATACTACTCCTATGTACAAGAATATAACTACTATAATACTACTCCTATGTACAAGAATATAACTACTATAATACTGCTCCTATGTACAAGAATATAACTACTATAATACTACCTCCTATGTACAAGAATATAACTACTATAATACTACCTCCTATGTACAAGAATATAACTACTATAATACTGCTCCTATGTACAAGAATATAACTACTATAATACTGCTCCTATGTACAAGAATATAACTACTATAATACTGCTCCTATGTACAAGAATATAACTACTATAATACTGCTCCTATGTACAAGAATATAACTACTATAATACTACTCCTATGTACAAGAATATAACTACTATAATACTACTCCTATGTACAAGAATATAACTACTATAATACTACTCCTATGTACAAGAATATAACTACTATAATACTACTCCTATGTACAAGAATATAACTACTATAATACTGCTCCTATGTACAAGAATATAACTACTATAATACTACCTCCTATGTACAAGGATATAACTACAATAATGAGTACTCTATGGCAGTAGTTACTGCTTGGTGTACATCAATATATTAGTGATGCAGTATATGACACTGTATATGCGATAACTTAGATCACCGCCGTTTAACCCTTCAGATGCTGAGTATTTGGGGTGTTCCTCCTGTCCCCCATTACCCCTTCGCCCTCTCTGTACGTGGCTTCCCTCAGTGCACTCTCTGTGGTCCAGGTTGCAGCACGTTTCCAATCCCTGACCTTCTGTCATTGCTCCTGCGTTTGCTGATATCTGGATTTGTGTTTCCATCCTGCACTTTGTGACCTGACATTAGAGAAGTATTTGGCGGTATTATTCCTCGCACGTCCTGTCCTTCAGTGAGAAATCCTTCCATTTTCTACTGGGCTATTATCTCGGCTATTTCCAGGTGTAACAGGTTTTGGGTGACCACTTATATTGTCCGCCATTGCAGCCCCCTGTGGAGGCTACGTTATCCGTATAGTTCCACTGCTGGGTGTGGTGTAGAGCCTGCTGGGACTTGTAGTCCCCCAGAAGAATCTTGTTCCTGGCGTCCATTGTGGAAACCTTTATGATGAATGCTGCTGTGGACATGAAGAACCAGTTTAGGTGGTGGTCAGTAAACACCAGTGTGAACATAACCTTTACCTTCCAGGCAGCTATATGTGTGTATTATATAGGGGTGTATATACCCCTCCTAACGCCCACACCAGTCTCATTTATTATTATATAGCTTCTATTGTAGTATGACTGTGTACAGTGTGTGGCGGTGGGTGTGACGTTGTGTGCACAGCGGTGAAACGTGGAGCTCCGGGGCCATTGTGCAAAAATGATTCTATATACCGCTATAGCTGTCCAGTCTGTCAGGTGATATGGGATGACATATGCCCCAGGCATGGCAACTCCACAGCTACTGTTATCATATATAACGGTATTATTTATGCATTGTATTGCAGTATTAATATATTGTATAGCAGTAATATTTGTACTTGGTATTGCAGTAGTATTTATTATTTGAATAATTACATAATGCAGAATTATTTATACAATGTATTAATATTATTATATTGCTTTTTGTATAGAGCCGCTAGTTGAGCACAGTATGGCGATATTGTGCTCTTTTTCTTTGATTGTACATTTCATGAAAGCTCCAAGCCCTCTTTAACCCAGGGGAGATCAAAACTGGGTCCTTTTGGCACCTCAGTCCAGTTTTTGCAGTGTATGGTGCCGGCATTCTTGTTTGGGCATGGGGTATAAACATTTAATTTAACCAATGTTTGGTGCTATTATTTAGGAAATGCTAATATAATAATCTGCTCCTATACCGCTGACTAATTGTATAGATTTTGCTGCTCCTCTAACCGTTTTATTTTTGGGTTGTTTTTCAGGACGTTCAGTCAGAAAAAGGCCGCAGTGGAGAGAGACTACGCACAGGTAAGAACAAAGCCCAGGTACTGGTCATACCGTACAGCCAGAGAGGGCGACTCCAGTCACAAGGATGGAAACCTCACTAATGTTATATAAAATATACTGTTTATATGGTGCCAGGAAGACTGGGAAAGAGACAAGACTACTGTGCGAAGTATAACCTAAGTATAATGCCCTAAACTGGGGCATTATATATAACAATATCTCTATTCTGCAAGAATGTAATCATAATACTGCCCCCCTATGTATAAGAATATAACTACTATAATACTACTCCTATGTACAAGAATATAACTACTATAATACTACTCCTATGTACAAGAATATAACTACTATAATACTACCTCCTATGTACAGGAATATAACTACTATAATACTACCTCCTATGTACAAGAATATAACTACTATAATACTACTCCTATGTACAAGAATATAACTACTATAATACTACCTCCTATGTACAAGAATATAACTACTATAATACTACTCCTATGTACAAGAATATAACTACTATAATACTGCCCCTATGTACAAGAATATAACTACTATAATATTGCCCCTATGTACAAGAATATAACTACTATAATACTGCCCCTATGTACAAGAATATAACTACTATAATACTGCCCCTATGTACAAGAATATAACTACTATAATACTGCCCCTATGTACAAGAATATAACTACTATAATACTACCTCCTATGTACAAGAATATAACTACTATAATACTGCCCCTATGTACAAGAATATAACTACTATAATACTGCCCCTATGTACAAGAATATAACTACTATAATACTGCTCCTATGTACAAGAATATAACTACTATAATACTACTCCTATGTACAAGAATATAACTACTATAATACTGCTCCTATGTACAAGAATATAACTACTATAATACTGCTCCTATGTACAAGAATATAACTACCATAATACTACTCCTATGTACAAGAATATAACTACTATAATACTGCTCCTATGTACAAGAATATAACTACTATAATACTACCTCCTATGTACAAGAATATAACTACTATAATACTGCCCCTATGTACAAGAATATAACTACTATAATACTACCTCCTATGTACAAGAATATAACTACTATAATACTGCCCCTATGTACAAGAATATAACTACTATAATACTGCCCCTATGTACAAGAATATAACTACTATAATACTACCTCCTATGTACAAGAATATAACTACTATAATACTACTCCTATGTACAAGAATATAACTACTATAATACTGCTCCTATGTACAAGAATATAACTACTATAATACTGCTCCTATGTACAAGAATATAACTACTATAATACTGCTCCTATGTACAAGAATATAACTACCATAATACTACTCCTATGTACAAGAATATAACTACTATAATACTGCTCCTATGTACAAGAATATAACTACTATAATACTACTCCTATGTACAAGAATATAACTACTATAATACTACTCCTATGTACAAGAATATAACTGCTATAATACTGCTCCTATGTACAAAAATATAACTACTATAATACTGCCCCCTATAGTTCTCCTGGATTGTGTCTGTGCTATATCCTGTGGTCCTCACTCTCTGGTGCCCTCGTCTGTATTTTGGGGGTGGACCTCTGGCTGATCTGCTTCTTGCTTTTTGTCTCGGTGCCACCTATAAGCGGCAGCTGTCTGTGCGCTCTCTGGTTGCATTCATTGGCGCTGGCTGGCGTTCTTCAGCTGGTGCACGAGTCCTTCATAAAGGGAAGCGTTGTTGACCTACACAGCAGGGGAAACTGCTTCCTGCATCCTGCAATGAATACCTATGAGCGAGCTGAAATTCCGTCTTTGTTCTGGCCCAGAGCGGCGATTGTCCCCGGCTCCATGAGAAAGTGACGGCTTCACATGCCAGGGGGATCTGTGCCAGTGTCACCTGCCAGGGACGGCTTTAATTAGAGATACGTTATGTTTCTGTGGGTCGTTCAGTCTTTTTATGTCTCCGCAGAATGAGCGGCTCATTCATTAGTCATTTATTTGGGTTAAAAATAAAACAATACAATCTGCTTTGCTATTGGAATCCCCAGCGATCAGCTGCGATCAGGGAGAAGCCCTGTATCATGTGCTCACTACAGCTCCTCCACTGGCGAAATAAGGTATTACACTTCTCACTGAAAATATTAGGTCAACTGTATGTCAGGTTGGCACGTACCTTCTTGTACCCCAACTTATAATTAAGGGTCCCTTGACCCTCTGACATAGGTGACTTCTCCTTGTGGCAGCCATTGCTTTGCTTAAAGGGTAGCATTTGAAGACTCCTAGTCTCATAGTAGGATGTGAATTCCTGTTCCCGAGGTTTGTTCATCCTCTTTCCTACTATGGCTGCCTGTGTGTCAGTCTGCACCGTAGCTCTTGCATTTTATTCCTGATCCAGGAAGCCCTTGTTACATGTTTTGCCGTTTACAATGTATACTTTTCCATATCGTAGGGGCAGATAAGGATACTGTTTTGTAATTTAAAAAAATAACAAAGTTTTTTGACACCTTAAATGATGTGCAAAATCTTTTCGCTTTTCTCCACCTTCGGATGTGTTTTTTCTTTTTCTGTTGTGAATGTAACAGTTTGTTTCCCCTCGTAAAAAAAATGTGTTAATTTCAGTCGTCAGACACGAGACATATGCTGAACATCAAATAAAAGGAAGGCGGTGTGTGCGTGTGCGCGGAGATAGCAGACAGAAGGTGCCGAGACGCGTCTGAAAACAGGAAGACTCACCAATAGGTTATGGGTGGGGGGGTATAATTTAAGCTCAAATACTTTAAAAGAAACAAGCCCACCCTTTAAGGAGGACCCTTCACCATCTCCACTTTTTCCAACTTTTTGCATCCTGTAATAGTCGCCTCTCTGCTGATTCCGGAACAGTTGGAATTTTTTCTCTAGCCCCTACCATTCCTGAGTAATTGATGCTGATACGTTTGGTGCTTGATATGGTAATTTAGTCTCTTTTCTAAGTGGGCAGTTCCTGACTACCTGCTTTAGCCTGGGACCGCCCACTAATAGCTAATGTTAGTGCTAATTCCAACAGGACTGATTGCTCAGGAACGGTGGGGGCTAGAGAGAAAATTCCAACTGCTCCAGAATCTGTAAAACAGATCCTATTGAAAGATGCAAAAATATGGAGCTGGTGAAAGGTGCCCTTTAAGGGCCGAAACGGTCAGTGGTAAATAATGCTTAATTTTTTATCAAAATCTAGAGAGAAAGACAATGAC
This sequence comes from Leptodactylus fuscus, assembly GCF_031893055.1. NCBI lineage: Eukaryota > Metazoa > Chordata > Amphibia > Anura > Leptodactylidae > Leptodactylus > Leptodactylus fuscus. The sequence continues at coordinate 273,039,753 of NC_134266.1, read as the reverse complement.
CGACCAGTTGCTATGTCGCTGATTCTGACCAGGGCTAGGTGAGCTCTGGTCCCCTTCGCTGTTTATCAAAGTTGTCGGATGGCGCTCTTAATGATTGTCACCCTTTGTCAGTATATAAGCTCCTGTTTACGACTGAGGGTTCGTTCCTGTGACACATTCTGATTATCCCATGTCGTTACCTATAATCCCCGGCCTCTTGTGGATGTAAATATTTAATGCAGGAAGGAATTTAGTCTCATCTTTGTTGCGTCACATTTCCCGTATGTTAGGAAAATTCTTCCGTTATTATCTATACTGTTATATTTAGTACAGTACCTGTATACAGGACTGTCATGGAGTCTGCAGACAGTATCACTCTGTGTATACCCCAGAGGGGAGGGGGTCATGTACATAATGTTTTCACAATGCCTTGTTGAAGGCGATTAAATGGATTGTCCAAGATGTGGTCGCTTTCTCCCAGAAACAGCGCCACCCCTGTCAGTGGGTTGTGTCTGGTATTGCAGCTCGGTTCCATGGATGTGAACTGAGCAGAACTGTAATGCCAAACTCCACCTGTGGCCATGTGTGGCAGTGTTCTGGAGGTCCCAGTGGGTCTTCATGCTTTCTAGGGTCAGGACATTAGTGTTAGACTTCAGGAGCGCTAATGTCACCCTCTGACCCTGTGACGGGGTCAGAAGAGGCCACCGAAGCCACAAAGTCGCCGTCTTCTCCGCTCCTTTCTGTGCTCGCTTTGCACGCTGTTTTCTCCAGCGCTGGAATGTTTCGTTTCAGCCAAAGGCAACAGCTCGGGCCGAGCCAGAACCCGGCGCCTATTATTGGAAGTGACACACTGGATCTGCTTGGTCATTCTTGGCTCCGCTTGCTCAAGTCTCGGGTGGAGGGGACCGAGGGCAAGACGCCATTTAAAGGGCCGGCGCACCTAAATCACCCCTGGCTTAATATGTAACAGTCATGTAGCCAGTGTCAATGATAATTGTTGCCAAATTTGCTTAAAGGGGAAGTCCCTGGGATATTTTTATTTGGGAAAGTCACCACTGATGGTTGTGTCTAGGGTTTTTTTTTTATTTTTTGGAAACTCATCATGTATAAAGAATCAAAACGAGAAGAAATTTTGAATAATTGACCTTCCCCTTTAAATATGGGGTCCCTGTGCCTTTAAGAGAATATGCTATAGTCCTGTGATTTATACATGGGATACCTAGGTCAGACCTAATGGTCCGTAGCCGATTTTACGGTTGATGCGGTGTGACAGGATGTGCCCTCTTCATTTCCAACCCCCCCATATGGGGCATGCATTGTTACCTCCGAGGGAGGGGCTTGTACTTTTCGGAATGTTACAATGTAACAGCTCTTGGATATCCTGTATCACAATTCTATTCTTTATATAGGCGACCGTGTAACCGTAGACTGCTGGGAATGTGCGGGGTTCACGTGTCGCCGCGCTGGTAATAAATGATGTCATGTAAACTTTGGGCCCGGCCTATGTTTGAGTAAAGGTGTGTGAGATCCAGATATAGCCCTGCGCTGCTCAGGAGCTCCACCCAATGTGACACAACAACTCCGACTTTTTATCACTTTTTATTGATCATTTTACAGCTTTGGAACGATCTTCTGTACCGTCCCTTTAAGACCTTTTTGCAGCCGTAACCCAAATCGTGTGACGTGGCTGCCCCTTTAAACCGTGCTCCACCTAGGAATGTAATTGTACAGGTGAAACTTGTATATCGTGGCCAATAACTTAAATATATTTCTTGCCCTGATATTGAGTTGTATCGTATCTTCTCCTCTAGTCACAACCAAAGCTGCGTAATCCGTTTACTTTACCTGGCTGCAGAATTTTGTATCTCGCCGATTGTCCTTGCCTGATTTAGTGGATCTACAGCAAGTACACCCTGCTATGATCTACGTGATGTTTGAGAGTGAAAGCACTACATCTCCTTGAATGCAACGCAGCAGGAGCCATGACCTTAAAGGGGTTGTCTCGTGAACATAGCTAAGACTCATTAAGGTCAGAGACTTTCGTATGGAGTGTTACCTGTCTTTCCTCTCTCGAAATCTGCTGGTGGTGTCAGACGTCTTGTTGTTGGGTGAACTATGAGTCACTTGTCTGTGCTTACAGTTCATTTAAAGGGCATGTCCATTTTTTTTTCATCTGTGCATCTAAAATAAAAAAAAAAAAAAAAAAAAAAAAAGTTAAGCAACATCATCTATAATCTTCATTAAAAATCTCCGGCGGTTTTAAAGGGATCCTATTATATAAACTCAATGTTCTCTGCCTATGATGTAGGAATAGCCTTAAGAAAGACTATTCATCTCCTACCTTTCGTTGTCTTCTCTGCACCGCCGTTCGGTAGAAATCCCGTTTTATGTCGGTATGCAAATGAGTTCTCTCGCAGCACTGGGGGTGGGCCCCAGCATTCAAACAGCACTGGGGGTGTTCCCAATGCTGTGAGAAAAATCTCCAGCACCACCTCCATCTTCTTCAGAAATGGGCTCTCTGCGCATCTTCTTCCGGCGGTGGCTTCAAACTTCTAGGCCACAAGAAAATGGCCGCTTACACAGTATTGTAAGCAGCCACTTAAAGCCAGTCGGCTGCCCGAGGCCTAGAAGTTTGAAGCCAACCCCCGGAAGAAGACGTGAGGAAGATGGAGGCGGTACAGCAGCATTGGGGACACCCCCAGTGCTGTTTGAGCACTGAGGACCGCCCCCAGTGCTGTGAGAGAACTCATTTGCATACCGGCGAACACCAGATTATATACCGAAGGGCAGCCCTGAGAAGACATCTAAAGGTAGGAGAAGAATAGGCTTTCTTAAGGCTATTCCTAAGTGATAAGCAGAAAAAATTGAGTTTAAATGATAGGATCCCTTTAGGCCGGGTTCACACAGAGTATTTTGGCTCGTGATTTGCTACGTAGACGCCGCGGGAGCTTTTGTGGACCATATACGCTCCCATTGTTTTCAATGGTAACAGACTACAAACCATCCCTGTGTAGTCTGATCCTGCCGTTGTGTATTCCTCCTTTCCTTCGTCTATTGTCTGACTGGTCAGTGGTCTCCATCCTCCGCCGACCCATAAACTACACCCCCCAGCAGGGCCCTAACTGAAGCCTGATGGTTGTAGTCCTGCGGCCTATGTACGGCAATACCTCCAACCATTGCTGGATTATAGTGACGGCCACACATTATCAGGTGTATATATGTGCTAGTAGCGCCCCCTGTGGTCACCTCAGGGTGATGTCGTCACTTGCTGCTGTTTGTTTTCATTCTGACTTTCCTCCCAGTCCTGCACGTTGCGTTACGGGCGGCTCCTCGCTTTACGTCACATGTATGTCTTAGTCACGGGGAAACAAAAGCTCCATTTTTCCTGGAGATATTTGGATGACAGAACTTCTGAGCTGAAATCGAAGAGCTGAGGCTTTAAAGCCAAGCGTAAATAATGGCTGGTGGGCATGGAACGCCCCGGCTGACAGTGCTCGGCTTGTCTCTTGGCACACTCGGGGCCTTGTACTGAGCAAGCGGCTGTATCCTGCCTCCACCCAACCAAAATACAGGAGTGTGCCGGGGACAGAGAGCAGTCAGTGCGCGGAGGAGACTCCGGCCTCAGCCACAGGAATGTTTCCATAGGATGAAGAGTTTAGGTCAGTGGCTCCTCTTCAGGCCTGGCCAGTGAAGGGCGCCATTCATACAGGCTTGGCATCAGCACAGGCCCAACAAATGGAGGCTATTGTACCCAGCAAGTACCTGAGCACATGTATACACCAGAGGGGCAGCACTGTGCCAACATGGCATCGGAGACCCAATATACTGACTGTTATGGTATTACAATGGGTGTATTACTGAGGGTGCGAAGTAGCTAAGCCCGGCATGTGTGGTACGGGTTATGTACATAGGAGCGGTATTATAGTAGTTATATTCTTGTACATAGGAGCAGTATTATAGTAGTTATATTCCTGTATATAGGAGTAGTATTATAGTAGTTATATTCTTGTACATAGGAGTAGTATTATAGTAGTTATATTCTTGTACATAGGAGCGGTATTATAGTAGTTATATTCTTGTACATAGGAGCAGTATTATAGTAGTTATATTCCTGTATATAGGAGTAGTATTATAGTAGTTATATTCTTGTACATAGGAGTAGTATTATAGTAGTTATATTCTTGTACATAGGAGGTAGTATTATAGTAGTTATATTCTTGTACATAGGAGTAGTATTATAGTAGTTATATTCTTGTACATAGGAGTAGTATTATAGTAGTTATATTCTTGTACATAGGAGCAGTATTATAGCAGTTATATTCTTGTACATGGGAGGTAGTATTATAGCAGTTATATTCTTGTACATATGAGCAGTATTATAGTAGTTATATTCTTGTACATAGGAGGTAGTATTATAGTAGTTATATTCTTGTACATAGGAGCAGTATTATAGTAGTTATATTCTTGTACATAGGAGCAGTATTATAGTAGTTATATTCTTGTACATAGGGGGCAGTATTATATATTATAGTAGTTATATTCTAAAGGGCTGTTTTCCTATATCCTTGTATACCATATTACATAACCTCTCTGGATCCCTGTGCTGTAGTGTATGAGCAGCACACTGTATAGTTATAAGACGTTGCAGGATAGTCCCATTACAGTATACACAGACATATCTGCAGAGGTGACGGCTCCTCTTTCCATGGCTGTATTTCTCACCCTATAGCCATACATCACATGCACACACCAGCAGCTCACAACATGATGCAAACGACTTCTCTCCCTTCTACTAACATGCAAATATTGACAGGGGGCGCACAGCTGGGTGTGAGTCTTGGTTTCCTTCGTGCTGCGATGTTCTGCCTGGATATAATTAGACGGGAATTGCCAGGAACAAAGTTTCTTCCCGGAATCTGGATGTAACAAGCAGCGTTGGGTTTCTGCTCGGTGGAATCTATATTCCCAGATTTTGGCGGTCGCCGCCGCCCCTCCCCGTATGACGGATTCTGGGCTCATCTCGGTGACGTCGATAACCGAACAGCATGAGAACTTTGCCCAGATGCCAAAAGACGTTGCGCAATCCCAAGCCGTCCAGGCTATTAATAGACAGCCCCTCCATGTGCTGACCTCAGCAGGCTGTGAATGTGCAGAACATCGCCGATCATTCCTTTATCTGTTCCTGGGAAAGCTGGGTGACAGCCATTAGTATGGTCAACACAGCTTTCTTAGGTTTCTGAATAGCAAGGGTTAGGTCCATATACATACATGTATTCCTCAATGAAAGTTTCCTACCATTTGGAATAAGCTGGGTGATCATCCCTTTGCTGTAGTTACAAAGTATAACCAACTTTCCTAGGGTTCTGAATGGCACATCTGCCTTATTTCATGCTCCGCTCCCATATCAATGTGTAACTAGTGAGATGTGCCACTCTGTGCCCTGGGAAAGCTGGCTATGCTCTGTAACTATAGTGAAAGGAATGATCACCCAGCTTTCTTTGCATCCGGAATGACATGTGATTTGCAATCCGCGCTTGTGTCACTGCATTGCAATGCATATTTGCCAGATTGAGTGGCCTCTGTGATGGTGATACAGGTTGTCACCCAGCTTTTCTTGCACCCTGAGTGGCAGTGTTTTACAGCAATGGATGCCCTACTCCCTTATCTGTGCATAACAAGGGAAATTTGAAAGGAAAGCTGGGTGAGCGGTGTATTAATGGAAAATTAGGTCAGTACCAAACTTTGCAAGGCCCCTGAATGACAGTTTTGCAGTGACCTATTGGTATGGGAGTGCAGTATGCATTACTATAATGTTTTGCCATTCAGGAACTTAGGAATGCTGCGTAACTACTTATATTGCCATTATTATACTGACATGGTGTATGCCGTTCAGTAGTCAAGAAAAGTTGGGTGAGGCCCAGTGTGACTGTCACAGCTGCCTTTCTGGATTCCAGGGCCTTTGAATGTCACATCTGACTAGTCATGTGGACAGGGAGCATGTGTCACTACCAAGCATTGCCACACAGGGTGCAAGGAAAGCTGAGTGACAACCCTCCGGATGCTGTTGGATTTCGATTGCACTGGTTGCTGCCCAGGTCAGACTTCTAGACTAAGGTGGTGGGTGCAACCCATTGCCTATCCTACATAACATCCTGATCAGAGAGCATTATGGGTAGGGGGCTATTTAGTGGGTGCAGACTCCCCCTGTTACCATCTGTCCTGGCAGGTCTGTGCAGCACCCGGCTATTCTGGTATATTCCTCTTAGAGACCCCGCACAGATGTCAGACACATGTTCTGAAGAAGCCTCCGCTCTGCTGAGCACATTACACAGGAACGACACATTGTGCAACGTGCAAACATTCTGCAGAATAAAAAAACCAAAAATCTGCTGATCCCTCTGATCGCCCGTCTATGTGGGGTAAACGCCCCTGAGGCCGAGCCTGCCGACGTTCATAGGAAACCGATATCCTGTGCAGACGGTGTTGTTCGTTTTTTTTTTTGTTTGTTTTTTTTTCAGGGGGGGGGGGTCACATAATTACTCTTTGGGTGTCATTGAAATTTTTTTAAAAATGGGAGATTTACAGAATATAACTCAAGTCCTGTAGTAGTGTGTGTGTGTGGGGGGGGGGGTAACAAAAATTAAAGGGGTTCTCCAGCCCCAAATCAATTTTTGATGCTGATGTCAGAAACAGCGCTGCCTGATCACTAGAAGATTCCAGGACCCTGGAGAGGTCACAAAATAGAGAATCAATTTGGGTAATAAAAAAAAAAAAAAAAATCTATTCTATTTATTTTGTTAAAAGAATAGTTCTATCTACCGTTACTTACTGTCTACTTACAGTCGTGTAGCGTCGCGTGTCCTCGGCATATTATAAATTGTTCATAATAAACCATTTTAGCTGATTGTGTTTTATGTTGTGGGTAGGAATTGCCAGACGAGGGGTTAATCTTATTACTGGAGGCAAATGAAAAACCGTAATGTCCAAAATTCAATAAGAAGCGACAAGGAAGAACCTGATCCACTGCACTGCGGATACCGGCCAGAGATCTGTAACTAAGGGCTTAGTCTATACGAACATGACATAGGGCAGTATTATAGTAGTTATATTCTTGTACATAGGAGTAGTATTATAGTAGTTATATTCTTGTAGATAGGAGCAGTATTATAGTAGTTATATTCTTGTACATAGGAGGTAGTATTATAGTAGTTATATTCTTGTACATAGGAGGTAGTATTATAGTAGTTATATTCTTGTATATAAGAGTAGTATTATAGTAGTTATATTCTTGTACATAGGGGGCAGTATTATAGTAGTTATATTCTTGTACATAGGAGGTAGTATTATAGTAGTTATATTCTTGTACATAGGAGCAGTATTATAGTAGTTATATTCTTGTACATAGGAGGTAGTATTATAGTAGTTATATTCTTGTACATAGGAGCAGTATTATAGTAGTTATATTCTTGTACATAGGAGTAGTATTATAGTAGTTATATTCTTGTACATAGGAGCAGTATTATAGTAGTTATATTCTTGTACATAGGAGTAGTATTATAGTAGTTATATTCTTGTACATAGGAGCAGTATTATAGTAGTTATATTCTTGTACATAGGAGCAGTATTATAGTAGTTATATTCTTGTACATAGGAGATAGTATTATAGTAGTTATATTCTTGTACATAGGTGCAGTATTATAGTAGTTATATTCTTGTACATAGGAGCAGTATTATAGTAGTTATATTCTTGTACATAGGAGTAGTATTATAGTAGTTATATTCTTGTACATAGGAGTAGTATTATAGTAGTTATATTCTTGTACATAGGAGTAGTATTATAGTAGTTATATTCTTGTACATAGGAGCAGTATTATAGTAGTTATATTCTTGTACATAGGAGTAGTATTATAGTAGTTATATTCTTGTATATAGGAGCAGTATTATAGTAGTTATATTCTTGTACATAGGAGTAGTATTATAGCAGTTATATTCTTGTACATAGGAGTAGTATTATAGTAGTTATATTCTTGTACATAGGAGGTAGTATTATAGTAGTTATATTCTTGTACATAGGAGCAGTATTATAGTAGTTATATTCTTGTACATAGGAGATAGTATTATAGTAGTTATATTCTTGTACATAGGTGCAGTATTATAGTAGTTATATTCTTGTACATAGGAGCAGTATTATAGTAGTTATATTCTTGTACATAGGAGTAGTATTATAGTAGTTATATTCTTGTACATAGGAGTAGTATTATAGTAGTTATATTCTTGTACATAGGAGTAGTATTATAGTAGTTATATTCTTGTACATAGGAGTAGTATTATACTAGTTATATTCTTGTACATAGGAGGTAGTATTATACTAGTTATATTCTTGTACATGGGAGTAGTATTATAGTAGTTATATTCTTGTACATAGGAGCAGTATTATAGTAGTTATATTCTTGTACATAGGAGCAGTATTATAGTAGTTATATTCTTGTACATAGGAGTAGTATTATAGTAGTTATATTCTTGTATATAGGAGCAGTATTATAGTAGTTATATTCTTGTACATAGGAGCAGTATTATAGTAGTTATATTCTTGTACATAGGAGTAGTATTATAGCAGTTATATTCTTGTACATAGGAGTAGTATTATAGTAGTTATATTCTTGTACATAGGAGGTAGTATTATAGTAGTTATATTCTTGTACATAGGAGCAGTATTATAGTAGTTATATTCTTGTACATAGGAGATAGTATTATAGTAGTTATATTCTTGTACATAGGAGATAGTATTATAGTAGTTATATTCTTGTACATAGGTGCAGTATTATAGTAGTTATATTCTTGTACATAGGAGCAGTATTATAGTAGTTATATTCTTGTACATAGGAGCAGTATTATAGTAGTTATATTCTTGTACATAGGAGTAGTATTATAGTAGTTATATTCTTGTACATAGGAGTAGTATTATACTAGTTATATTCTTGTACATAGGAGGTAGTATTATAGTAGTTATATTCTTGTACATGGGAGTAGTATTATAGTAGTTATATTCTTGTACATAGGGGCAGTATTATAGTAGTTATATTCTTGTACATAGGAGTAGTATTATAGTAGTTATATTCTTGTACATAGGAGTAGTATTATAGTAGTTATATTCTTGTACATAGGGGCAGTATTATAGTAGTTATATTCTTGTACATAGGAGTAGTATTATAGTAGTTATATTCTTGCACATAGGGGGGCAGTATTATAGTAGTCCTTCCCTCAGATACAACCTGTAATAACAGGACGCTAGGTTTCCTTCCCTGTCTGTACTGACACTTGTATCTTCTATCATTCAGCAGTTCCTGGGAATCTGGCAGGAAATACCAGGAATTAACATAATCGTATTTAAGAGCGTTGTGGGCAGGCTTTGGATGGCAGCATTATATGGACGGGCAGAGCTGCCACCTGGCCAGAACAAATGATCCTCTGACTGTGTGACTTTATCTGGGTTTCTGTGTCAGGGTTATTCTCCCGAATCCTCTTATTAACCCCTTATGTGCTACATGAATAGGAATTACTTGGTAACATCAGACACAGGGTTAGCGGTGGATATTACGGGGTAATGCCCTACATGGCGGCCGCCTCAGCTCAGCCCCAGTAATCTGTAATGGAAGGAGATAAGTGGTTACAGTTTTTTTGGCCCCTCTTGTAGTCGCCCCATTACTATAATTGGGGAATCTACTTGTACAGGAAGTGATTGTGATTTTTGCTACATTTGGGGATTACTTGATGAATCTGTCATTTGGACACTTTGCACACCCCAGTGCAGATCCTTTTAGGTGACCATCTCCTTTAAGGATGGCCATAGCACCAGGTCACGTGGACAATCCTCATCCTCCCAGACTCTCTCCTCTCCTTCCTTGCTCTCGCCATGGCCGCCACTACTTTACCTCTGTAGGAATTTGCACGAATGCTGAGGGGTCTCTTTGTTCTTCCTTCCTCATGAATATGAATTAGGGGGGTGGGAGCGCAGAAGGGGTATAATAATGGGTCATTTACATACGTCTACATTGGAACGATCTATTAATTTTGTCTGCAATGTGTCGGTAATTTGTTCCTTCTATCAAGACAAGACGACGTTCATTATTGAGGCGATTGTCTGAGAATCTGGATATGGGGGAGGGGAGCGAGAAGACCACAACCCCAAATCTTTACTGTTAGAAATGCCATTGATGGATAAAAATAACTTCAAAATGATCGAAACTGCTATTTTTGATATTTGTGACTTTGTTTCTGATTGTTCTTGTGTGGCTCAGGGGTTCGCTCTATAGCCTTGCGGTATAAGGGTCCTGGGTTCGAATCCATCTTTCGTCTGCGTGTTCTCCCGATCTTCGGGGGAGTTTAAAGACTTATTAAAGGCGATATTTAGATAGTGATGACCATGTCAGTAAAGCGCTGTGGAATATGTTAATAAAGAGCAAAGTCTTCCCATTTTACAATATGATGACGTATTAGTCGTCTGACTACACCGGTCATAAGGAGACGATGTCCTGCACCAGCCAGGCTGAGAGCCGAGCGCAACGTGTCAATTCAGTTCATCCACGTCGGGTTGAGGCCTGTAAATCTGACCAATCCATGGACACTCCTTGGGGACGCCCTGCAATTCGCTACAAGGTGGGCCTAGCTCTAAACTCGCCCTTTGGTCCCTTTATTCTCACGATCAGCGGTGGTCGCAGAGGTCGGACCCACCATCATTCCTAAAGTAATGAAAGAGGCCTGCGCCCCTTTACGATGGGAGACGGTAGTGCCATTATGGTACAGGATAGTGGATAAGGGTCCAGTTGGTGGAGGTCTGACCACCGAGACCCCCAGCGATCAGGAGAACGGCCTCCTCCTTGTGAATGGACCCCTGTTCACTTGTGTTCCGTTCACTTCTTTCATATACAAGTGAATAGAACGCCATTCGCACAAACCAATTGGTGCTCCATTCACAAAGCTTTAGGACAGCTTTTGGTCACCCGTTCTCCCAATGGTCAGACCCCCAGTAACATTCATCCCCCTATACACAACCCCCTTTTACGTGGCCGCGCTCTTTATACATAATGTTTGGTCACAACGTGTTCGCTCATTGGCGCCATCTGTGATTTTTCATAGATTTGCAGTGGTCTGAGTAATCTTGGATGACTCTCCTAGCCTGAGGTCGGTCTATGGACTCAATGTCCCATATATGACACTCTAGTGGTGTGCGGATACATTGTGTAATATATAGGTGGTGTGTTTATCCTCCATGGATCAGCTGACCGCTCCTTGTGCCGACCTCCTTGTTACTATGTATCTTCTTAGTGTTTGTGTTATTACATCAGTGACCCGGTCACAGGCGCCTCCTCCGTCTTATTTCCTAGGAATGACATGACCTCAGCCCCCACTCCTGCACTGTCAGCATAATATTACTTACGCAAGCACTAAACCATGACATGACCGTCACTGAAAATCCAAACCTGATAATTTTTTTTTATAAATAACATATACATTGAGTTTTTCTTATAGATGTATTCTTAAGAAAATCTGATTAATAAAGCTGAGTTGCGAAATTACATGGTCTGTATCAGATCTTCATTTCAATCCTCGATTTCCAATGAATTAAAGGTAATGTAGAGTGAATGTCCCAAATTAGAAACCAAAAAACAAGGGGCAACACGGTGGCTCAGTGGTTAGCACTGCAGCCATGCAGCGCTGGAGTCCTGGGTTTGAATCCTGCCAGGAACAACATCTGCAAGGAGTTTGTATGTTCTCCCCGTGTTTGTGTGGATTTCCTTCCATTCTACAAAGACATACTGATAAAAAAAAAGAAAAAAAATGTACATTGTGATCCCTATATGGGGCTCACACAAAAAACAAAAACAAACCTGATCTATTACTATATCTCTGCAATTTTAATCAGATTTTTGCACAAAAATGTGGAAAGCCTCATTAATTTGGAAAAACATTTTTATTCAGAAGTGTTCTTTGAAAAATCTGATTAATAAAGCCGCCTGAGATGGAAAAATCACCTACGTGACTGAATCGGGCGAATACTCCTTCATTATATCTTGAGGATAAGGCTCAATTCCCATTGAGTAAATGTCCCAAATCCAGAGGATGAGAAAAAAAATTTTATGACTTGATCTCTCTCGGCCCTATTAAGTAGATTTTTGCACAAAAACATCTATTTTAGTGGATCTTAGATTTAGTAAAATATATTCTTGACGTGAAATTTATTTTTTTTCCAAGGATTTTTTTTTTTTTTTTTTTTTAGAAATTTTTGTATTAATATTGTAGAAAAATGTGATTTAATAAAGTTGTACGAGGTTGGGAATGACCTGGTGTGACTGAATCGGGGCTCTAGTCTATAGCGTATCTTCAGCATAAGGCTGAATGGCCAGTGAATTAAAGGCAATGAAAATCTCAAATTGATCTCAAATGAAAGCGTAAGAGGAAATTCTTTACTTCTAGATTTCTCTCTCTGCCTTATTAATCAGATTTTTAGCCAAAAAAATCGATTTTACTGGAAAATTTGAAAATAATCTCATTTTTCTATGGAGCTGAGAATTTGTCCATGGATGGCTTGTAATCCTCTATCCTATATTGTAGTTTATAGGAATGGGGGGGGGGGGGGGATTGGGTCCCATCTGTTGCCTATGTGTTTATGCTCCTCAGGCCTGGGAACACCAGTCACTTGTTGTCGGCTTCCCCGGAGCTTCTCACATCCTTCAATTAAAGTTCATTCCCATAAATGTCTCCTCTGGTCGTTCCTTGTCATGTAGACTCTTTATAGCCCAGAAGGCCTGTGACTCCGGCGGTGGAATGGCAGCACAATGTGCGGGGACATTCCTGGGCAGCGCCAGACCTGCGTACAGCTGCAGCACATAATAGCGTGCGGGGTGGTTGTTGTTATTGGGGGGGGGCAGATATTTATTAGTCCATAAATCAATGTCATTCACTTCTCAATGGCGATGGTGAGTCGTCCGTCACCACCATCTCTAGAACTAGATAAATAGCCGAAACCTGCAGCAAAAATTCTGCGGTTTGTGGATTTAGGTGTGGTTAAGGGAAAAAAAAATTTAGATTTTTCAACATTATGCTTTTTAGATGGCGACGTGTTTTATTATAGGCTGGGTATAGATGGAGACGTGTTTTATTGTAGGCTGGGTATAGATGGAGACGTGTTTTATTGTAGGCTGGGTATAGATGGCGCCGTGTTTTATTGTAGGCTGGGTATAGATGGCGACATGTTTTATAAGCTGGGTATAGATGGCGCTGTGTTTTATTATAGGCTGGGGTATAGATGCCGACTTGTTTTATTATAGGCTGGATATAGATGGCGACTTGTTTTATTATAGGCTGGGTATAGATGGCGCCGTGTTTTATTATAGGCTGGGTATAGATGGCGACTTGTTTTATTATAGGCTCGATCTAGATGGCGACTTGTTTTATTGTAGGCTGGGTATAGATGGCGACGTGTTTTATTATAGGCTGGGTATAGATGGCGACTTGTTTTATTATAGGCTCGATATAGATGGCGACTTGTTTTATTGTAGGCTGGGTATAGATGGCGACGTGTTTTATTGTAGGCTGGGTATAGATGGCGACATGTTTTATAAGCTGGGTATAGATGGCGCTGTGTTTTATTATAGGCTGGGGTATAGATGGCGCCGTGTTTTATTATAGGCGGGGTATAGATAGTGGCGTGTTTTATTGTAGGCTGGGTATAGATGGTGCCGTGTTTTATTATAGGCTGGGGTATAGATGGCGACGTGTTTTATTATAAGCTGGATATAGATGGCGACGTGTTTTATTATAGGCGGGGTATAGATAGTGGCGTGTTTTATTATAGGCTGGATATAGATGGCGACGTGTTTTATTATAGGCTGGGGTATAGATGGCGCCGTGTTTTATTATAGGCGGGGTATAGATAGTGGCGTGTTTTATTGTAGGCTGGGTATAGATGGTGCCGTGTTTTATTATAGGCTGGGGTATAGATGGCGACGTGTTTTATTATAAGCTGGATATAGATGGCGACGTGTTTTATTATAGGCGGGGTATAGATAGTGGCGTGTTTTATTATAGGCTGGATATAGATGGCGACGTGTTTTATTATAGGCTGGATATAGATGGCGCCGTGTTTTATTATAGGCGGGGTATAGATAGTGGCGTGTTTTATTGTAGGCTGGGTATAGATGGTGCCGTGTTTTATTATAGGCGGGGTATAGATAGTGGCGTGTTTTATTATAGGCTGGGGTATAGATGGCGCCGTGTTTTATTGTAGGCTGGGTATAGATGGTGCCGTGTTTTATTATAGGCTGGGGTATAGATGGCGCCGTGTTTTATTATAAGCTGGATATAGATGGCGACGTGTTTTGCACAAAGCTGGGTATAGATGGCGACCTGTTTTATTATAGGCTCCATATAAATGGCGACGTATTTTACACAAAGCTGGGTATAGATGGCGGTGTAGTCTTTCCAGTAGCTCCATCTGAGACTTCATATCTACCTGTCGTTGCCTGTTGGTTCTGTGTCTTTCCCTACAGTGCGGTACTATATAATCTTACATTTGACCTCACTCGCTGCACATGGTAGGAGGGGACCTGTTAGATTTTGGACTGTGGCCCAAGTTTTCTGGTTACTCGTGTGGGTGTAGAGCCGAGCCCCTCTGTGGTCACCCCTCCCCCCTCCATAGTTCCTGTATACGGTGCAGACACATTAAGGTTCTAGATTTCGCCCTTGTGCCCGTCTGAATGGTGTTTGCTTTGTCAGGTATTCCTGCCTGTGTGACCACGAGGCTGCTGACCGCGCTGGATGTTTTGGCCAGGCAGCAGATTTTGCCGTCCCTTTAATTCGGATCATGGAGGTGTCGTGTCTGTGCCGCTGATCTGCCAGTGTACCCGAGTCCAAGCCTATAGCACGTGATACGGTCTGTGCTGACACTGTGTCTGGGTGTCGCACACTTCTTGAGTCCGCCGTTCAGCCACCACGTTGTCTGTCATTCTGCGCAGATAAATCCGCTGCGGAGACGGACGCGCAATGGCAGAGAAGGGTTCGAATATTTCTGTAGGGCTGGGAATAGATGATGGCGCCGTATCTCACAGAAGAACCTATAGATGGCGATATGTTATATACCGTACTAGAATAGATGATGGCGGGTGATAGACTGGACTTGTATCCCCATCCTCATACTGTACTTAAGGGTAATGTTGTCGCCCCTTTAAGAGCAATCCGTTTTCTAATCCATTGTCTTTCTCCTTCCGCAGACCATTCAGAAGTTAGCGAGCCAATACCTGAAGAAAGAGTGGCCTGTAGTGAAACCGGAGGAGCGCAGCGAGTACAGGTAACGCAACGTCCTATCCGAGCTGTAGGATTCTAATATCCAGATACTTGTATTCCGGGAACGTTAGAGACAAATTCTGAGCAATCCTGTGAGTGTGAACTGGGCTGTGCATTGACATGTCCTATAATATATTGTTATGGATCCCATAAGCTTACATTTCCTGCCACATAATAACAGATAAAAGCTCGCCGCGGATTACCTGCACTTACTGCGTTTCGTTGCTTCTTTGAACTTTTCCTTCCGACACAATGGAATAATTCTGAGATAGATTATGATTGTTTTACTGCGTCCTCCATGATAGAAACGTGGGATCTTTTGTGAATGTAGTGCGACACGTTTTAGGTTTAATCTTACACACACACACACACACACACACACACACACACACACACACACACACCTGCTGTGTTACCACCAGATGGAACACAAATGTGACAATACAAGGTGCCCTGGACTCGGTGATGCGTCTGATAGCTTTGGTGCTCACTACAAGAACGAGACGCCATGCAGTGGCGTAACTAGGAATGGCAGTGCCCCGTGGTGAACTCTTGACATGGGTCCCACCCCACCCGACCAACATCCTCTTCCCCCCCCCCTCCCCTGCACACAGTATTATACCCCATAGTGGCCCCTACACACAGTATTATATCCCATAGTGACCCCTGCACACAGTATTATGTCCCATAGTGGCCCCTGCACACAGTGTTATCCCCCATAGTGTCCCCTGCACACAGTATTATATCCCATAGTGACCCCTGCACACAGTATTATGGCCCCATAGTGGCTCCTGCACACAGTATTATGTCCCATAGTGGCCCCTGCACACAGTATTATGTCCCATAGTGGCCCCTGCACACAGTGTTATCCCCCATAGTGACCCCTGCACACAGTATTATGTCCCATAGTGGCCCCTGCACACAGTATTATGTCCCATAGTGGCCCCTGCACACAGTATTATGTCCCATAGTGGCCCCTGCACACAGTATTATGTCCCATAGTGGCCCCTGCACACAGTATTATCCCCCATAGTGACCCCTGCACACAGTATTATCCCCCATAGTGGCCCCTGCACACAGTATTATCCCCCATAGTGGCCCCTGCACACAGTATTATGTCCCATAGTGGCCCCTGCACACAGTATTATATCCCATAGTGACCCCTGCACACAGTATTATGGCCCCATAGTGGCTCCTGCACACAGTATTATATCCCATAGTGTCCCCTGCACACAGTATTATCCCCCATAGTGGCTCCTGCACACAGTATTATATCCCATAGTGTCCCCTGCACACAGTGTTATCCCCCATAGTGACCCCTGCACACAGTATTATGGCCCCATAGTGGCCCCTGCACACAGTATTATGGCCCCATAGTGGCCCTTGCACACACTATTATGGCCCCATAGTGGCCCCTGCACACAGTATTATGTCCCATAGTGGCCCCTGCACACAGTAGTATACCCCATAGTGGCCCCTGCACACAGTATTATCCCCCATAGTGGCCCCTGCACACAGTATTATCCCCCATAGTGGCCCCTGCACACAGTATTATCCCCCATAGTGGCCCTTGCACACAGTATTATCCCCCATAGTGGCCCCTGCACACAGTATTATGTCCCATAGTGGCCCCTGCACACAGTATTATCCCCCATAGTGTCCCCCTGCACACAGTATTATCCCCCATAGTGTCCCCCTGCACACAGTATTATCCCCCATAGTGTCCCCCTGCACACAGTATTATCCCCCATAGTGGCCCCTGCACACAGTATTATCCCCCATAGTGGCCCTTGCACACAGTATTATCCCCCATAGTGGCCCTTGCACACAGTATTATGTCCCATAGTGGCCCTTGCACACAGCATTATGTCCCATAGTGGCCCTTGCAACAGTATTGTGGCCCCTGCACACAGTATTATCCCCCATAGTGGCCCCTGCACACAGTATTATGTCCCATAGTGGCCCCTGCACACAGTATTATGTCCCATTGTGGACACACATGAACAATTATTATACTCTGGGGTCTTTTCAGACCTCAGAGTATAATAATCGGAGACCCAATGGGGGAGATAAAACATAAAAAAACAATGTTACTTGCCTATCCCCGGCTCCACTGCATTCTCCACTGATGTCTGCCATCTTCAATGAAGTACGGGATGTCACACTAGTAGGCCAGAAACGTGCCCGGAGAGGTAAGTAAATGGGGCCCGTTACGGCCTATTTAAAAAAAAAAAATTTAAAAAACGCGGCGGTAGCGCCTGTGGCCGGGCCGCTTACTTTTCTGGACTCTGTGGCAGCTGCTACCCCGGTAGTGACGTCACTGACACCATGTAATCCTGAATAGCCCCTTGTGGACTGTGCTGTAATATCTGCCAGACATGTAAATTCTCCCATGTTTCCAAGGCATGTTCAGGTTTGTTGGACCTCCATACCCGGGTAATATTGACTTCCTCCCAGCTGCCTTAATAGGTAGTACCGTGTTTCATCGAAAATAAGACAGTGTCTTATATTAAATTGTCGTCCTAAATATAGGACCTGTCTTATTTTCGGGGGATGTCTAATGACAACCAGCGGTCATGCCGGCACTTAGCGGAGCGCCGGCATGACTGCCAGTAGTAGATAGTGTAGTGTAGTGGAGGGGGGGAGGTAGGCTACTTACCCTTCCCATCTTCATAGCAGCCCATGTCTTACTTTCAGGGGGTGTCCTACTTTCGGGGAACCACAATAGTCCCATCAGCACGAATGAAGATGTTCCATAGAGATCCCCCCATCCATGTCTGTTCCGGGTCTCGCACCCAGAGCCCTGTATACGAGAGGCGGGCACCCTAATAGTAGAGCCACAGACTCAACTGTTGTCTTCAAGAGTCCTGACCTGTATAATGTCCTGGTATATAGCGCTATATCTCTGCCTGTACATTGTATACTGTGGGCAATCTATTTCCAAATCGCCCTAGTGCCGTGTCTTTCCCAGCTAAGTACCGCACACGCACCCCGCAGGCCCCATCATGTAACACGTTATCTGTCAGGACAAGCATCTTCTTCCATTGTTCCATGGTCCAGATCTGGTGCTCACCGGCCCATCGGAGGTCAGCAATGATGGGCCGACCAGTCTGCGACTACGGCCAGCTGTCATGTCCTATCTGTGCTGTCACTGGCGTATTATAGGTAGTAGGAACTTTTTCAGCAGTTTGCTTTACAGTAGCTCTCCTCTGTGGTTACACCAGAAGGGTTTGCCTTCACTTGCCACCCAAGTCAATGATGACCTTGGAAGCCCCTGACCCGTCACACGTCACAGGTTGTCCTTCTTTGGGACCCCTACCTGTTGGGAACACCCCACAAGCCCAGCCGCCATGCTTTATAATCCAGTACAACCTCTGTAATGGAAAGTTCTGCCACTTTGTATCATCCCTTCACTATCACTGCTGGCTGTCAGTGAATGGAACTCCTTCCTCCATACATTCTGTGCCAAGGGAAATAAAACGACCCCGGTCTAGTCCTGCTCACACAGCTGGGGGTACAAAGCAATGCTTCCACCAATTTATGCTGAGGGATTTTGAAAAAGAGGATTGACTGCGCTGATACATTGTAACGACACTGTCTTGAAGAAGCACAATAATGGAGATGTTCTGTGGATAGTTTATTTGAGTTCTACCATACAATATCCAGGTCATGGGGAGCGGAGAGGATCATTGTACTAAAGAACACCGCGGTCCTCCTCTCCCAACCCCAAATGGCTGATAACAGAGAGAGCAATAGATTGTATTTAACTGTGAACTGTGTGTATAGCCATGACACATACAGTATATACTGTGAGCTGACCCGTGTCTTCACTATCAGGAACATCTACACAGTATGGAAATCCTTCCTAGAAGGGACGATACAAGTGGCGCAATCCAGGATCAACATCTGCGAAAACTATAGAAACCTGATCTCCGAACCCGCCAGGACGGTGAAACTGTACAAGGAGCAGCAGCTGAAGAAGGTAAGCTATATCCTGTATTATACTCCAGAGCTGCGCTCACTATTCTGCTGGTACAGTCACTGTGTACATACATTACATTACTTATCCTGTATAATACTCCAGAGCTGCGCTCACTATTCTGCTGGTGCAGTCACTGTGTACATACATTACATTACTTATCCTGTATTATACTCCAGAGCTGCGCTCACTATTCTGCTGGTACAGTCACTGTGTACATACATTACATTACTTATCCTGTATTATACTCCAGAGCTGCGCTCACTATTCTGCTGGTACAGTCACTGTGTACATACATTACATTACTTATCCTGTATAATACTCCAGAGCTGCGCTCACTATTCTGCTGGTGCAGTCACTGTGTACATACATTACATTACTTAACCTGTATAATACTTCAGAGCTGCGCTCACTATTCTGCTGGTACAGTCACTGTGTACATACATTACATTACTTATTGTCACGGAGCAAAGGTATACGTCTTCCTCCGGATGGTCTTTTGAATCAACACGGACGCAAGAGGTCGGGAGACAACAGCAATTTATTGTAATCCACAAAGTTAGTAGCCGGCAGCGGTCACATCAACCGTAACAACAATAAGTCCACAGAAGTCACAATCCAATGATAACTTTGGTTCCTTGGTCCTGTAACTATATCCTGGCTCTCTGCAGAGCTGTGCACAGGCCGGCTAACACATACTAACTGCTAGCTACATCTATATACTAAACTGTTACTTCCTATATCTGTGGGTGGAAGGGCTGAGTCACAGATCCTTCCCCCCTCACCTATACCAAGGAGAGCAGACTCCCTGTCTACTATGGACAATGCACCATCCAACATCTTCTTGGAGACACTGATCAGATTATCTCCACCCATTGTCCTCACTGGTCCTCACTAGTTAGAGGTATTTGCATACAATGTGCTAACACACTAGACCCTAATCAGCCAACTACACACTGATGTTTACAACAGGTTAGAGAATACATTCCACATGAAATATATATTACACATGGCCTATAGTATAGACTCTAACCATCCCGTGACAACCCCTCCCCCTCTCAAAACATGTGCATGACACAATTGGCCTACACAGGTAAATTGGGGAATGCACATCAGTCTCTATAGCTCATATTTCCTCCTGCCGGGATAACCCATCTGTGTTCTGGTGTTGGTTCCCTCGGCGGTACTGAATGGTAAAGTTGTAGGGTTGAAGGGCTGGCATCTGTCAGAAAATCCGGTGGATCCATGTTGGTGTCTCTCTGAGCTTGGCTTCGGGTCACTGCTCCCACAAAGTGGCACTGTAGATTTCCAACATCGTTGCCTAACAGAACATCGGCCGGCAGCCCGCTCATCACACCAATTGTGCATCGTTTTGGTCCATAACCATAGTCGAGTTCCACGGTAGCTTTAGGAATACGTCTTTGAGTACCCCCTGCCAACTTGATAGAAAGGCCAGGGCCCTCCTCTAGGGCCTCGGGTCGCACAACTCGGGGGTCCGCTACCGTTAGGAAAGCTCCCGAGTCCCGGAATCCAACAACTGTTCGGCCATCCAGTAGGACCTCCTGCAAGTGCTTCCTCTGAAGGTTTGCGGGATGTGTGGCGGAAGGCTGAATCCCATAGACCCCTGGAGGTGGAACAGATGGGTCATTCATGGAGTCATCTGGAAATGGGGCCAAACTTTCTGTCCTAGGGGTGGTTCCCAGGTAGTGAATAGGCCGGGATGCCACGGTGGCCCGTGCCCCCATGTTAGCAGGGCAGCTAGCTTGCAAATGTCCAGGCCGCCCGCACCCAAAACATCTGCGCTCTAGCATTCTTCCAGTGGGTCGTTGTCTAGGGACAGGGTTGTTCATAGCTGGAGGCCGATGGGCTGGGGCAGGGGTAGAGGGGGAATTGTAATCCTGAGGCCGGACACGAAAGGTGGGTGGCTGGCTGAAGGGTGTCTGGCGGACTGTGGTAGTTTTCCGCTCCTCTGCAAACAACCTCTTCCACTGCGGCTTGATGGTCAGGCCCTCATCTGCAAGGGAAGCAGCTTGCTCCACTGTGGCTGGGTTCCGTTCCAGCACCCACTCACGGATCTCAGCGGGGCACTGGGAAAAGAACTGTTCCTCCTTCTCCGTTTCCTGAGCCCTCTGTAATGCTCTACTCCTTTGCTCTGCAGTTGCTCCTAGCCCCAGCACTGCCAATTCCTCCTCATACAAAACAACCCATCTGCTCTTTTGGGTCTGTACCTGCCACTCCCGTATCTCTCCAGTCTCCTGGGGGCAGCCCTCCTCATGGTCGCTTTGCAGGGTCATCTCCTCCAGTGCCTCCATCAGTTGCTCTTTCGTTCTTCCCTGGTAACTCAGGTTTAGTTCCCGGGCCCTTACTTGTAGACTTGCCATAGTCCAGTTCCTGTATTCTGAGGTTGTGGCTCCATTAATCGCTGAGCTGCTGTAGTCCATCTCGCTGTCCGCTGTTGATCCCACCGCTGCCAACCAGTTGTCACGGAGCAAAGGTATACGTCTTCCTCCGGATGGTCTTTTGAATCAACACGGACGCAAGAGGTCGGGAGACAACAGCAATTTATTGTAATCCACAAAGTTAGTAGCCGGCAGCGGTCACATCAACCGTAATAACAATAAGTCCACAGAAGTCACAATCCAATGATAGCTTTGGTTCCTTGGTCCTGTAACTAAATTCTGGCTCTCTGCAGAGCTGTGCACAGGCCGGCTAACACATACTAACTGCTAGCTATAACTATATACTAAAACTGTTACACCTATATCTGTGGGTGGGAAGGGCTGAGTCACAGATCCTTCCCCCCTCACCTATACCAAGGAGAGCAGACTCCCTGTCTACTATGGACAATGCACCATCCAACATCTTCTTGGAGACACTGATCAGATTATCTCCACCCATTGTCCTCACTGGTCCTCACTAGTTAGAGGTATTTGCATACAATGTGCTAACACACTAGACCCGAATCAGCCAACTACACACTGATGTTTACAACAGGTTAGAGAATACATTCCACATGAAATATATATTACACATGGCCTATAGTATAGACTCTAACCATCCCGTGACACTTATCCTGTATTATACTCCAGAGCTGTGCTCACTATTCTGCTGGTGCAGTCACTGTGTACATACATTACATTACTTATCCTGTATTATACTCCAGAGCTGCGCTCACTATTCTGCTGGTTCAGTCACTGTGTACATACATTATATTACTTATCCTGTATTATACCCCAGAGCTGCGCTCACTATTCTGCTGGTGCAGCCACTGTGTACATACATTACTTATCCTGTATTATACCCCAGAGCTGCGCTCTCTATTCTGCTGGTGCAGTCACTGTGTACATACATTACATTACTTATCCTGTATTATACTCCAGAGCTGCGCTCACTATTCTGCTGGTGCAGTCACTGTGTACATACATTACATTACTTATCCTGTATTATACCCCAGAGCTGCGCTCTCTATTCTGCTGGTGCAGTCACTGTGTACATACATTATATTACTTATCCTGTATTATACTCCAGAGCTGCGCTCACTATTCTGCTGGTACAGTCACTGTGTACATACATTACATTACTTATCCTGTATTATACTCCAGAGCTGCGCTCACTATTCTGCTGGTACAGTCACTGTGTACATACATTACATTACTTATCCTGTATTATACTCCAGAGCTGCGCTCACTATTCTGCTGGTGCAGTCACTGTGTACATACATTACATTACTTATCCTGTATTATACCCCAGAGCTGCGCTCACTATTCTGCTGGTACAGTCACTGTGTACATACATTACATTACTTATCCTGTATTATACTCCAGAGCTGCGCTCACTATTCTGCTGGTGCAGTCACTGTGTACATACATTACATTACTTATCCTGTATTATACCCCAGAGCTGCGCTCACTAATCTGCTGGTGCAGTCACTGTGTACATACATTACATTACCTATCCTGTATTATACTCCAGAGCTGCGCTCACTAATCTGCTGGTGCAGTCATGTGTACATACATTACATATCCTGTACTGATCCTGATTTATATCCTATATTATACTCCAGAGCTGCGCTCACTGTCCTTAATCTGTCTCCGTGTAGATGTGTGGCAGTGGGGTTTCTATGAGTGTAGAAATAGTCATATATGTTATTCAGGAGCCTGGGAAAGCTGGGTAAGAGTTCATATATTAAGAGCTTATGTACGTAAGCTCTTTTTATAGGGCTGCTCCTATCATAATCCCGTTCTTGTTCTCATCCTCCAAGCATAATATTTGGTTAGAAGCTTCGGATGATGGGAATCGGCCTCCCCTGGTCAGATGCTACAATAATACACGCTGGGGGTTTTTGTTTTGCAGTGCGTGGACCAGCTGACGAAGATCCAGACGGAACTCCAGGAGACAGTGAAGGATTTAGCCAAGGCCAAAAAGAAGTACTATGAGGCCGAGCAGATGGCTCATGGAATGCGAGAGAAAGCCGACATTGATGCCAAGTGAGTGCCCGCTGCCCAATGTTGTTAGCTGAGGAGGCCGCCACTTCACAATCACTCATTGAGCGCTGCACTTGGCCGAGTCTGAGAGGCGGAAGAAGTGGATGTGACTGAGCGCACACTGGACCCGCTACAACCAGGAGAGACTGTATATTACTGCAGTATTATAGTAGTTATATTCTTGTACATAGGAGTAGTATTATAGTAGTTATATTCTTGTATATAGGAGCAGTATTATAGTAGTTATATTCTTGTACATAGGAGTAGTATTATAGTAGTTATATTCTTGTACATAGGAGTAGTATTATAGTAGTTATATTCTTGTACATAGGAGGTAGTATTATAGTTATATTCTTGTACATAGGGGGTAGTATTATAGTAGTTATATTCTTGTACATAGGAGGTAGTATTATAGTAGTTATATTCTTGTACATAGGAGCAGTATTATAGTAGTTATATTCTTGTACATAGGAGTAGTATTATAGTAGTTATATTCTTGTACGTAGGAGTAGTATTATAGTAGTTATATTCTTGTACATAGGAGGTAGTATTATAGTAGTTATATTCTTGTACATAGGAGTAGTATTATAGTAGTTATATTCTTGTACATAGGAGCAGTATTATAGTAGTTATATTCTTGTACATAGGAGCAGTATTATAGTAGTTATATTCTTGTACATAGGAGTAGTATTATAGTAGTTATAGTCTTGTACATAGGAGGTAGTATTATAGTAGTTATATTCTTGTACATAGGAGGTAGTATTATAGTAGTTATATTCTTGTACATAGGAGCAGTATTATAGTAGTTATATTCTTGTACATAGGAGTAGTATTATAGTAGTTATATTCTTGTATATAGGAGCAGTATTATAGTAGTTATATTCTTGTACATAGGAGCAGTATTATAGTAGTTATATTCTTGTATATAGGAGTAGTATTATAGTAGTTATATTCTTGTACATAGGAGTAGTATTATAGTAGTTATATTCTTGTACATAGGGGTAGTATTATAGTAGTTATATTCTTGTACATAGGAGTAGTATTATAGTAGTTATATTCTTGTACATAGGAGTAGTATTATAGTAGTAGTATATTCTTGTACATAGGGGCAGTATTATAGTAGTATATTCTTGTACATAGGGGCAGTATTATAGTAGTATATTCTTGTACATAGGGGCAGTATTGTAGTAGTAGTATATTCTTGTACATAGGGGCAGTATTATAGTAGTAGTATATTCTTGTACATAGGGGCAGTATTATAGTAGTAGTAGTATATTCTTGTACATAGGGGCAGTATTATAGTAGTAGTAGTATATTCTTGTACATAGGGGCAGTATTATAGTAGTTATATTCTTGTACATAGGGGCAGTATTGTAGTAGTAGTATATTCTTGTACATAGGGGCAGTATTATAGTAGTAGTATATTCTTGTACATAGGGGCAGTATTATAGTAGTAGTAGTATATTCTTGTACATAGGGGCAGTATTATAGTAGTAGTAGTATATTCTTGTACATAGGGGCAGTATTATAGTAGTTATATTCTTGTACATAGGGGCAGTATTATAGTAGTAGTATATTCTTGTACATAGGGGCAGTATTGTAGTAGTAGTAGTAGTATATTCTTGTACATAGGGGCAGTATTGTAGTAGTAGTATATTATTGTACATAGGGGCAATATTATAGTAGTAGTAGTATATTCTTGTACATAGGGGCAGTATTATAGTAGTATATTCTTGTACATAGGGGCAGTATTGTAGTAGTAGTAGTAGTAGTATATTATTGTACATAGGGGCAGTATTATAGTAGTAGTAGTATATTCTTGTACATAGGGGCAGTATTATAGTAGTAGTAGTATATTATTGTACATAGGGGCAGTATTATAGTAGTTGTAGTATATTATTGTACATAGGGGCAGTATTATAGTAGTAGTAGTATATTCTTGTACATAGGGGCAGTATTATAGTAGTATATTCTTGTACATAGGGGCAGTATTGTAGTAGTAGTAGTAGTATATTATTGTACATAGGGGCAGTATTATAGTAGTAGTAGTATATTCTTGTACATAGGGGCAGTATTATAGTAGTAGTATATTCTTGTACATAGGGGCAGTATTATAGTAGTAGTAGTATATTATTGTACATAGGGGCAGTATTATAGTAGTAGTAGTATATTCTTGTACATAGGGGCAGTATTATAGTAGTAGTATATTCTTGTACATAGGAGCAGTATTATAGTAGTTATATTCTTGTACATAGGGGCAGTATTATAGTAGTAGTATATTCTTGTACATAGGGGCAGTATTATAGTAGTATATTCTTGTACATAGGAGCAGTATTATAGTAGTATATTCTTGTACATAGGGGCAGTATTATAGTAGTAGTAGTATATTCTTGTACATAGGGGCAGTATTATAGTAGTAGTAGTATATTCTTGTACATAGGGGCAGTATTATAGTAGTAGTAGTATATTCTTGTACATAGGGGCAGTATTATAGTAGTAGTAGTATATTCTTGTACATAGGGGCAGTATTATTGTAGTAGTAGTATATTCTTGTACATAGGGGCAGTATTATTGTAGTAGTATTTTCTTGTACATAGGGGCAGTATTATAGTAGTTATATTCTTGTACATAGGGGCAGTATTATAGTAGTAGTATATTCTTGTACATAGGGGCAGTATTATAGTAGTAGTATATTCTTGTACATAGGGGCAGTATTATAGTAGTAGTATATTCTTGTACATAGGGGCAGTATTATAGTAGTAGTATATTCTTGTACATAGGGGCAGTATTATAGTAGTAGTATATTCTTGTACATAGGGGCAGTATTATAGTAGTAGTATATTCTTGTACATAGGGGCAGTATTATAGTAGTAGTATATTCTTGTACATAGGGGCAGTATTATAGTAGTAGTATATTCTTGTACATAGGGGCAGTATTATAGTAGTAGTATATTCTTGTACATAGGGGCAGTATTATAGTAGTAGTATATTCTTGTACATAGGGGCAGTATTATAGTAGTAGTATATTCTTGTACATAGGGGCAGTATTATAGTAGTAGTATATTCTTGTACATAGGGGCAGTATTATAGTAGTAGTATATTCTTGTACATAGGGGCAGTATTATAGTAGTAGTATATTCTTGTACATAGGGGCAGTATTATAGTAGTAGTATATTCTTGTACATAGGGGCAGTATTATAGTAGTAGTATATTCTTGTACATAGGGGCAGTATTATAGTAGTAGTATATTCTTGTACATAGGGGCAGTATTATAGTAGTAGTATATTCTTGTACATAGGGGCAGTATTATAGTAGTAGTATATTCTTGTACATAGGGGCAGTATTATAGTAGTAGTATATTCTTGTACATAGGGGCAGTATTATAGTAGTAGTATATTCTTGTACATAGGGGCAGTATTATAGTAGTAGTATATTCTTGTACATAGGGGCAGTATTATAGTAGTAGTATATTCTTGTACATAGGGGCAGTATTATAGTAGTAGTTATATTCTTGTACATAGGGGCAGTATTATAGTAGTAGTTATATTCTTGTACATAGGGGCAGTATTATAGTAGTAGTATATTATTGTACATAGGGGCAGTATTATAGTAGTAGTTATATTCTTGTACATAGGGGCAGTATTATAGTAGTAGTATATTCTTGTACATAGGGGCAGTATTATAGTAGTAGTATATTCTTGTACATAGGGGCAGTATTATAGTAGTAGTATATTCTTGTACATAGGGGCAGTATATGCTGCATCAATCTTGTTTCTACCAGTAGTGACTGACATTACTATATAACACCATTGCGCTTCCCTCTTGTCATGGTAACAGTGGCGCCTGACTTATCCTTGTAGAACAAGTTTGTCACTCATCCTCCTTATGTTTCTGAAGGTCAGATTTTTCCCCACAATACACTGGTGTTATTCGTACCTGCGTCGTATTTTCTATATTTATCTATATTTTTGCAGTGGCCCTTACTGTGGTTATTACGTTTTCGTGTCCTCTATACGGTATTTCACCTGGTTAAGCTTCAGGTTTCCTTTCATTCACAGCAAACAGGAGTTTTAAAGTTGATGAGCCAAAACCCGATTCTATTAGAAAGTAGTAGAAATATTTGTGTTTTTTATGGGTTTTTTTATTTGGCATTTTGAGTGCACTTTACATGGCGCTTGTCTTGCATTGTAGTAGTAGATCATTTTCTCATCCTCTCTCTTTTTTTTCTGCTTATGACTGTGTCAGTCTTTACTGCATTTCTGGAATTCCGTTCATAGATCGGGAAGCTCAGGATGTGTTAGTGTTGCAGAGCACACAACAATAGGATGATATACAGCTCAGTAGCTATCACATCCAATATCCTGGACTTACCTTTGCTCGGTGCGGCACTACATGGCCTCGTCCTCCTCTGGACCAGGTTGCATGCGGTTGCTGGAGTTCAGTTCATGGTGCGTCGCGCTGACGTCACCCGCCTTTTGCAGATTAGCAGCCTGTGAATGTCGGCCGCCCCTCGCATTGTGTCTGTGGAATGCAGGAGCTGTAGGATTATATTCACTCTCTGAGTGAACCCGCGCAGGATTAGTGTCTGCGATCTGAGGCGGCTGGAGATTAGCTCCCATCTCTACGTCTATATTCTGTGGGGGCTCCCGTATAGAGAAAGAGGCGCTGCAGCAGCGTATGGCGCCACCTAGTATACAACCTGTGATCTGGAAACCATCAGCAAGTGGTTGTTGGCTGATCCATAACAATAACAATTAAAAGGGTTGTGTTTATCGTTAAGCTTAGAATTTTTGATAGAAACAGGAATTTTAATGAATCTGGTTATATCCTGCAGTTTTCACTCCGACCACTAAGCCTAATGAAAGTGACAAAAATGAAATTCCTTATTTTTTAAAAAATTTATTCTGAAATTTAATTGTTTAATTTTTTTTCTTTTTGTATTCGTAGATCCAAGCTCAGCTTGTTCCAGTCTAGAATAAGTTTACAGAAGGCGAATGTGAAGGTGAGTGCCGGCGGCCATGTCACTAGTCCGTTATTGTGGGCCAATTTTGAATGATTCTGTTATTAGTCCAATAGAAGGGAACGGAGACCAAGATAGTCATGTGGTTCCCCATTCAATTCCATTGGGGTCACGCGTTTCGAGTTTCTAATTTTGACGCCATTTTGTTATCTTTCCAGTTAAAAGCTCGGAGACAGGAATGTAACGCCAAAGCCACCCATGCCCGGAACGATTATCTCCTCACCCTGGCAGCCGCCAATGCCCATCAGGACCGCTATTACCAGACGGACTTGGCCAATACCATGAAGGTGAGGGTACCCCATGCGCTACATACTGTGGGGTGGGGCACCTTACATTGGTGCCAGTTTTGTAGCCACTCACACAATGGCACTGCTTTAGGTGGTCACATTGTTGTATTGTGCGGCCGGGGGACGTGTTTAGGCGGCTCGTCTGATCGCACTTCCTCCTTCCTTTGTACTCGGAGGGTCGGAGACGGGGCGAGGAACTGAGCCAGCTGATGTCATCGTACGATTGTTCTAATATTGGCAAGGAAAGTGTGAGGGTCTCGTCCAGATGTGGTCAGGGGTGGGGGTGACAGGTGACCTACCCGGGGGCCCAGCTCTCGCCATAGTGTCAGTATACACAGGGCTAGGTTAGGGCACAGCTAGGATCAGGGACTGCGTGTGTAGTGTAAGGTAGTCTGTACCATGCTTTACACTGCAGCTCTGCTCCACTAAAGAGATATGGGGGTGGGATGTAATAACTAGGCTGCTGAGCAAATCTGCCTTTCAGGTATCTGGGAAAGCTGTGTGAGAGCTATGTAGGAGCTATATTTGCTTTTACCCAACTTTCCCAGGAAAGGATAGGACGTCCTGCTGGCCGTGACTCATTGTCGCTGCCGCACAGTTGTTTGGATTTAGTCATATTGTCTAGAAGTGATGAAGAGATTACAGATTTATGGGGTCACTGGGGGGAGGGGGGGTCGCCATCCTTCCCTTCCTTCCCTGCGCCCCACCTGTTTCCTGTGCCCGCTGCGGCTGGTGAGACAGATGGCTAAATATACCAACCGTCTGTGTAACCCTGACCACAGCCATAAGGGGGCGCTCAGTATAGGGAATGATACATTCTTCAATGTGTCGCCGTGTCACGAGATCTCTGTTCGCTGTCAGTGAATGACTTGCTCAGCGCGACTTGTCACGGCACAGTTTGTTTGCTCTTCCTTCTGCAGTAGGACTGACACGGGATTCTATTCATTATATGTAAAACCTGTAATCCGAGTAAGAAAGAAAAACAAAAAAAACGCACCCTCCCATAACTGTCCTGCACCTGTGGCGGGTGAAGGGATTCCGCCTGGTGAGTGACAGGTAGATGTGAGTACAATAGACGCCAGCGGGCAATTATACTGTACTGTGCATAGGGTGACCGGATACCACAGCCGGGGTGATGGTGATGTCATAGTGAGGGTGCAGGGTTATCTGGGGGATACTGGTGATGTCATAGTGAGGAGCTGCTTTATGTGGGAAGGCCTAGTGATGTCATATAGTAGGGGCTGGGTTATCTGTGGAGATCTGATGATGTCACAGTGGGGGCTCGGTTATCTGTGGAGATCTGGTGATGTCACAATTAGGAGGTTGAATTATATGGGTAGATCTGGTGATGCTATAGTGTGGGAGGTGGAATATCTGGGATGGACTAGTGATGTCATAGTGAAGGGGCGGGTTTATTTGAGGCCTTGTGATGTCACAGTGAGGGGCTGGGTCCACTTTAGATGCTTAGTGATGTCACAGTGAGGGGCTGGGCTATCTTTAGAGCACTAGTGATGTCACAGTGAGGGGCTCGGTCATCTTTATAGGACTAGTGATGTCACAGTGAGGGGCTCGGTCATCTTTATAGGACTAGTGATGTCACAGTGAGGGGCTGGGTCCACTTTATAGCACTAGTGATGTCACAGTGAGGGGCTGGGTCATCTTTATAGGACTAGTGATGTCACAGTGAGGGGCTGGGTCCACTTTATAGGACTAGTGATGTCACAGTGAGGGGCTGGGCTATCTTTAGAGCACTAGTGATGTCACAGTGAGGGGCTCGGTCATCTTTATAGGACTAGTGATGTCACAGTGAGGGGCTGGGTTATCTTTAGAGGACTAGTGATGTCACAGTGAGGGGCTGGGTCCACTTTAGAGGACTAGTGATGTCACAGTGAGGGGCTGGGTCATCTTTATAGGACTAGTGATGTCACAGTGAGGGGCTGGGTCCACTTTATAGGACTAGTGATGTCACAGTGAGGGGCTGGGCCCACTTTATAGGACTAGTGATGTCACAGTGAGGGGCTGGGTCTACTTTAGATTGCTGGTGATGTCACAGTGAGGGGCTGGGTTATCTTTAGAGGACTAGTGATGTCATAGTGAGGGGCTGGGCCCACTTTATAGGACTAGTGATGTCACAGTGAGGGCTGGGCCCACTTTATAGGACTAGTGATGTCACAGTGAGGGGTGGGCCCACTTTATAGGACTAGTGATGTCACAGTGAGGGGTGGGCCCACTTTATAGGACTAGTGATGTCACAGTGAGGGTCTGGGCCCACTTTATAGGACTAGTGATGTCACAGTGAGGGGCTGGGCCCACTTTATAGGACTAGTGATGTCACAGTGAGGGGCTGGGCCCACTTTATAGGACTAGTGATGTCACAGTGAGGGGCTGGGCCCACTTTATAGGACTAGTGATGTCACAGTGAGGGGCTGGGCCCACTTTATAGGACTAGTGATGTCACAGTGAGGGGCTGGGCCCACTTTATAGGACTAGTGATGTCACAGTGAGGGGTGGGCCCACTTTATACGACTAGTGATGTCACAGTGAGGGGTGGGCCCACTTTATAGGACTAGTGATGTCACAGTGAGGGGCTGGGCCCACTTTATAGGACTAGTGATGTCACAGTGAGGGGTGGGCCCACTTTATAGGACTAGTGATGTCACAGTGAGGGGTGGGCCCACTTTATAGGACTAGTGATGTCACAGTGAGGGTCTGGGCCCACTTTATAGGACTAGTGATGTCACAGTGAGGGGCTGGGCCCACTTTATAGGACTAGTGATGTCACAGTGAGGGGCTGGGCCCACTTTATAGGACTAGTGATGTCACAGTGAGGGGCTGGGCCCACTTTATAGGACTAGTGATGTCACAGTGAGGGGCTGGGCCCACTTTATAGGACTAGTGATGTCACAGTGAGGGGCTGGGCCCACTTTATAGGACTAGTGATGTCACAGTGAGGGGCTGGGCCCACTTTATAGGACTAGTGATGTCACAGTGAGGGGCTGGGCCCACTTTATAGGACTAGTGATGTCACAGTGAGGGGTTGGGTTATCTTTAAATCACTGATGATGTCACAGTGAGGGGCTGGTTTGTCCAATTAAGTCACAAACCTCATTGATCTGAATAAAATACATTGCACCGTGTTGATATTCCAATAAGTAACCCATTTCACAGACCTGTTCACACGCGGCTGAAGGTTTTGTTGCATTTCCCCTTTAGCCTTAATGCTCCAATCCCCAGAATGTCACCTGACCCTGTAACACTAGCGCCCTCTTATATAGCAGGGTGGTCTTTGGATCCGCATCTGCACCCCTATACCTATAGGATACATCTCCTCCTTACCCACTGGCTACATGTCTACCCCATATACTGAGGATTCTTCTGGCGCCCTCTGCTGGCGAGTCCCATGCACTGCACCCCTAGCCCAGTTCTGTGTGTTTTAGCGCCCCCTGATGTTCAATCTAGTCTGTAAAATAAAGAGTGGATGTGTTATCGTCCAGGCTGTATCGGCACACGGCTCTACTGCAGCCTGATACATTGTAACAAACCTTCAGCTGGATGAGAACGTTCTCTTACTTGAAGGAAAATTTAATGACTGTTCCTATCATTGAAAGGCCTTCAGTACATAGTACCTGTGGCTGGCAGGGCATGCTGGGGGTTGTAGTTCTGTACATGTCGCAGGGTGGCGCTCATTTGATCTAGGCTGAGGGCGGCCATGCTGTGTGGTCTCTACTGCCCCCTGTTGGGTGCTCTCCAGTGTTTTTCTAGTGTTTGAAGTTCTCTCCGGTTACAGATTCCAGCCCCGCTGGATTAGGACGGTAATGTCACCGCTCAGATGACGGAGCTGTGAAAGGGCAAAGGTCACCGTCCCAGGAGCTTCCTAGAGAAGTCTCCCATGACACCCCAGGGTCCTGACTTTGATGAACAAAAATAGAGACAGTTTGTTACATTGTATCAGTGCAAGGGACGAGCTGGTCCCATGTACTACTCACACTGGATACAATTGTAACAGATCCTCAGCTGTGGCGTCATAAATGTCTTATAAATGCAGATGCCAACCGCGTATTGCGTAAATCAGGGTTGGAGGACCCCTGAGCCGTGACCGTGCGTGCGTGCATGTGTCTCTATTCACTTCTGATGCAGTTCCAAAAACTGCAGAGTGAGCGTGTTTGTTT
The DNA here is from genome assembly GCF_031893055.1 of Leptodactylus fuscus. NCBI lineage: Eukaryota > Metazoa > Chordata > Amphibia > Anura > Leptodactylidae > Leptodactylus > Leptodactylus fuscus. The sequence continues at coordinate 273,006,493 of NC_134266.1, read as the reverse complement.
TTTTGGAAATCCCCTTGAAATGAATGAAGAGAGCTGCACATGCCCAGTGACCACGAGGCGGAGGGGTCCCGAACCTGGAGGAGGAACCTGCATCTATAAGAACATCCTGTGGGGGAATCCAAGGTTTTTTCCATTCTCTGACAGCAGGACGCCCTTGTCACAGCAAAGAGACTTCTGTGCTGCTGCCATATTTGGTTCACAGTTCACTGATACATTGTAACAAACCCATCAGCTGTGTCGGCAGGAATTTATTGTAATTGTATCTGTATAGAAATACATTTTGGGTGAACCTGCTGATGTGGGGACAACTATAGGTGGTGCAGAGGTTGCACTTGAACCCAGGCCCTACCTGCTGGGGGCGCTGCAGTCTGACTGGCACATGTTCAGTGGTAGCTTTTGGGAATCTTTGCTCTTTGGGCTCCTGTTTTGTTCACTGATGGTCTCACTGCCCCTCTTGTTTCCCGATAGACCCTGGATGGTAACGTGTACGACCACCTGAAGGACTATCTCATGGCGTTCAGCCGGACGGAGCTGGAGACGTGTCAGGCCGTTCAGAGCACATTCCAGTATTTGTTGGAGACCTCCAGCCGGGTGAGTGGTCTACATGACCAGGTCGAGGGGGGTCCTGGGTCAGAATACTGTGGGGCTGACACTAATCTGGTTTCCCAGCCCAGTGCATTGCTCTATTGTAAATTTTGATGCCCTATCTAACTGTGGTCTCCGACTTATAAAGGACCCTTCCCCACTTTACTATATCCATCCCTTTAATAGGAGCTGCTCTTCTGTTACGACAAAGCTAGAATTTCTCCTGTACCCCCCCCCCCCCACCGTTCTGGAGCAATCGGTGCTGTAAGTCTTGGTCCCTGATATGTGATCTAGACTCCCTAATGTCAAGTGGGGTGTTGGTAGGCAGTAGCGGGAAAAGGGGTGTGACTCAGAGATCCAATCAGAGCTGAGTCACGCCCCTTTTCCTGCTCCAGCCTGACTCCACCCACTGCACATTAGGGAGTCTAGTGGGAATATACGAAGTGCACTGATTCTTCAGGAATGGTGGGAGCTAGAGAAATCATTCCAACTGCACTGGAATCAGAAGAGTCACCCCTGTGAGACGATGGAGTTGGTGAAAGGTCCTCTTTAAGTCTTAATACTGAAACCTGTAACTTGTCTTATGCTGTAGTCACAACCTGATCTGCAATTGTGGTTGTGATACTCCAGTCACATCCAGAGCTGCATTCAGAAATCTACTATTTGATTCATGTAGTCAGTCAGGTCTGTGCAGTGCTGCCACCCTATAACACATTGGACCGCTCTATAGTGCACCTATGAAGAAGTGCCTCATTACTCACAGTGAGCCAGCAGGGGGCAGTAAAGAAAAACTGTGAAATTTGACTGCAGCTTTGGATGTGACTGGAGTATATAAGATGAAAAATCTATTTCCGCTCTCCCTTTTAACAACCTTCATTCTGTCTGCTCCTTGTTCCCGACTTAACACACGCATCCCCCTCCTCTTTGATGTTCCAGGCTTTCATGCAGCTGAAATTCCCTTCCTCGGTAAGAACTTCACAGATCACTAAGATTCAGTCAGCCATTGCTTGCTTTATATTTTCCAGTTCTGTACATCCTGCATGTTCCATCACGTTCTGGTCACATGGGGCGATGCTCGCTGCTCTCATCCTGCACAGATATCGGGGGCTTTTTTTTTTTTATTTTTAACCGCCTTTTAGACATTTTTCAGAATTTTGTTTGTAATAAAGCAGCACACATGGATCGCTATTGGATGGGCCTGCAGTAATATTACTGGTGTGTGGGTATAAATCCACCGCAGCGGACGTCTCTGGATCATCACTAAATGTCTCACTATTTGTAGGTGATGCGGGACTACAACCTCCAGCTATTCATCCAGGAGAATCCAGTGTTTCACAAAGCTCAGCCATTTCAGTTCCAGCCATGTGATAGTGATACGGTAAGAAACACATAGATGTAAGTGATATAATACTGCCCCCTAGCTTCAAGTATATCTACCATAATAGTATCTCCTATGTACAAGAATATAACTACTATAATACTACTATGTACAAGAATATAACTACTATAATACTGCCCCTATGTACAAGAATATAACTACTATAATACTACCTCCTATGTACAAGAATATAACTACTATAATACTACTCCTATGTACAAGAATATAACTACTATAATACTACTCCTATGTACAAGAATATAACTACTATAATACTGCTCCTATGTACAAGAATATAACTACTATAATACTGCTCTTATGTACAATAATATAACTACTATAATACTACTCCTATGTACAAGAATATAACTACTATAATACTACTCCTATGTACAAGAATATAACTACTATAATACTACCTCCTATGTACAAGAATATAACTACTATAATACTACTCCTATGTACAAGAATATAACTACTATAATACTGCTCCTATATACAAGAATATAACTACTATAATACTGCTCCTATTGTACAAGAATATAACTACTATAATACTACCTCCTATGTACAAGAATATAACTACTATAATACTACTCCTATGTACAAGAATATAACTACTATAATACTACCTCCTATGTACAAGAATATAACTACTATAATACTGCTCCTATGTACAAGAATATAACTACTATAATACTACCTCCTATGTACAAGAATATAACTACTATAATACTACTCCTATGTACAAGAATATAACTACTATAATACTACCTCCTATGTACAAGAATATAACTACTATAATACTACTCCTATGTACAAGAATATAACTACTATAATACTGCTCCTATATACAAGAATATAACTACTATAATACTACCTCCTATGTACAAGAATATAACTACTATAATACTACTCCTATGTACAAGAATATAACTACTATAATACTACTCCTATGTACAAGAATATAACTACTATAATACTACCTCCTATGTACAAGAATATAACTACTATAATACTACTCCTATGTACAAGAATATAACTACTATAATACTGCTCCTATATACAAGAATATAACTACTATAATACTGCTCCTATGTACAAGAATATAACTACTATAATACTACCTCCTATGTACAAGAATATAACTACTATAATACTACTCCTATGTACAAGAATATAACTACTATAATACTACCTCCTATGTACAAGAATATAACTACTATAATACTACTCCTATGTACAAGAATATAACTACTATAATACTACCTCCTATGTACAAGAATATAACTACTATAATACTACTCCTATGTACAAGAATATAACTACTATAATACTACTCCTATGTACAAGAATATAACTACTATAATACTGCTCCTATATACAAGAATATAACTACTATAATACTGCTCCTATGTACAATAATATAACTACTATAATACTACTCCTATGTACAAGAATATAACTACTATAATACTACTCCTATGTACAAGAATATAACTACTATAATACTACTCCTATGTACAAGAATATAACTACTATAATACTACTCCTATGTACAAGAATATAACTACTATAATACTACCTCCTATGTACAAGAATATAACTACTATAATACTACTCCTATGTACAAGAATATAACTACTATAATACTGCTCCTATATACAAGAATATAACTACTATAATACTGCTCCTATGTACAAGAATATAACTACTATAATACTACCTCCTATGTACAAGAATATAACTACTATAATACTACCTCCTATGTACAAGAATATAACTACTATAATACTACTCCTATGTACAAGAATATAACTACTATAATACTACTCCTATGTACAAGAATATAACTACTATAATACTGCCCCCCTATGTACAAGAATATAACTACTATAATACTACTCCTATGTACAAGAATATAATACTGCTCCTATGTCCTGTGTTAGTTAGTGTTAGTGTATGAGGCTATAGGTAACGTCTGTCTCTATGTTCTAACCCGCTTCCGTCTGTCTGTCTCTGTTTCCGTCCTTCCTGCGGTCAGAGTTTTAGCGCTGTTCCTCTGGTGGACATTGAACCTTCTCCTGTCAGTGCTATGAGAATTTCTCTAGCCAAGGTATATCCCGCTCGCCCTGTGTCCCGCTTTCCATTGATCATGTGACTCCTCGTTGTGATTACTGCTGATTCTCCTTAGATACATTGTTTCCATCTTTGTATACATTGTATATGATGAGCTCATCTCCCATTGCAGAACTCTAGGGCTACATACTGTCACACCAGCAGAATCGCTCGCCCGTCCATGGCCTGGTGGGGTGTTACTTGGGTATAACATGACTAACACCTCTTGACTTATTTGGGTTGAGGTCATGTAGCGGAGCTGGGTTGTATATAGTATATATTATTTTTACCATGAGCCTGTATGTGTTATCATCCTGAGCCTCCTGATTCATGAAGAATAAAAGTCAGGACTACAGTCATACTTGCAATTCTCTTTCCCACCCCTGGGGGGCCCTGTATCGGCTGACACTTCCGGCCTCCATCTCTTAGCCATGTACCCACCTTTCCATAGTGGTGATACCATAGGGGCTATATGTGCACTGTGTGGTCTCTGTATGTTTAGTGTAAAGAACTGGGTGCTGTGGTTGTACCATATGAAGAATTATGAAGGGGGGGGACGGACATATAAGGCTCCATAGTAGGTCACCGGTTGCCCCTGGCTTCAAATCCAACCAGGGTCAGCACATATCTGTTCCACCCTATACAGCGCCCCCTTGTGACATATGTCGGTGCTATATAAATAGCCGGAATTGTCATTAGTATCGACCTTGATTCCTGTGAATACAAAGTTCCATGTTCCAGGCTGATACATTGTAGATTCGCTGTGACTTCTCGCTGTGGGAGGTGTCAGGTGGCAGCACCTCATAATAATAACAGGCCCCGTATCAGTGATGCGCTGGGCTCATGTCGCCCTTATGGCGCCTTCTATACGATTGTTCAGCAATAAGCAGAGGTATGCGCAGCAGGTGATCAATATTCCTTCAGCACCCCCACAGGCAGAAAGAGGAATTACAGGCCTTAATAATATAATAATAATAAATTATATAGCGCCAACATATTCCGCAGCACTGTACAATTTGTAGGGTTCAAAAAACAGACAGATACATAACAAAGAATGTCATTTCACACAATGGGACTGAGGGCCCTGCTCGCAAGAGCTTACAATCTTTCATTGAACTGTCTGTGTAATGCCTGCACGTGCCAGGCCGTCCAATGTAAGAGATGCCCTTGCAGCTCCTCCCCCAACATGACCACCTTGGCTAACCTTGCAGTAAACCTTGTTTTCCTGCAGCACCACCACTGGCAAAAAGAGGAATTACATGCTGTCCATTGAAATCAATGAGCTGTCAGTGTAATGCATGGTCGTGCTGAGTCCTCCCATTGTCACTTGCACCAAACTTTCCAGGCTTCTGAGTGGTACTTCTCTGCTGCCTTATAGCTGCATAAGCGCCTAGGCTTGCCATTCCGGATGCTGGAAAAGCTGAGTGGCCGTGTTGATATTGGAGTTCCTCTAGGTTTCCATTGGCAGGAGAGGAGGACTGAAGGTTTTATATTTTTGAGGGATTTGCCATTTAGTGCCCTGACCCTTGGGGAGACCTCCAGGGGGTTCAGGGGGGTATTTTGCACCGTTAGCATCCAGTTGTGGAAGGTTTTATCGCCCCTGCACATCCGGGAGGATTTCCATTGTCTGTGTCAGCTTTTCTCTCCCGGTCTGGTCTTCCTCTCTATGGAGATAGCGCACATTGTGCCGAAACGCTGACTCTGCAGCTCCTGCTCAGACGCCGGGGCCTTCCTGTTTTCTCTGGAATATCTGTATCCTGATGATGGGAGAGCGTATGGCGGTGTTATATGGGGTGCGGAGGGGGTCACGTCATGGTTAGGTGGGGAGAACATAGCCTGAGCGTATACTCAACACAGCTGTGGGTTTGTTTCAGTTGCATCTAACCCTCTGTAAACTACATAGCAGCACAAGTCTGTCTCCTGTCCTGATAGTCTGTTACAATGTGTCAGTGCAGGTAAAATGTATCACAGGGGAATGTCAGGACTGGATACGACTGTAACAAACCCTCAGCTGTGAGACGTAACAGGTCAGGATGGTGTATGTGTATATTATAAGGTTGCATCTTATTTTTTTTATGTACTGGAGGGGGCGCTATTACACTCACAAAACTTCCCCCCAGACTAATTTGGCTGGTTCCCTTTAAGACTCCGCAGCTCTTGCCCTCCATTGGGTACTGTTTAGTGTTGTAACGCGCCCCGTCTCTGCGCCGGTGGTCTCGCTGCTTTCAGTCCCAGAAGTTGTCGCCACTCGTTACCTGTACGCAGCGCCTCTGCTGTTATCTGACCCTTTATGGGCTGCGAGAAACCAGAAAAAATCCTGTTAATTCAGCCTTTTACAGTCTCTGGCAAGAAGCGGCCGCCGCCTCGTGCCAAGATTGTCAGGAAGGTGCCAGTAAAAGTAACGCAAGAAATCTGGTGCGAGGCGAGGGGCGAGCGCTGGGGGGGCTTCACGTAACACGGCCTCCTCCAAATGTCTACACTGCAAGGGGGAAGGGACTTTCCTCCACTCATAGGAAGTCCTTGAATTATCCTTTCCAGAAAGCTGTTGATCTGGTCCTTGGA